>NW_022196898.1:55005032-55017820 GCF_008632895.1 Mastomys coucha | reverse complement strand
GTGAACATTAAAACAACCAAACACAACTAAACAGCCTAAACAACCAAATCAAAAATAATGAAACTATTTGGAACTCTTACCCCCAAGGTCTATTAGAAAATAATGTTGTTTTTATGACATTGCATTTCCCCAGGTTCAGGAAGGGGAGGAAAGCAAAAGGGGAAAGTTGTGGGTGGGGTTATGACAATACACTTTAAAGATAAAGTGACTTTGCCCATGGGGAGACATGCTCCACTCAATATCAGGCGCTCATCATATCACATTAACTTTCTGTCCTTTTGGAAATAAGCAAGGTATATATATATATGTGAGCAGAAAGACAGGCATAAAAGCCTGAAAATTTCATATTTACTATGAGAATGAAAGGAAAGAAACACATTGCTCATGTTTGTTTCTATGATTAGTTGTAGCCAATGAACAGTGACTAAATGTTTTTTCTTTTAGTGGCAATTAATTTAATCCAATAAAATTTATTCTAACAATTACTCATTAAAGACCAATTCTGAGTTAGTCACTGAATCATAATATTATGGATACTCTCTGCCTTCAAGGAATTTATGAATTGATGTCAAATACTATGGGAGAAATGAAGCTGTAGGAATATGGAAAGCAAGAGCCAAAGAGATGATTCAGCAGATAAAAGTGCTTGCCATTGCCAAGTCTGATGATCTGAATTCTTACTCCTGGCATCAACATAGAAGAGAACCAACCTCTTAACTCTTACAACTTGTCATATGACCTCTACATGACTCCATACAACCGATATAAAATAAAAAAGGAAGTAAGGGCAGTTAAAGTCCTTAGCCATGGCTTCACATGAAAACTATCTGGAAAACTTCAATAACAGACTGAACACCGTCCAAAGTGCATATGTAAGTGTTTTAGGTTGAGTCCAGGCACTGATGTTTCTATAATCTCCTCACGTAGTTTTAATATACTGCTATGGTTGAAAACCACTGTCCTGAGAGAGTAGAGAGAAGCAGAATGTTGAGAACCATGCAAGGGAGAGCAAGGAAACATCAAGGTTTTATCCAACAGGCGTTGGATGCTTTTCCACATGTGAAGCTTTGAAAGTTAGAGGAGTCTTCCACAGATAGAAGCAATCATGGGGATGGTATATAGAGGTTACATATCATGAGACATAAACAGAAAATGGCTGACCTTGTGTATGTAGTTCCCAGAGCCCCTAAGAAATGATGGGAGATAGACAGGTAGAATAAGTACAGTGGTGCCTGCATTGTAAAAGGGAACAGCAAGCATTGGCAGAGCCAGAAACAAACTGCAAATCTCTTGCTTCCTTGATGACACTAGAAAGCAGATTCAAGAATCAGAACAAGGGTCATTTCCGACGCAAGATAAAGTAGCTGAGCCCAGCACTCTTCTATAGCTGGTAAAATCTAAGTTAACTCAGTGCAGGAATAGATTGACAGCCAGAGAAAACTTACTGGTTTGATTGATTTGGAGGGCAGGAAATTAAGGAACTCTTTTTGTAATATAGTGAATGGGGAATGATTTGTTTTCTGTAATCCACCATTTAAAAAATGTTAGAGATTAGAGACTAATTAGGTTTTACCAGGTCACAAGGATAGGGATTTACCATAACCTACATGGCTTGGGTACTCAAACACTGACTAGGGGTAGCAGAGGAATGAAAAAGGGCAGGCACATAAACACACATACAGAAAAGATGGATTCAGGTGGGATGGGTTATCCCTGCAACCTAGAACCTCAGCATGTTTATTCTGTATAGCACAGCAGGAGAGGACGTCTCTGTAGGTGGGCAGTTGCAGGCTGTAAACATTAAACGGAGGAGGAGGAAGCTGCAGCTGCTAGCTTTAGTGCACACTGATCTTTGACTTGCACTCAAACCCCCAGCAAAAATTTTGCCATTCCCTTTGAGACTGGCCCATATGGGTGCAATACCTTTATAATTTCCCATGTGTCTGAGGCCATGAGTCTTTGCTATGGCAGTGCCCACTTCAATAATATATATCCATTCAGTACTTCACTCACTCAGAGCTTTCTCTCTACAGGAATTTGCTTGATTTCAGTTGTATCTTTCCCATTTATTTGAATTCTCACTTCTGTTATTCCATTATTATATATATGTGTGTATATATATATATATATATATATATACACACACACATATATATCACCTCCAAACTGAATTGTTCTGTTTCATAACCATTTGGTTTTATACTTGGAGATTCATGACTCTGTTTTACCTATTAAACCACAAGTTAATTAAAATAAAATGCAATTCCATAGATCTTAGAGATAGATACAATGGCTATTGATTTATTTAAGGGACAATTTAAGCCTGATTACTAAGTACCAAATACTTGAAATAGAACAGTAAACAGACTGAATACCATCCCAGTCTTCTCATAGCTCAAAACCTACCATAAACTTCCTCATGGATGAATGCTTACTTCCTACAACTAAGCCCTGGTCCTCCCTTACCTTGGAGGCCTGATTATCAGAACCTAGTCAGTTCTGTTTGAGTTGTAATCCAGGTATCTAATCTCTTCTTTGGCCTCCAGGATGAATTGAGTTCTACAGTGTTGATAGGATCATATGGATTAGGTCTTGGAAATGTGATTTGTAAATAGAATAGAAAATAATAAACCACAGCTTGGAATGCAATTTTTGATGCAGACAGATGGGTTTGAAACAGTACATATAGGCCCAGGCTGATGGGCAGACAAAAATGTCAGCACTAACACTGCCATGCACCACTAAACACACGGTTTCTACATCTCAGGGTTCAAGTCAGTAGGGCAGCAAAGTGAGATACAAGGTTCCATGGATGAGTTCCAGTAAACAGCAGAAGACAGCACCAGGTGTTGTCTTGGATTAGTCCCCAAATCACAGTCAAATGATTTGACTGTGGTGTCCCTGTCCTTGGTGCTGAAACAGAGACTATATGTTTTCCCCTGAACGTGCCTATTGTCCCTGCCACATGGTAGCATCTGAGGATAGTGATGGGACACAATGCTTCACTCTACTTTCATAGGGAATGGGGTGAAGAATGCTAAAATGCACAACACGTGTACTTGTTGGCAAAGATGTCCAAGAGTAGCTTGGGAAGTCAGTCTCTGGAACTCCACACCCTTTTGTGTTCCGACAAAACATGTACACATTTCAAGAATGTATCTTATCACCTAAGAATTGAAAGTACTAAGTATTGAAAGTATTGAAAGTATCAATCCTGTGGAGTTGCTACATAAAAGCTGTGCTATTCTCTTCCTTATACTTATGGCTGCCATGGAGTTTCAGCTGTGATTTATGTTTAAAGACATTAGGTTGTCATGTTTATGGATTGTCCTTACTATATAATTAAGTCCTAATAGGGTTTTTTCCATTTATACCAACATTTAATAAAACACTAGCAGATAGTGAATATTTAATGGATTCTTTGTAAATAAAAATAAACAATTAGCTCTTGATTATATGTTTAAAAAATCTAGAGCAAATTTGTAAGTATTGTATTCTAGCAAAACTCATCTCGTGTTTAATTTTATTTCTACAATATGTTAACAGATTAAATAAATCTTCAATTTCTTCTTTCAGGGACTTGAAGTTCTTGTCATACAGATCTTTCATTGCTTGGTTAGAGTTACACCAAAATATTTTATATTATTTGTGGATATTTTAAAGGATATTGTTTTCCTAATTTCTTTCTCAGCTAGTTGATCATTTGTATAAATGAGGGCTACTGATTTCTTTGAGTCACTTTGCTGAAGCTGTTTATGAGCTGTAGTGTCACCTAAAGTAGGTTCTAGACAGTATGACTATGTCAGAATAGTAAACAAAATACTTGTTTTTATTTTTCAAAAAAGAAGAATCTAGAGTCAAGACTATTAACTCAGAAGGACTTACTATTTCTCTATAATGTCTCTTATTCATAAGAAACCACATGGATTTGTGATGTGCATAGCATCAAACTCCATCAAATGTTCAATTTATCACTGTCCTATCTCCAGGGTGAGAGTGGCATGTGGGATGAGAAGCCAAAGACTAAGAAAGCTACCTTATGAGTCTGAGATAACAATATTAAAATCTCATATTCTTGATTTTCTTCCAATTCTTCTGACGTGTTATCCTTTCTTAGTGCTTTGATCACTGCCACGTGGATATCAGCAGTTGCACCAAGCAGAGGAGTATTTATAAACATGCAATAAAATTTGTGCTGAGAAACATTAAATGTTTAGCCAACAAAACAATAGTTCTTTTGAAAAGGCAATTTAAGTTTGTTTTTACTTCTAAACCCAGGGTTCTTTCCATTGCTCAGTAGCTGTCAAGGCAATGTTGAAATAGGTCTAACATGTCTTATTTGTTCTACTGGGATCTGTGGAGACTGGGGATCTTTACATGAGCTTCCCTGATAGGAACTATTCCACTCCAGTAATAGATATGCCTTGTCTTCCATGGGTACTAACAGAAACAATGGACTTACTCAGTTTGCTGTTGCCTAGTACCATTTATTCTAGATAAGCCTCATCCCTTGCCTTAAAGCCCTTTCATCTTATATGCTCTTCAACTTTTTAGCTATTGCCTTGGTTACTAAAGGACAATTTTGGTGGGTTCCAGCACTAGACAGAAATAAACGGACCCAAGTTATATGGTGTACATCTTACTTATTCTTTCAATATTTAATGAAAAATCTTCCTATTATAGATATACTTGATTTCCTGGAGGGGAGCTATGAAAGGGCCCCAAAATGACTTAGTCCTAATGGGATTTCACACTATTGCTGGCAGATGTGCTGTGAAACTGTGAAATGTTGAGTCATGATTAGGACAGTTTAAGACAAGAGGGGATTTAGCAGAAAAGCCCTTGACTGACAGCCAAGCAAGTGCTGTAGACAAGAATTCTGTAGATTTGAGATATTATATATCACTCTCGAGTGACTGAATTGGACTGGGTTTAGCTCAAGGAATCTGGTATTTCTAGTAAAATGCACCAAGAAAGAGCCATGGCAGGAAGTTTGGAGACTAAAGGAAGGTGAAGGAATAGATATTACTCTCACTTTAATCTCATAGAAGAGCAATTTCATGATTATTAGACAAAAGTATACCACACTGTAGTGTTTTAAGCATCGAGTATGGAAATAAGAAGAACACAAGCATTTATCTTCAAAAACCCCTTATTAAGTAAGGTAGAGAAGAGGAATGTCATAGATTCTCACTCACACATGGAAATAAATATAATTGACTATCATAGAATATATATAGATAGAATAGTGGATAAAAAAGGTTGATATATGAAGGGGATAGAAAGAAAAGTATTAGCCAATAGGATATATATGCAAGGTATGATGTCATATACTTTAACCTCTGGAAGACAGAAGCAGGTGAATCCCTACGAGTTTGAGGATAGCTTGGTCTACATAGTGAGTTCCAGGCTAGCCAAGTATGTACTATGAGACCCTGTCTTAAAAACAGTGAACTTGCTTGGGAAGACTAACTTATAGTTTTGTCCATAGAGTACAGCATGGGAACTATTAATAACAATCATCTAGTACATTCAATAGCTAGTAGGGAGACTTTTGAGTATTTCCAACTTGAAGAAGTGGTAAATATCTGTAGTGATAGGATATATTGTGATTACTTTGATTTGACTGCTACATCCTATAATCTGTTCTGTATTATATTATACTACACACTGTGAATATGTATAATGATTGTGTCAATTAAAAATTTTGAAAATAATAAAATTTGAATATACTAAGAGACATCAGAGATTTGTACATAGAGAGGAAAGGGCACACAAAAATCCGCTGAGAAACTGTTCAAAGACAAAGATTTAGGAGAAAGATTTGTTCTTTGATCTCGGGCTTCTGATCTGATGAAGTATGAGAAAAATAAATCTCTTGTTGCTTAAGCAAAACCAAGCAACCATAACCCCTATGAGTCTCCTTTGTTCTCTGATCCAAGGCCATGGTAAGATAACTCTTCTAGTTGTCACGGCTTCTGCACTCTTGGGCCATACAAACCAGGAGAGGAGAATCCAGTATGTACTGTTTTGGGGGTTAGGAAAGGCAGTTTAGAGAAGTGAAATTTTAGTTGGGATTTAAAGTTCAAGTAGGAATCAAGGGCGATTGGAAATGTCAGGTGATTATTAAAACATGCACTGTGGCTCATAAATGTAAAGTCTATTTTTAAAAAGAGATGTGTAGTTTTCTAGAGCTCACTGTTTGAGGAAAGGAGTCATAAGAGTTGTAGCTGGAGAAATGTATAGAAAGCAGATCATACATGGCCTTGGGCTTTGAACAGAAAAGCAGGGCCTACCCAAGGGGAGGGGTGCACATCTTGAAAGGTATTTATCAGAGAAATAACAGGAACCTTGGAATTTTGAAAGGCCTTTCAAGGTGCTTGTTATAGAGTAGAATGGAAAGGGCAGGTAGCTCAACTGGGGGTCTATTACTATATTCAATTAGGCAAATGTGAATGGTGTGAGGAGCTCTACCCCATGGGATTGAAAGAAGCAGGTAGGTTTGGCAGATCCTCGGGAGTCAGACTCTGTAAGATTAGCGATGAGTTGAATACAGAATGTGAGAGGGATGAGTAAGGAGTGAGGATGCCTCACAGTTCTGGCTCTTGCTGCATTGCGCTTTCTTTTTGTGGGTGACTGACTCATCAAACCAATGGATCCGAGGATTGAGTCCCTAAGTGGTTTATTTGGCTGAGTGCTCTGTAGACGGATGTGTATCTTCCCACTTATAGTCCCCACTGCTATTCTCATTTCTGAATTCTGTATCTTACTTTCTCTCCTGAGACCTTACCTAAATTCCAGGAAGACTCTGACTGGGGATAAGGGTTGGTACAGGAGAAGACCAGGGGATTAAAGATGGCTGCATGTTTCAATTTGCTGTTTTGTTTCCAAGAAAATAACCTCCTTTCTGACTTCAGTATTTGCTTTGAGCTACAGGATAAATCCCTTGTCTATTTTCATCTGCCACTTAGTGTCAGCCTGGTGATACTTGGAGAAATAAACGAATAGTTTTCTATGTTACTGAGGGCAAGGAAGACATGACCTTACCTACTTGCTATTTCCTTTCTTTCTGAGTACCTACCAGTATCTTTCCTTGGAAGGCTGGAGAGGGGAACCAAAGAAAGCATCGTTGGCTCTGTGGAGGATAAAGCATCCCTTGTCTTGTTTTTTAGCTGAAAAATCCATCAAAGGCAAAACAAACATCAGAGCAGAGCTGTCATCTGCTAATCAAGATGTGTAGGTGAAAGGGAAGGCTAGGGAGCAGGAGAGAGATGCCTGACAGATGGTGCAGCTTCCCACAGACAGAGGACACCTGGACCACTGCACAGGGGCCAGGGGATGCATGGAAGAAATTAAACGTGCCCATCACAGGCTACTGGCAGGGACGGACAGAGGATGCTTTTGGAGCCATCTTTTTGGACAGCACCTTCAAGCCGCTATAGTTATTTTAGGGAAAGCCTGGATATTTCTCTAACCTTTCCCACTCTGCCTTAGAAACGAGAGGATGTAGCTCAGCCTGCAGTGGAAATGACAGTGCAGCAGCAGGCATCAATTCTGTGAGTCTCTGAGACTGACTAGATCTGTTCCAAATGAGCTTTCCCCACAAGCTGGGGAGGAGCCCTGCAGAGTGTGGTAGGGCCCTTGTTTCCATCAGTTTTTTAAAACGTTCCCAAGAAGTTTGATCTTGCTTGGCAGGAACTTCCTACCAGCTGTGCTGGTGAAATGAGGGGGGCTTGCCATTTTGAGCTATTTCTCATCCTGGTGACACTTCTTGAAGAACTACATCATTAGCCAGGTTGAAAATGGTTTTCAAACATTTCTTTGCTCAGTCATTCCAGGCAGGGCTGGAGAAGCTGATGACCCTGGAACCATGCAGGAGTGGGGGATGACCCTGCTTTGGGGCTGCATTGTTCTCAGAGCTGGCCAAGGGCAGGGCAGAGGTCTACATTGAGTAGAGCCTTTGTAGGTGTGTCACCACCCCCCAAAAGGCTGGAAGAGTAGCACCACACTCCACTGATGTGTCTTAAGATGCTTTATGGAGTTTCTTCTGGGCCCTTCAACCTCACCTTTATGTCTCATCAGAAACTGGTGAGCTCGGGTCTCTGTGAGAGGATCCTCTGATCACAGAGATTTCAAAACCCAAATTCTTGGTCTCTGTCCTTAAAATATTGAATTTATTTATTTATTTTAAGTGGATTTTCAGTCAGACATGGAGGCTTACCTCTATGATGCCAGCTAAGACAGGGAGATTGTCCTGAGTGCTAAGGTAGCCTGGGAAACAGGATGCATCCCAGACCAGTCTGTGTTACAGAATGAAATCCTATCTTGTTCCCTCTTCACAAAAGAAGGGTGTTGGAGGGGGGGTCTCAGAGCTGGCTTTAGAGTCCCTGAATGTGATTGTTTACATTGGGAAGCGGCCACCTGCATTCTTAACAAGCCTCTGGAGGGAATAAAATTCACACAGAAGTTTGGAAAGTGTTATGTTGGAACATCTGTTCCTGAGCATTCTACCCTCCTTGGCACTCATTTCTGTAGCTGGGGGACTCAGAGCCACTGTGGGCTTGTGCCACAACAGCGCTGCTGAGAGTTCCAGCTGAGAAATGCAGGGGAAACCCAAGCCCAAAACAGAGGCCACCTGCAGGGTAGCAGCCAGGTCGCTGCTGGAAATTCAGAGGGAGCAGTCAGGCCTCTCTGCCAGCTGGGAGCTCAGGCTCTGATTCTGAAATGTCAGGGCTTCTCAGGATGCCTCTCTGGAGAGCTGACTGCTCCCAAAGAATGAGATAATAATTGCATTGAAAATTCAGGAGAAGCAGAAGGCTTGTAGAACACGTTGGGAATTTTAATCACTTTCTCAGAATGGCTTTGATTAACAGCCCTTCCAGCCCTTCCTAGGTGTGTCCAAAGCCTTCCTAGTTTTAGCTGACAGGTAATTAGTGCTCTGGCTGGGAAGGGGAATGGCAGGCTGCTCAGATCAAGTAAGACAATGCAGACAAAGACACCACAGCAACTGTAAAGACTCCAGCTGGAAAGGAGAGCTCCTGACCCCAAATGCGGTTCAGACGCCTTTCACCCCGAGCCACTCAAAGACCCATACACATCAAATCATCTAACGCCATTGCTCAGTTGCTCAAGCTGTCTTCCTCCTGCCCCAGAATGCACTGAAAAATCTGTACTTTTTTTTCTGCCCACAAAGTCTACTTATTTCTTAAGGCTGAGTTCATGTCAGATGGCTTGAGAGCAAGGCCCTTCTCCCTGGCAGAATGAAGCACTCTGTGCTTTCCCATATTAAGGCATTTTGAAAAGAAAAAAAAAACTGTACAGTTTCTGGCACGTAGTAATTAAGCAATAAGTATTCTCTTCCTTTAGCTCAGTTTCTTTCTATTCATGTCTGTCTCTTCCAGCATAAGAAATGAGCTTCTTATTCTTGGTATTCAACAATGACTACACAAAGCCTGGCTAATGAATGCTCAACAAATGTCTGCTGAATTAAAACAATAACATCAGTAAGAAGAGATAACCCAGAAGATGTGAGATAGAACTAACTTGCCGAGATGGAAGCCCTTTCAAAACACCAGATTACCCTGGGTTCATCCAAGAACTGTAAGGACAAAAAAACCAAACCCAAACAAAAGAAAAGAAAAGAAAACAAACAAACAAAAAAACCCACATCTGATTCTAGACTATAAGCACCAAGAAAATCCTACCAATATTCCTACAAGAAGAGTATGCAGTCTTGTTTATCACTGGTGGTGCTTTATGTTGCCTCAGCCTAGAGTTCAAAAAGATACGCCGAGAGGTTCCCTCAGGCCTCAGTTGTTCCTCCTGCAATGTGGGACACAGAAAATCATGACCATATGAGTAGTTCTGCCTCTCCTCCCTTCTGACACATCTTCAGGAGACAGGTGTCACTGGAAATGGGTGTGTTATGGCTTTTCAGAAATAGAGCCATTTGTTACAAGTAATAAGAAGCATGAACATCAGGGCTGGAGATGGAGAAGAGGCTCATAGTTGCTTTTTTATTCTTTTTCTTCAACTTTCTCTGATGCCACATTCCACAATAACTTATTCAAACCTACAAGTAAAAGAAAATAATACTCACTGCCCTGCTAGCACATCTCAAGGAACATTCTATTCCAAGCTTTAACCAACAGCTTTATCCCTATATGATGATCAATATTATATAGGAATTTCTTAAAAAATGCAGAATCTTAGATACAAATGTGATGACACATGTCCTTAATGTCAGCATGCAGGAGGAGAGTGAGGCAGAAGGATCTCTGTGAGTTTGAAGCCAGCCTGGTTTACATAATGGGTTCCAGGCCATTGAGGTTACACAGTGAAACTCTGTCTCAAAACAGACAGACAGACAGACAGAAAGCAGAAAAAAGAACTCAAAAATTCCAAGCAAAACAACAACAAACTTACAGAATCTCAGGTCCTGCCCTAGACATACTAAGTCAGAGTATGGGTTTTAAGAAGATCCACAGGTTCAGGCATGGTGTAGCATCAAACAATTGTGGATGTAAAGAAAATCAGGAAGAACAGATGTAAATGATGTTTAAAAGATATTATATTCACCAAGATTTGGGAAAAATCAAACAAATTTTCTCATAAGAATTACTAAGGCCTGTCATGGTGAGGTGATAGGAACTTATTCTGTGAGACTATATCTCATAAAACAGGGTGGATGGTACCTGTGGAAGAATGACATCTGAGGTTGTCCTCTGGTTAACTCATACACATACACACACAGACATAAACTCAAACACTATCTACCATCCACAAGATTGTTTAATTGTGCTAAATTATTTTTAGTTTTTCATCTTTAAGTCAGCTTATCTTTTTTTCTTTTCTTTTCTTTTTTTTTTTTTTTAAAAAAAACATTGACATTTTGATTGTGTTTTCAAAGACCCTGTAGATTCTTTGGGAAGAATCTTAATAATATCTTAATAATGTCTGGTCTTGCAATTCATGAACATAATCTGCATTTTCATTTCTTTAAGTCTTTTAATTTCCTTTGACAGTGTTTTATAGTTCTCAGCATAGGTACCTTTTATTAGAGGTCTAGATGTCTAATTTTTTCTGTTAAATGATATATTTGAAAAATTATTTTGTTAATTATTTTATTTACTTACATTTCGAATGTTGTCCCCTTTCTCAGTCCCTTCTCCATGAACTCTCCACCACATTCCCCCTCCCCTTTGCTTCTGAGAGGGTGCTCCCCCACCTACCTACCCATTCCCACCTCATCCCTCATCCCTTCTCTGGGGCATCAAACCTCCTCAGGGCTAAGCATATCGCCTCTCATTAGGGCCAGATAAGGCAGTCCTCTGTTACATACATAGCAGGAGCCATAGACTGGCCCATGTATGCTCTTTGGTTAGTGGATTAGACCCTGGGAGCTCTGAGGTGTATGGTTATTTGATATTGTTATTCTTCCTATGAGGTTGCAATCCCCTTCAGCTCCTTCAGTCCTAGCTCTTCCATTGGGATCCCTGTGCTCAGTCCAATGGTTGGCTGTGAGTATCTGCGTCCATCTTAGTCAGACGCTGGCAGAGCCTCTCAGAGGACAGCCAAGCCAGGCTCTTGTCTGCAAGCACTTCTTGGCATCAGCAATAATGTCCGGGTTTGGTGTCTGCAGATGGGATGAATCCCAAGGTTTCTGGATGGACTTTCCTTCAGACTCTGCTCCATTTTTTTGTCCCTGCATTTCCTTTAGACAGGAACAATTCTGGGTTAAAATTTCTGAGATGGATGGGTGGCCCCATACCTCAACTGGGGGGCATGTCTATATACTAGAGTTGGTCTCTTCAGGTTCTATCTCCCTGTTGTTGGATATTTAAGCTAATGTCATCCCCATTGGGTCCTGGGAGCCTCTTTAATTCCTCATGTCTGGGACTTTCTAGTGGTTCTGCCCCCCCCCCCCATAACCCCTGTTCCTCATCCCACACTGCTACATATTTCTATTCATTCTCCTGGACTTCTGGGTTTCTCTCCTGTCTCTCTTCATACCTGATTCTGCCCTCCTTTTCTCTCTCCCTCCTCTCTTGCACCCAAGTCCCTCCCTACCTCTGCCTCATGTGATTATTTCATTCCACCTTCTAAGTGAGATTGAAGCATCCACACTTTGGTCTTCCTTCTTGTTAAGCTTCATGTGGTTTGTGAGTTCTATTGTGGGTATTTTGAGCTTTTGGGCTAAGATCCACTTATCAGTGAGTATGTACCATGTGTGTCCTTTTGGATCTGGGTCACATCACTCAAGATGATATTTTCTACTTCCATCTATTTGTCTACAAAGATTGTGAAGTCATTGTTTTTAATAGCTGAGTATTCCATTGTGTATATATACAACATTTTCTGTATCTATTCTTCCGTTGAGGGACATTTGCTTTTTTCCAGCTTCTGGCTATTATAAATAAGGCCATTATGAACATAGTAGAGCATGTGTCCTTTTGATATAGTGAAACATTTTTTTGGGTATATGCCAAAAAATGGTATAGCTGGGTCTTCAGGTAGAACTATTTCCAGGTTTCTGAGGAACAACCAGATTGATTTCCAAAGTGACTGTATCACTATGTTCTATGACTCAAGTATATGGTATCTTCAGCTACCAAGTAGTAGCTTACCACCAAATTCTGGTAGATAGCCAAGAGCACTGGTTGTAATATCAGGGAATATAGGTCCTCAATGTGAACAAATACAAAAGAAGTAGCCTATTTCTATCACCAGCCTTTACACACACATACACATACACACACACACACACACACACACACACACACACTTAC
>NW_022196898.1:54991599-55004827 GCF_008632895.1 Mastomys coucha | reverse complement strand
TCTTCCCTTTCTTTTTCAGTCGTAGGCTTGTCCTTGCTTCCTGTAATGATTTTGGAAGATATTTCTAACCCCTATTTTCCCAAGTTTAGTATAATTTTGCCTAACCATTGAATAAATTTACGGTTGAACTATTGGGGACTAGAGTTTTCTTATTGGCAAAATTTTCAAATGTAGATTTGACTTATCTTACTAGTTATATAGACTTGTAACTACTCAGATTTTTTTCAATGTCTGTGCACATTTTAGTAATTTGTCCATGTACATTGCCAAACATACTTCAATGATTTTGTTTATTATATTGCTTCACTTTCCCTTCCACACATGTAGTATGTATAGTGATGTCTTTTCATACTTTTCTGAGATTAGAAATTTAAAATTTCTCCTGTAATTCTCTGTAAATATTCCGATTGTTATTGCCACCTAACAAATTAAACTTACTGCTAAAACCCACCCATTTAATTTGTGGCTTGGAAGTTTTAGAATGGCCCAACTGAGCCACTGAAGTCTTTAATTCAGCTGTATTCAGCAGTCAGTGGGATTTGGTCATGTCAGTCTCTAGGCTGGACATCCAAGATGACTTCCTCACAAGGGTGGCCATTGGTGCTGACTATGGGCTTGACAGCTTGGCAGCCGTTTTCCTCCAGGGCAGGAATCACAAGAGAACCAGGTGGAAGTTAATTTCCTGGTTTTGATAAAGTTTGGAAGTAAATAAGTGCCAGATCCACCAAATTCTATTAGTCTTGAACAAATCATCAAAGCCAGCAGTGATTAAGGGACACCAGTACAGGCTTTTGTTATCTTGGTGAGAAAAATAGGGAAAACAATTCTAATCATGTTGTTTAACCTTGCCAATCAGTACAGGCAGAGAATGAGAATTGTCGAATTTCATTAATATTTTCAAATATTCAGTATTTGCATTGATTTTTAATCTGATCATTCTTATGTAATTGATTCCTTATGATGATTTTCTTCTGTTTACTTTGAATTTCATTTGCTCTTTGATTTCAGCTTATCAATGTGGGAGTGAATTTGGATTACTGATTTTATGCTTGGTCCTCGTTCTAATAAGGATATTTAAAGTATTTGATGCTATAGAGCTTCAAAGTATTACAAATGTGAAGAATTTATAATTTAATAAAATTGTCATAAACTCTTCATGTGGAACCATACAGAGAGCTGTTTCTGGTTTCCAGAAGGCATGGGAGTCAGGCTGGCGAGGTGAACTTTCCAGAAGAGATCACACTTTGCATTGGACATTCTTCAAAGTCTGGCTAGAAATTCTGTGGTCGTAGAGAGGTTAGAAATGTTTTCAGTCCAGAATCTAATTATCTTTGTCTATCTTAGTCTGCTTTGAATATTCATTTATTGTCATGTATATATGTCATTTATGTCATATTTATTGTCATATATATACATATGCATATGTATATACATATACACACATATATACATACATATATGTGTGTATATGTATATGTATATGACTTAACATAATTGTAACAACTTTTGGAATGCATGAACAGACTCTAGCTTCCATAAACTCAAAAGCTAAGAATGCCAGCAGACAATATTTGAGGCCTATTGCAGAAGATTTCCTGTTTTGCTGTCACCTACCTACTTACCTACTTACCTACCCACAAATGTATTTGAAAACTATGTTAACATATGACTTTGTTCTGTTACTCAGAATCCTGCCTGAGAATCATCTCATTGGAGCACAGAGCTGTGGTAACCTAAATTTGGATTCCTGGGCCATGCTCACTTACACTTAGCTTCAGAATAAAGCCATCCCTTATCTCCTTTGGGTTGAAAGCTGTCTTGTTTTCTGTTACTGTTGTTTGCTTGGTTTATTTTTTTTTATATTGACAGGGATAACTACACCACTCCCTTTTATAGAGTGTACAGACTGGGAACAAAGACCTAAAGCCATATTGCCTGAATTTAATTCAACATCTGAATGTAGGAGCTGTTTGATTATGGCCAGTTACTGAGATATTTGTGTTTTATTTTTTCATCAAATAATAAATTAACAGATTATTGACAGGCTAATATAAATTATGTGTAAAGTACAATTGCATAGTACAATATATCTTAAAGGTTGAGGTTAAATAAGTTAAGGTTTGTAAAACACCCAGCTTAGAACTGAAAAAATATATGTCTCAGTATCTTTGCTGTATTAAAATAGGAAGACAAGAGAGAAGTTCATTATGTTATTAAAATTATTGTATCTGATATGAGTCAAGCAGTGTGCTGGACATTGGTCTTCTCATTTAAAAGCACTTAAAGCTTTACCATCATTTTCTTTCAGGATTTAAGGATTCTAACCATTAGTATGTTCAGTGTAATTTACAGCTACTTTCACAGCTCCTGAAACCATAAAGTACTTAGTGCTTACTAAACCTTGAGTACCATTTAAAGTACATTACATGTAGATATCTTTAGCTTTTGCAATATAGATATACAGTCTCCAAGTATGATGGGATCTATAGACTAATTAACCTCTAGTTTCTGAAAAACAAATCTTATCCTCAACTCACATTCTAGCTTTTTAAAAAGAATAGCTGAGCCTGTTTTCACTTTGAACCTCTAGGAATGCTAGACCTCCTGATCTTTCCTCTGTTCTTAGCTGACTGAAAACATAGCTTCTTTAATAGAGCTCAAGGGTTAGAAACAAGGACCCTGAAACCAGACATGTTTGAGTTAGAGACCTAAGATACCTTTGTTAGTTGTATGCTCTTTTAAAAAAATTAATTAATTAGTTAATTAATTAATTTTTATTTATTTATTTTTGGTCCATCCTTCACTGCTTCTCTCAGTCATTCAGACAGATGTTCTAGATGAGACTGAGGGTCACTATTTCTTTTGGAAGCTCTTTTTCAACCCAAATATTGTTGTCTTAAGTAGACGACATACAGAGTAGTAGTAGAAAGTCAAGAGGATTAAGAATGATATGGAATGAATCGCTTTACACTTTTGAAGAGAAACTATCTATACCTAGAGAAATAATACCCCCCACTCTCATCTATTATAGTGGATAGGAATTTCCTTCATCTTCTGAAAGATCAGCCCCTTAGATTTGACTCTGCATTGTGGTCATTCTTTTAGTCACTTGTTTCTCCCTGGTAGGATATTGACTTCTTAGGGGTGGCAACCACGTACCACATCTTTATATTTTTTGCTTGAATCATGATGCTTGGCACATAGTTGACTATGAACTGAAACAACACAGATTTTCTTTCAAATCATAGTTGGTCACATTAATAACAATCTAAAATCAATTCTGTCTAATTTTCCCTTGGGTTTATAGAAACTAACAAAACAATCAAACCAATGATGGTTTATTTATTTTAAAATACTTTGAATCAAATTCATTTAAATCCAAAATTAAAAACTTCAGTTTAAATACTTTTACAAATATCATGTCATCTCAAAATAACAAATTTATCATAGAATACTGTAAATGTATCTAATACTAAAATCAGAAATAGGATCTATTGGTAGTAGATATAATTCCCATAATGAAATTTGAAAAATATAATTTAAACTTCCATTTTTTATTTGGATTATTAAACTACTTGGCATCAATAATAAGTGATTGAGTTTTTACATTATCTGGATATTAGGAAAAGAGATATTATTTTCAATTTGAGGACATTGTATGAGTAATTTTCAATTGGGTGTTAATAGATGAAGAGACTGACATCTGCTCACGCTTTTCAATAGTTATTTTAGGAAGATTAGTGAAGGGAGAATTAATTAAAAAGGAATAATTACACTTTAATATGCAAATAGAGGAGCAGAGGCATACTCTGAGGAATTAGGACTGAGTCCTTTGTCAAATATTTATCAAGCACCTCAATCAAATATGACTGGTGCCATCAAGGTCCCTGAAGCCTGGTTTGTGGAGTGGGCCTTTAAGTTGAGGGAACATCTTTTCAAAGAAGTTCTGATAAAGATGAACCTCAAAACGAAGGGTTTTTGTTCCCACTGCTTTGCTTCCTGAAGCTTTTTGGCATGATTCAAAATTGTTTCATTCCTTTCCGGAGCTCCAGAAACTCAAAGAAATTAGGAGAGACACATGGCCACACATAAAGCAGGCACTGTTATATACCATTCCTCAAGGATGAAAAACCAGCTTGTCTTACATTTAACATAAACATGAGAGGCTATTCAAATAACTCCTCCCAAAACAGACAGTGTTCCAAGGTGACCTCTGCGTTTGCAGTGAGAACTAGCTGGCATCAATCCTGCTAAAATAAATAAATCTAAATAAGTGGTATGGCATAAAAAGTACTTTCTGTCTCTCTGGGCATCTATATAATGGGAGAAGTAAAGTAGATACTACTCAGTGTCTTCGTTGGTGCCTGGGATGAAGTATATATTAAGTGCACATGCAACAGCTTCCTCCTCTCCAACATACCACTTTTCTCGGTCACTTTAAGAAGTACATGGCCCTGGTTTTGAGAAAGACTATAAATCAGGGTCCCAGTCACTCAGCAAACGCAGCTGGCCTCACCTCCTGCACATCTGGTATGTGAAGCATGTGAACCTTCCTTTAATCAACAATTCAGAATAATAGCATTTCTGACTCTCATCAGAAAATCCAACCAGGAACTGACTGCAATGGAGTTCCTGCCAAATGTTTCCTGGGATAGTTGATGCTTCAGAGAAACTGACTAATGGATATGATATCTGTATATATCCTTCTCTAAGCCTTTTCTTTGAATTTAGAGGCCATTAAAATTGTATCTGGACTATATTATTTTCTAATTTTGCATAAAATCATTTTCTAATTTGAAATGTTCTGTTCCTTTATCTGCTTTTTAGACAACCCATATTAAAACTACCTACTTAGCTTCGTTCTATAGATTTGCAATAAATATTTGAATACCGGAAGAAAAATATTTAAATATATTTCTGAGTTTTCTCTTCCAATAAAGGCAAACATGAAAATAGCAACTACTAAATTTTTTTTTATATTCTTTTTTTTTCTCTTGGGACACTTTCTTCCCTTCAATCTCCATACCTTAGCTGTATATCACCTCTTCATGTCAAGCCATAGCACCTTTTTTCTTTGACAGACATGATTCTAAAGTTTTTGCCACCCTGGTCCCAGTATAGTTAATGGCCAAGCACCTGCTGTTGTAATTGTTTGCACTCATCTGTCCTTGCTTGCTAGACTTTGAGCCATTTCAGGACATGCCTGTTCTTCCTCATCTTTGTAGCTGCAGCATATGGCACATGGCCTTGCCTGAAGTAGGTTAATAAATGTTTGAATGTCAAGAGAAAGAATAAAGCAATTCAGTCTTGCTTATATAACCTACTGAGCACTTCTCCCTTGAATTCTGTAACAGGAAAACTTACTTTCAGCACATTTTTACTGGGTTCTTGATTTATGCAACTTTTTGTCTTTTTTAAATATAGATCATGGAATATTGTCATGGCCCCTGCCACTCAGGCATTCTCCATCAGGTGAAGAAGACCTACACAGCATGCCTATAAGCATATTCAAAGTAATCTAGATTCAGTACTTAAATACTAGCATAAAGAAGGTGACTAAGAGAGTGGGGGAGATGGAGATGACTAATTTCATCATGGAGTTAAAAGATATTTGTAACTTGAGGTTGACTATAAATGAGTAGAATTGTAGCAGACAGGCATGGATGTGGGAAACTTATGTCATGTAGAGGGAATAGTTGTCATTCATGTATCAATTCATCCCACAAGATTTAATGGAGCAATGAGGTTTCTAGTGTACAGACACTTTTTCATCTTTGTATTCACAAAGACTTAGTATGATCTTGGCCTATGGTAACTTTTCAGTTAATTCTCATTGCAAGATAGTTTATGAATAGTGAGGTAAATAAACAGGAAAAGATGGTTTAAACCAACGTGGGAAGGATCTAGTTCTGCTTGTGTAGGTAGTCACTGGGGGTTCTTACTTTGGGGAGGTGGGGAGGACGTAGTCACACCTGGTTAGAAGTGAAGGCTAGATTATGGGAGAAGAGTTAGGAAGCTCTGCATACCCTTTTTGTGTTTCCAGGACATTTGCTTGTGTTCTTAAACCTAACAGAAGAAGTTAAGAGCATCTCTGGGAGTTTCAATGACCTTCCTGTAGAGGAAGAAATACACATGCTCATGCACACAAAACTTAGTCTTAAGTTGAACTTAAATAAGTCAGACTACAGTAGTCATCAAGCCCCACCTAATCACTGGGGACTTCACCTTAATCCTTTATTTCCTCATTCTTAAAAACAGGTTCAAAGCAAGGAAGCTTTCTGTATATTCTAGAAAATGTTTACAACATAAAAGAATAAGGGCTAGCAAATGGCTCACTGGGTAAAACTTCTTGCTGGCAAAATCTGATATCATGAGTTTGACCCCTGGAATCTATCCAGGAAGAAGGGAAGCCAATCCTGGAGGCTGTCCTCTGGCTTCCATACAAACATGTCCATACTCACACATATCTATCATATACATACAAACATGTCCATACTCACACATATCTATCATATACATACAAACATGTCCATACTCACACATATCTATCATATACATACAAACATGTCCATACTCATACATATCTATCATATACATACAAACATGTCCATACTCACACATATCTATCACATACAGAATAATAAAAAACACAATAATTTAAAAAGTAGAGAGAAAGAACACTAAAAAACTCTAAACTTCCTTTAAAGAAAACATTGCTCAGAGATGAAAATGTTTAAAAGGGAACATAATGAATTCAAACATGCCCATACAAATCCATAATATAACTAAAATGGATAATTTTAAAGAAGCAAAGAAATTTCACTGAGAACAGAATTCAAAGATATGAATAAAAAAAAAGATGCTTGTAATGGAAGATTCCAATACCAGCTATTAGAAACTATGGAAGGGGAAATGAGAAGATTCAGCCAGTTAATGATAAACAGAGTACTAAGAGAACTGAAAAAAAAAAAAAAAACCAAAAAAACAAAACGAGGAAGCAAGGGATAACTATGCTAAAAACATAAGCTTGCAGAAATAAGCAATCAGCATGATGCAACATTCCTCTTGGACTCAGCAATGGAGATTGTGTACAGGCTTCTGACAAGATAAATGCTGTCTGTTGATGGGAAGAAAATTATGTTAGAACTATACAGAGAGGCTGAAGAAGAAAAGTATGGAGAAGGCTTGTGGGAAACTTGAGGAAGTCCAATAGTCTTATATTGGGACATCAACACACAACTATACTGAAGAAATATCGTGGGCAAATTGTACAAGATTATTGTGTAGATTATTAAGAAAAACAGTAATGACACAACTAAAACAGTTGGAAATGTTTTTTCACCCTGATTATATTATTATCTCTGATGACATTTGAGTGTTGCGCAGTGCACAGCTCTAGAGGGGTACAATTCTAATTCCAGGCCACTATCTCTGACTTATAATGGTTCAATCATATAATAGTGATACTTATTTAAATAAAAACTGTATTTTGATATTTCTAGGTCCACTGATAGGACAATTTTTTGAGATGCTGGGCAGTGGCTATGAGTTGAAGCTCCTCATCATTCTCTATCATAGGTGATAGGTACTCAGCCATGTACCATAGTACATGACAGGAATATTTTTGGATATTTTGTTTTCTGTTTGCACATACCACCATGTCTAAAAATTATTAAACTGTGCATGTACATGAGATATTTACCACTTTGTTATGAAACTGACTGTGTTAGATGATTTCATCCAAGTATAGGCGAATTCAGATATTCTGAAGTTCATCTTCTTAATTACCTTAAAGGTACTCTTGCTGAAGATGTTTTTAAGCTTCGATGAATTAACTTGGATTCAACCTTGCATGTAAGTCAAGGAGCAACTGTGCTTCATGCTTCTTCAAATTAAGGTTTGTATTAATTTGCAGGCTTATGTAGTACCTTTGCCTTTAAGGGACAGGACCAGGGCTGGGACAGATTAATGTGAAATGGAGTTTGTTCTATAGACTTTTCAAAACATGTTTTCATTGTTTGCCTCTTACACATATGTGTTTGATATGCATTAGAAATCTAAAATTAAAAGGGGAGAGGATGTGAGTGAGATGCACATTTGAGACAGAATTGTTAAGATTTAGCAACTTGTGAGAGACAAGTAGATAAAAAGGAGAAAGCAGAGAAAACTCTGCTAAATAAAGAAGAAACAAAACCAGACCACAACTAGGACAATGACAAATCCCCTAAACAGAGAAAATTAGTGCCATAGAAGTAAAAAAATAAAACAAAACATGACACAATTTCCAGGGCACATGGTGGAAAATAGCGCCACTTGCTGGTAAGTGAGGAGTTATGCTTGGGTTTCAGAGCCAGGGTTCCTAATGGCTGCTTTCTCATCTAAAGGATGAGAATTGCATTTGCTGCTGTTTTTATAAAATATAGAGACATCCTTGATGAAGTAAGATGTCATTTTCAATATTATATATTAGAAATATTTTCATGAAATTAATATGAGTGTTGCCCAAAGAAAAGGTTATGCTATTGAAAATAACTTCTGTTTTCAAAATTATAAGTTATTTCTATGGTCCTGGGAAAGATAACTTTTTAAAATTTGAATAGGTCAGGTGACACTTTCTTGACAGGGAGATGTATCTTGGATTTTAGTTTTTTTTTTTTTTTTTTTTTTAGAATCCCAGGCAGATTCTCTGGCCCAGAAGGGTAGCCACATGAGACTGCAATAGACAGACAGATCAGCCTTCTTTCAACTGCCAGACTCAAGCTGCACAATAAGGCTCTCCACCTGGAGCAGATAGACAGTGGAGGCCTGGAAGTGATGTTCCTCACCTAGTCCAGGAGGACTTCCCAGCAACCACAAATCACATCCCAAGTCTCAACCCAAGAAGAAACAGAGACGTCTGGAAGGAGAAGCAGTCTGGATGGAATGTGATCCAATTTTACCACCGTCTATCTGTCTTTTACTCTAGTTCCATGAAGGAGGCCTCCCACAGAGATCCATCTCTGATCGATCATGGGCCTGTAGAGGAACTCCTTAGTTGCTCCTGCCTGGTATCCTCAGTCCCAGTGGAATGCCTTGTCCTTTACTACCATTTGGTTTCATGGAATTTACTAATAATGACAAGTCAGACAGCAGCTCAATAGACAATAGTCAGGTGTTGTGTGATAGGAGTGGGATTCTGAGACGTGTACCCTTACACAATTTTGTACTTAGGTGACAGAGTACAGACACCTAGACATTGGCCCATTGCATACCATTCCCTAGCCTTTCAGTCATCTGGTCCATAATGGGGAGGTCTTATGCATGCTACAGATTTTTTTTGGGGAAAGCAATTTACTCTCACAAGCAACTTATCTAGAGCATCCCAGAATTCTTAGCTGTTTTCACATCAACTCACAGAATAAATAATGAGTCCAGAACTACTTAAACTTCCAGATTGCAGAAGTCAAGCCCACCCTTTCTTTCAGTATTGAAAACAAACTCTGCCATTGTCTTGATGGTCTCAGTGCTGATATAGCTCAGTGCCTGATCTCCAACTCAGGAATTATTCCACATATACTCTGGGCTCTTGAAGCTGTTTCTGTGTCCTTGCCTTTAGTGACTTCACAGCTTCTGACATCTAGCAATTCTTCTTCAAGATCATAAGTAAATGGGACATGCCTGACTAGAGAGAAATGACCATCATTGATTTTGTGCTTTGTGGTCCCTAATCATTTTTAATTCTGTTTCTAGGCCAATCACTCACCATTACGGACAACATTAACAGTAGATCCTATTCATTTAGAGGCCAGAATGAACCAAACACATGATTAAGTTAGACATACAAGAAAATGATGCTGAAGCTGTGATGAATGAGTACCTTTCTTTCTATTAATAAGAGTATACTCAATGACTAAAAAAATACAGTAGAAGAAGTGCAAACCAATAACAGTCATTTATTATAATTGTTAATGATTATATATACTATATAATTATATGGGGCTGGTGGCACAGTAACACAAAGTACACATACCAGTAACACCTTAAATAAACAGGTGACTAATGCATCACCTTACAGTGTGATGTCATTATGATTATGACATCACTAGAGGAGTATTTTAGTTTAAGTATAATAAGAGCACCGATATGTGACCCATCATTGATTTAAATGTTGTCATGTGATACATGATTGTATTGTAGTTGTTGGCCTTCCTGCTAGGATGGGAAAGTGTCCTGGGACTTGGAAGCCCAGGAACCATTACATCTCTGAGATGGGAAGGTATCCCAGTGGAAGGGCACCCTGAGACATGGGAGTCCAAGAACCATATAGCTCTGAGAGGAAGCCTTCTCAGCAGAGGTGTTACAGCTCCCAGGGGAGGGTATCCCCAGCCGAGCTGAGGAGCTCAAGAGTCTCAGCCTTGCTCTACTTTTCCCATTCTTCCCTTCTTCTCTTCATTGCTTCTTGTCTTCTTCTGAGAGAATCGCACCAGGTAGAAATCTCATAAAAGAGATTTATTGTAGGGCTCAGGATATGGAGGGACAAATCCAGGAGTGGCTTCTGGGAGGGAGCAGACAGCTGCAGGGAATTGGAAGAAGGGTAGTGCTTATGTAGGGGCTCTTGAGCATGGAGCTTTCTAGGGTGGAGATTGGTAGACTTTTAAGTCCTGAGCTTGGATGAGCTCAGGGATTGGTGGATTTTGCTTGGACTTCTCTGAAGGTCTGGAGATGAATTTTGTGACAGTTACAGAGGCTGGAAAAACCTTTATGAAAGTTAAGGAGGTCATGGGAGGAGCCTGGCTGTTGGAGTTCTTCAGGTGGAAGCCTGGCCACTTTCCTGCCTTGAGGGTTTACAAAGTGAGTTCACAGCAGGGAAATCCTTCCCTGCTTGAGTGGCATTAATAGTCAACAGCAAAACATGTTCTTTTCTCAACATTCCACTTAGAAATCCATTTACATACATACACACACACACATACATATACATGTATATATGTGTATGTATCTAGCTGTGTATGATTTTGTCTTATTTGGACCATTATAGTCTCTAAGTTTTATTTAGAGTCTAAATGAACATGATTCATTAATGTCAATAAGAGCCTCATTGAGGCATTGGTTTTCTTTCCCCTCTTTGCTCCAATGCAGGTCCAAGGAAGTGATGTGGAAACTACAAAGGACGAAATCAGTGAGGCACTTAGGGATACTGTACTGCAAACATCTCAACAGGTTTGATTTGAGGCACAGTGACTTATTCCTTTAATCCCAGCACTTGAGGCAGAGGCATATGGATCTCTGTAAGTTCAAAGCCAGACTGGTCTACACACAGAGTGAGAATTCCAAGATGGCCAGCTCTAAATAGATTTTGTAAGATGAAAAAAGTAAACTTGCTCTTTTCAGAGTTTCTGGGCACTTTCAAAATTTAATGTCTCCTCCACCTCCTCCTCCTCCTCCTCTTCTTCCTCATCCCCCTCTTCCTTCTCCTCCTCCTCCACCTTCTTCTTCTTCTTCACCTCCTTCTCCTCATCCTCCATGAATTGCTTCAGTTTTTTTTTTTTTTTTTGGCAAATTTCTGATCTTTCTTCATTACTTTGATTAGCTGACACTATCTGTAAGAAGCATTTTTTTCAATCAGTTAGACAGTAAGCCTGGGGGCAAGATGAACATTCCTTTGGGAACATGATTATACTCCTCATGTACACACAGGAAGAATCATTTTGAATTAGCTCAAATATGCATCAAAGGAAGAACTATGGAGTAGCCACAGCTCCCCACACTTCAGGAGAAGCATTTTGGGGGTTACTAATTGGCTGCTCAAGGACTCAGTGTCATTGAATACATCGACAACAAATAATCAGAGAAAAAAAAGAAATAAAGAAAGGGGCACTCAGTCTCAATAGGATACTGTGTCACTCTCACCACTTGGCTATTGACACTTGTGAATTTTGAATACTCTGAGATGAAGACATGTAGACTCCATCTACTTTCTGGGTACTATAAATAATACTGCTATGAGCATGCAAATACAAGTGTCAGCTTGAGCCTCTGATTTCTGGTTATTCTGGGTACACACTCAGAAATAGATGGATCATATGGTAATTCTATTTTTATTTTTTAAGGATATGCTGTTCTGTTTTCCATAGCATCTATACCATTTTACATCCCCATCAGCAGAGGAAATGTGCTCCAATTTCTTCACATTCTCACTGACATGTTTTCTCACTCCTTTTTTTCCAACCCCTTTAGATTTTTTTTTTCTATTGGCAAGGTCTTACTAAGAAATCCCAGACCAGTCTCAAACTTATGATCTTCCTGTCTCTGTTTCATAAATTCTGGGATTAGAGAACTGTGATTCCCATGAGATTTTTCTAAGGGTGACACAAACTATCTAACTCTGTCCCTGAAGCAAGAGAAAACAAGTATGCCTATAGGTCCCTGGCAGGTTTCATTCCCTGAGGTTTGCTCAATAGCCTCCAGTAAAAGAAAAAGATTCTTTGTGACTCCAGATCCAAAGAGGGTTAGGGTGGACTCTACAGTGAGTAGGGAGGGGCTCCTAGTCATGAGAAGCCTTCATCTAGGAATCCTCTAATCTCCTAGATTGTCCTCTGTGATCTGCTGTGTATATGCAGACAGGGGTCACAAAAATCATTCAAAATTACCATTTAGTCTTTTCCTTTGCAAGTCCCACTCAGAGGGTCTGACATGCACTCCAGAATGCAAAATCTATTCATAGAAGTCTTATTATCAGGGCCTTGGTAGGCAAGCATAGAATGAGATAGCTAGACTTAAGAAAAGACAAGACAAAAAAAAAAAAAAAAAAAAAAAAAAAAAAAAAAAAAAAAGACAAGACAATATCTGTTGCTTTACTCCTTGGACTGCCCGCTTCCCAAATCATACTCACCCTTGGGGCTTGGAGATGAGGTATGGGTTCTGGATAAGTTGGAGGTTGGGGATGAGTTGGGGGTTGGGAATGAGGTGGGGCTTGGGGATGAGGTGGCATAGAATCAACAGCTCAGACTCCAGGAAAAGGTGAGAATGCTACAGCAAGCTCATTTATTAATTCTCAGGGAGTGCCCTTTATACACTCTACCCACATCCCATTGGTCCTAAGCAAGTGCTTCCTACAAATGGCAGCTTTTGATTGGCTCTTATTGATTGTGTCACCAATCTCTAGGCTTCAGTTTGGCCCTCCTGTGGAAGTTGCCTTCATGTTTATGCTGAAAAGGTCATTGTCTTGTCAGTGAGGCCTGCAGTTCTT
>NW_022196898.1:54984099-54989099 GCF_008632895.1 Mastomys coucha | reverse complement strand
ATATATATATATATATATATATATATATATTAGAGGTTGCAAGATATCTGTTTAGTCCCTTCTAGCTTTTAGAGTCTGTTGAGAAGTTGGGTATAATTCATATAGTTCTGCCTTTGTATGTTACCTAGCCTTTTCCCCTTGCAACTTTTAATATTTTTTCTTTGTTCTGTAGATTTTATGGTTTGATTATTATGTAGCAGGAAGATTTTTTTTCTTGTCAAGTCTAATTGTTATTCTATAAGCTTCATGTATGTTTATAGGCATCTCTCTCTTTCTTTTTTAGGTTGGGAAAATTTTCCTGATTTTGTTGAAAATATTTTCTGGTTCTTGGAGCTGAGACTCTTTCCCTTCTTCTATTACTATTATTCTTAGGTTAGGTCTTTTCATGGTATCCTAGATTTTCTGAGTGCTTTGTATCAGGAATTTTTTAGATTTAACATTTTCTTTGACTGATGTATCAATTTCTTCTATTGTATTTTCTATACCTAAGATTCTCTCTTTCATCTCTTGTATTCTGTTGGTGATGCTTGTGTCTGTTGTTCCTGATCTCTTTCTTGGTTTTCCATCTCCAGGATTCCCTCAGTTTGTGTCCTTTTATTGCTTTTATTTGCATTTTCAGGTCTTGAACGGCTTTATTTATTTATTTCACCTGTTTAATTGTATTTTCCTGTATTTCTTCAAGGGATTTATTCATTTTCTCTTCAAAGGCCTCTATCATCTTTACAAGATTGGACTTAAAGTCATTTTTTTATGCTTCAGTTGTGTTAGGATATCCAGGGCTTACTGTATTATGATAGTGGCTGTCTGAAGTTATCATGTTGCTCTAGTTTTTGTTGATTGTGTTCTTTTGAGGGCCTTTAGCCATCTTGATGGCTTTAGTCCCTGGATAGTCCTGTTGTAGTAGGTATTGGGGGTGGGGACGCAACCTCAATGATCCTAGTGTGACAGCCTCTTGACCATAAATCTTATGGTTCTGGATTATCAGGTGTGATGAATGTGGGCTGAGAGGTGGCTGCAGAATGGAGTGAGGGTACCAGTTTTCTCAGGGGAGTGGGGGGAACCCCAGAGGACTCAGTGGGCAGGGAAGGTGGGCACAGGAAGGGGCGCTAACCTGTATGCTTCTGGATCAGCAGATCTGATGAAGGTGGCTCTAGAGGTGGTAGGATAATGGAGGTCTGCTGAGAATAACAGGTGGTTCAGGGTAGCTGGGGGTCCCTAAGAGGACACAGCAGGCAGGGAAGATGGGTGTGGTAAGGGACTCTAACCTGTATGCTTCCATATTTCAGCTTTCTACTGTGGCTTTGAGATTTTTTTCAGTCAATGAGAAGTCTATGATAATGAATTTCAAAAATTCCTTGGTGGCCTTTTCTGATTTCTGTTCTACATGCCTTACTCAGTCAAGCAAGGTACCAGGAGGGCAAACCTTATTTTTGCAGCAACAGAATGTGCATAAAATGATTTTAAGGTAATGGCAATCTATTCAGAGGAGAGAAGAGGAAAAACGTCTCCTTTGAGGCATCTAAGATTGAAAAGATTCTTTGATGAAGTAGCTCAACTAGAGCTAGGAAAGCCTGAGCTATCCATCCATTGTCATTCTCCCAACCTCCCCTGAACAATCATGAGTACATACATACAGACTCATACATGCTTGGAGAAATGCATGCTTCCTTCTCAGACCACAGTAAATAATGTCTGGTTATAATATACAGCATATAGTAAAGAAAATGAATAATGTTCATCTGAGATTTACTCCGTGTCCTAACATTTAGTGACACTGCATTCTGAGAAAAATGATTGTGGCAGCTGTTCTTCTTCCAATTAGATCAGTAAGCTTATCTATAAAACATCTATTCATGGGAATCTACCTGTTCTCTAATATCTTGAAAGAAGTACTCACTAGAACAGTCATTTCTGTGTTTACATCACAGAGATGGTCTTTGAGCCTGGAGAATAAATAAAGATTAACATCAGAAAAAGATTGCATGTTTCAGCAGATAGAGAATCTTCCTTAAGTCAGAGGAATGACGCAAGGCCAGAAAGAAGGAATTCTTTTCTCTGAATTTAACAGAAGAAGTTGACTGAGATGAGGGTGATTCAATGACCATAATTCTTATCAAGTTTTCTTTTTGTTTGTTTCTTGACAGTCACAGAAATAAATAGTCTATATGCATGATAAAAATATTTCTAATAAAAATTGGAAAGGAAGAATATTTGCAGATGATTTGATAGTATACATAAGTAACCCCCAAATTCTACCAGAGAATTCCTCCAGCTGATGAATACCTTCAGCAAAGTGGCTGGATATAAAATTAACCCAAACAAATCAGTAGCCCCCTTTAAGCAAGTGAAAGATCTATATGACAAGAATTTCAAGTCTCTAATGAAAGAAATTGAAGAAGACCTCAGAATATGGAAAGATCTCACATGCTCATGCATTGGTAGGATTAACATAGTGAAAATGGCCATCTTACCAAAGGAAATCTACAGATTCAATGCAATCCCCATTAAAATTCCAAAACAATTATTTAAAATTACAAGTCCTTGAAAGTGTAATTCTCAACTTCATATGGAAAAGGGAAAACCCAGGACAGCCAAAACAATCCTGAACAATAAAAGAACTTTGGGAGGAATCACCAAGCTGTACTATGGAGCAATAGTGATTAAGACTGCATGGTATTGGTACAGAAATAAACACAATGATCAATGGAATTGAATCAAAGACCAATAAATACACCCAAAAACATATGGAAACTCTATTTTGATAAAGAAACCAAAATCATACAATGGAAAAAAGAAAGAATCTTCAATATATGGTGCTGGACTAACTGGATGTCTACATTTAGAAGAATGAAAGATCCATAGTTATCATCCTGCATAAAACTGAAGTCTAAGTATATCAAGGACCTCAACATAAGACCAGATACACTAAATCTCATAGAAGAGAAAGTGGAAAATATCCTTGAATTCATTGGCACAAGAGACAAGTACCTGATAAGAATACCAATGGCTTATGCTCTAAGATCAACAATTGATAAATGGGACCACATGAAACTGCACAGCTTCTATAAGGCAAAGGATACTGTCAATAGGACAAATGAGAAGCCCAAAGATTGGGAAAGAATCTTTACCAACCCTAAATCTGACAGAAGACTAATATCCAAAATTCCTAAAGAACTCAAGAAATTAGACACTAATAACCCAATTAACCCAATTTAAAAATGGGATACAGATCTAAATAGAAAATTCTCAACAGAAGAATCTTAAATGGCTGAGAAGCACTTAAAGAAATGTTTGAAGTCCTTAGTTACTGGGGAAATATAAATCAAACAATTATGAGTTTCTGTCTTAAACTCATCAGAGTGGGCAAGATAAAAAACTCAAGAGATAGCACATATTGGTGAGGTTGTGGAGCAAGGGGAGCACTTCTTAATTGCTGGCGGTAGTACAAACTTGAATGACCTCTCTGGAGACCAATTTGACATTCCAGAAAACTGGCAATAGTTCTTCCTCAAGATTTAGCTATACCACTCCTGGGCATATAACCAAACATACTCCAGCATTCAACAAAGACACTTGCTCAACCATGTTCATAGCAGCTTTATTTGTAATAGCTAGTAACTAGAAATAACCTAGATGACCCTAAACTGAAGAATGGATAAAGAAAATGTGGAATACTATTCTGCTATTAAAAACAAGGATATCATAAGTTTTGCAGGCAAAAGAATATCATCCTGAGTGAGGTAATCCAGTCCCAAAAGGACATGCATGGTATGTAATCACTTTTAAGTGGATATTAGCCATAAAATGCAAGTACCATGTTACACTCCACAGACCCAAAGAAGCTAAACAAGAAGGAAAGTCCAAGTGAGGAAGCTTGAATCTGACTTAGAAGGGGGGATAAAATAGTCATAAGAGGCAGATGGAGGGAGGGAACTGGAAAGGAAGCAGGACAGAGAGGGGAATGGGGGTGTTCAGGATCAGGTGTGGGAAAGGACAAGAAAGATGGCTAGATGGCCATGAAAATACATGGAAATCTGCACCTGATAGATGCGAGGAGGTGGGGGCATCTCCAGGAGCAGACAGAGACCCTGGATAAAGGAGGTGCCTAAAAAAATCAATGGGGGTGATCTTAGCTGTGATTCACTACATTGGGGATATAGAACCTGAAGAGGCCATCTCCTGTAGCCAGACAGGAACCCCAGTGGAGTGAAAGAGACACCAACCCACCCACAAAAGTTTCAACCCCAAATTTATCCTGTCTATAAGAAATGCAGGCACTGGAGATGGAACAGAGACTGAGGGACTGGCCAAGCCTAGCTTGAGACCCATCCCATGGGCAAGCATCAATTCCTAACACTATTAATGATACTCTGTTATGCTTGCAGACATTAGACTAGTATGGCCGTCCTCTGAGAGGCTCTTACCTAGCATCTGACTCAGACATATGCAGATATCCACAGCCAAACAGTGGGTAGAGCTTGGGACCCTCATATGGAAGAATTGGAGTAAGGATTATGGATCACATAGGCCATAGGAACTCCACTGGAAGACCAACAGGGTCAACTAACTTGGATCTTTGTGGCTCTCAGAGTCTGAACCACCAACCAAAGGACATTCAAAGGCTGGACCTAGTCCTCCTTGCTCATATGTAGCAGATGTACAGCTTGGTCTTCATGTGGGTCCCAAACAACTGGAGTGGGGGCTATCTCAAAAGTTGCTGCCTGTACATGGCATATGTTCTACTAGCTGGGCTGTCTTATCTGGCTTCAGTGGATGAGGAAGTGCCTAGGCTCTCAGAGACTTGAAGTGCCAGGGTTGGGGGATGCCCCTCCCACTCAGAGGAGAAGGGGAAGAGGGATTGGGGGGAAGAATTGTGGGAGGGGGTGATTGGAAGGGGACAGTGAGCGGGATATAAAATGAATAAGTAAAAAATAAAATTAAATTAAAAAATCAATTTCTAAAGCAAAAGGGATGCCAACTTTTTTTTTTTTTTTTTTTTT
>NW_022196898.1:54977549-54983088 GCF_008632895.1 Mastomys coucha | reverse complement strand
TAGGTTTACATAAATATAAGAAACAGTCAATTCTAAAATATTTTCTCTATGGTATTTATGATTTTTTTCACTAGTTTAAAAACTCTGTAATGCCAACTTAAGAAAAAGAAATAAAGCACATTTTATACAATACTTGGGACCAAAACTGCAAGTCCCACTCTGCCTTTTAACATATTCTAAGTGGTTTCAATATATATATATATTTGCCTGCTGTTGTCATTTGAAACCCTTTAGTGGAGCTGGACATGATGGCATATATATGTAACCTCATCATTTGGGAGACAAAAACCAGAGAAGTAATGGTTTGAAGTCAGCATGGCCTACTAGACTTTCTCAAAAATCAAATACAACCCATAATCTCTCAGCAGAAGACTTAAAACCCTCAGAGAATCTGAGTTTATGGAGTCCTTCTGTAGAACTGAGAATGGCTAAGTTTTGAGTGGGGACACATGTTGCTCCTGGTCTTCTTGTGATAAATCATGGTATGGTGTGTATGTATGTGTTGGCTGTGTCACAGAACAAAAACTACTGGAGTCTAGCTTTGGTCTAGTTTTGTACCCTACTGCACTGCTTCTTACCTGTGTGAGTCTAGATGCACTAAACTCTCTGCACCCAATTCCCTTGACTTTAAAATGATAATAAAAATGAGACATATAGACAAGTATGTGTATATGAGAGTTCTGTGTAAATGCATGCAAAGCGCTTAGAACTAGGGTTAACAATATTGTTTAATAATCATTACTTATTACCACTGCTAGCAATTCTATAGGGGTACCTTTTAAAAATTATTTATTTATTTTACATTGATTGGGAACTCGATGCCCCCTTCCTCTCTCCCCTCACTCCCCTCAGAGGGTCCCTCCCTCCCTCACCCCTCCCCTTCTCCTCTGAGAGGATGGGGTCCCTTTGGGTATTGCCCCATCCTGGCTTATCAAGTCTCTGTAGGGTTAGGCACATTATAGGGGTAACCTTTATTCTTTGTTCACAGTAAGAAATTATGTCTCTGATTTGCCTAACCTCATTCCTTCAGCTTAAGAAGATCTGTTCCTGGAAACTGTATAACTCCAGCTTGTACAGGTAAGTCTACTTTCCTGGAATTAAGACTTCTTGGGAACGTATCCAAGGAAAAATTTGTTCATATTCCCTAAAGGAAGAAGCCGATTTAATAGCTGGTGAGGGGACTTCAGGCTCAAATTTCTCCTCACAGAAATGTCCCTTCTTAAGGCACCTTAATGTCCCTTTTTTTGACAGCCTTGGAGGAAACATAACAAATTTTACTCATAATTTTGTATTGTTTTTTAAAAGGTCTGTAAAACAATATGGTTTTAAATCCCCACAAAAAATCTAAATTTATGGGCTGGAGAGATGGCTCAGAGGTTAAGAGCACTGACTGCTTTTCCAGAGGTCCCGAGTTCAAATCCCAGCAACCACATGGTGTCTCACAGTCATCCATAATAGTCATCTGATACCGTCTTCTGCTGTGTCTAAAGACAGCAATAGTATAACCACATATATAAAATAAATAAATCTTTAAAAATAATCTAAATTTATTTCAACATGGAAATTTTGGAGATAGAGCATATTTTATCTTTTTTATGGGTCCACCAATAAAAAAGGCTCAACCTCCTTATAACAATCCTTTATAAGAGGTTTAGACAGTCTCATTTTGGCTTCTACTAATGATTTGCCATATGTGTATATATATATTTATACACACACACATACATATATGTATGCATATTTCATTACATCTACAGCTATACCTATTCTATATCTATCTATCATCTGTCTAATCTTTATCTGTCTGTCTACCTATCTATCTATTTATCTATCTATCTATCTATCTAGAAAGAGAGAAGATATTTTTCTTCAAACTATGTACTTGTCAGGGAGAGAGAGAACTTACATTTTCTCTCTTGGTAATTTTAAAACACCCTTCCCTATGGCTGATGACCTTTGGACAGATTATAGGACTTGAACGCCCTCCCCTAAATATAGCAAGTTTTCTCTTGGGAGCCTGAAATGGCTGCTACACTGTTCCACTTCATTCCCTCCAGCCTCTCACCAAGGCATGCTACTTGCTGACAGTACACTCTGAATCCTTCTCTAGACTCGATCTCAAAGGAACTTTTTAAACTAAAATCATGCCCCACAGTCACAAAAGGGTAGTTATTTCATGATTTTATTTATAAGAGTCTCCTAAAGTACGTAGCTATCAAATCTAGAGATAAACAAACTAGATTAGTGGTTACCAGGTTGGAGGCTGAACATTTTTTGAGATAGGGATAGTTGTACCATGGGATTGTACTCTTATTAGTAGTAAAGTGGTAGGTTTTTGTTATGTATGCTTTGTATAATAATATCTACCCCATAACTGAAAACTGAAGCAAAGATTACATAGGTTGAATGAACATATAGCTGACTTTAAACTTGGGTAGGGAGAAGGGATCAATTCTGTTATCATGACAAGTGCTTGAACTAGGTCTTCCAGCGATGGGAGGGGGATATGCCATTTGTGTTATACACTTTCTCTGGAAATGTCTCAGATATCTGCCACAATCAGTGTTTAGACGATGTGAACCTAAGATCAAACTTTGGTCTAGTTATTGGATACTCAGAAGTAAAATGGGAAAGAGCGAGGCAAAGCTAAGATGGGTGTTTGTGGCATAGCCATTGAATCTAGTCAACAAAATTGGGGGCAGTAGCTCTTGTGAGGTGTTCACAATCTTCTTCTCTATGCATTGGGAAGGAAGTCTAGGCAGCTGTCCCTGGGGCCTCCTGACAATTGTCTCTGTTTTCCTGACCTCCTACTTCCAGCGGCGAGTCTTCCCTGCTGGGAGGCTTGGGTAAACAAATACGTGCAAAGAGGAAGCTGCTTTTCTGAGTCTGGAGGAAGTGGAAAGGCAATGTCTTGCAAATTGTACTTGCTTCCTTTCCCACTGAACGTTTGCCAAGGGTTCCCTCCTGAATGCAACTAGCTCCATTTATGACATTTTCTAAAAATGAATTAATTTATTTATTCGTATTTCTATTTATTTGGTGATTCTTTCACTCTGCAGATGTTTTCAACATTTCCTGGGTGCCTAACTCATGTCATTGTGTTAAAAGCCAGTAATCAGCTCACTGTTAACAATTCTTATCAGTGAAGTTATAGACCTTGAATTGCCCTGCCCAATATAACCACTTGAACTATTTGGTTTTTATTTAAACTTTTTAAACTTTTAACTTTACTGTATTTACATTGTTTTCATTCCTCCCCTCTCCTTTCCTCCTGTGTTCTCCAAATTCCTTCTCAAATTCTTTACCGATTTTATAATTATTATTATTATATACCCACACCCACACCCGCATTCACACACACAGGCACATGCATATGCATAGGCAGATACACACACACACACACACACACACACACACACACACACAGGACAGCTGAGTGGGGACCACTGGGGTTTCAGGGTGGGGAACCATTGGGATTCCAAAGGTATAGCTATTCAACCAAAAGGGAGAATCAGAGGCCCATGTTTTCATTATGCAAGAATCCTGAACCTTTGAAAATAACCCTCCCAAGCTGACAGCAAGTTTCTTAAATTTCAAGACTGGATTATATATTACATAGTGTTTATTTTCCTCTTCCCCATTGTTAGAGCGTATTGGTAGGAAGCATGAACATCTCCAGGAGCAATGACTGTCACTGGTCTTGTTTTGGCTTCTGTCTACCCTAGGTGAGCCCAGGCTGCTCTTAGCTTTGAAATCCATATATGGGTGGATGAGTTTTGTCTAAGATGACTTGGATGCCTCCTACACGACAGAAGGCAGCAAATCCCATCGGAGCTCCTCATCTCACCCTGCTGTCTTACCTGCCCATCTGCCATCTTTCCTTTCTAAGCAAATGGTTGCCTCCTCCAAGATGCCTCCGTCAAAACCCAGAAGCAGTACTTGGCCCCACTTTTCCCTTCACTTTCACCTCTCCAGGTTTGCAGTCATCACTTGTACAACACCCCACAGATCTCTCTGTTCTGCTTTTTCCTCTTAGCTGTTCCATACTCAAGCCCTGCTTACCATCTTTTCCTGAACAACCCTGGGAGCCTCCTGTTGTCTGTTTCCAAACTTCAGCCAACTTGAAATCAATGGGCAGTGATGACTCCTTGGCTGTGCTTCAAATGTAAAAGGATAAGAAGTTAAAGGGATGACAGCAGGAAGAATGTAAGTTAGACTTAAAAACAACTTCTTGTCAAAATAATGATTTCTTATGTGTGTGGGATGGATATTGACTTGGAAGACGCTTAAGGAAAGCTTCTGGGCTGCTATAAGTATTCTATAATGTGATGTAGGTGTTGGTTACGTGGGTGCACATATATATTCATATAAGTTATACCTCAGTTTTAAAAAGTTAAAAAAAAAGGAAAAGATGTTTTGCCAAGACTATAAAGACTGTTTGGCAGGATGTGAAGGGCTGCCGCAAATTGGCTTTCCTGGTTTTCTTTTAGAATAGAATGGAGTCCTAGCCTCCTGGGGCTTGCAGTGCCTCGAATTAAAGAGATATAACCCGAAATCACATTTGTTTTGCTCTGTTCTACCCTTGGCTTTGCAGTAGGTGCATCATGATGAATATTTAATATGTCACTTAACATTTCATCATAGAAGAATATTTAAAGGCATTATGAATAATTAATAATTTGGGTGGAAAACTGCTTGAGAATGTTCAGTCTGGAACACTCTCACTGTGGGACTGAATCATTGTGAAATTCTTTAGGTGAAATGCTGTCATCTGCATGCCAAGCTTTTCCTGGATCTGCCCAAATGACACAGTATCCTTTAGCTGTAAAATAAGCTAGTCTCAACAAAGAGATTCTGGTAATAAAGAGCGACAGTTTACATTTATGGAGTGACGTAGTAACACATACCGTTTCCCAAAGAAGTGCAGGTGACGAGTTTCTTTCTCATGTCCCAAGACAATGGGAGATCTTGACCAACTGTCTGGCACACAATGTGCAAGCACAGCTTAGATGTGTTGTTACCTTCTGGCAGGTGCCTGTGTTTGCTGTATTGTATGGCATGGAATTGAAGGAGTTTCGAGTATAGTGTGGTAGTTCAGGAGTTGAAGTATGGGGCTCAGAGCTACATTATTTGTGTTTAGTGGCTGCAAGCTTCTTAGTCATAGGTAAGATAAGCATCAGCTGCACAGAGCTGTTTTCATAATTTTAAGTTTTAATTATTTTACATGTAATAAACAATCCTCAGGATATGATATGACTTCTATGTCTAAAGGAGCTGAGGGGTTTGCAGCCCCTTAGGACGAACAACAATATGAACTAAGTAGTACCCTCAGAGCTCCTAGGGTCTCAACCACCAACCAAAGTCTGCACATGGAGGGGTCTGATTGTTTAGGCAGCGTGTGTATAGTAGAGGATTGCAAATTCAATCATCAATAGGAGGAGAGGAGCTTGGCCCCGTGAAAGTTCTGTGCCCCATGAAGGGATGTTGGATTTTGTCAAATGCTTTCTCAGCATCTAGTGAGATGATCATATGGTTTTTG
>NW_022196898.1:54970282-54976775 GCF_008632895.1 Mastomys coucha | reverse complement strand
CACACACACAAACACAAATATTTTTGTAAGAACTGATAAGAGTTTCAGGTCTAACTGACCACAAGCCTACGTTTTAAACTACGAGTAGCCATCTCCTCGAAGGCCTTACACCCTGAGTGGATGCATGCTGGGCATCAGGGAATCAGAGAAGGTAAATATGTCTTCTTGCTCTGAATCTTGGCTTCAGGTTGCAGTCCTGGGATGAGGGCTTGAGGGTGGTATCGACAGTTCTAAGTTCTAGTCTTGTCACCTCCTTTCACCTGTGCAGTCCTGTATAGGTCAGTCGCTTATTCGCTGCTAACTCTACAGTAAGGAATTAGACTAGAGGGCCCCAAAGAGCCTTCTGACTCAGACCTTGGCACTCTCTAGCTACAGCCCAAACAGCTTTTCCTATATCATTCCTCTGTTTGGTTAAGTGACTGTGATAGGAGACGGAGGCTGATGAGCTAGCTACTGGTCTGTGAAATGTCTGAAGGCATTTCTGATAACAAATGGAAAGGAGCAAATCTTTCTTTCAGGCTTGCCAGTATTGATTTCCTCAAAATGAAGGCTCAGAGATGCAGAGATGGGAAACAGGGTTAGTACACACTGTTCTTCCCCAGTCCACAGAGGGCAGACCTTCACAAAGCGGTCTGCTCCAGTTGTGTGTCTATGTAATTCTTCCTATGTGCCGTTTCCTATACTGTAAGGGACCAATTAAACTCCAGAAAAGGAAAATGTCTGCTTGTATCTGAGTGTAGAGTAGTATCAGACTAATTTGGCATTGTAAATTTCCATGACCTTGGGAGACGACCTTGGGATAGTGGCTTCTGAATCCTCATTCACACATCATCCTGATGCTTGAGAAAGAATCATTAGGAGTGTTGTAAACAGCTGTCAGATTACAAAACAGCTCTGCTGCTCAGCGGGTGACTGTATTCTATGAATAACTGCCACAAAGGTAAAAACTGAGATCTAGACCAGCTCAGTAGAGTCGCACAGCAAGGGCAGACTGGCCCTTACAGTGCAGGGCTTTTGTGTCCCTAGCCAGAACTCTTCCCACTTTGCCCACCTGGAGACAGGTGTGCCCTTAGAACATTTCCCTGAGTTGTGGCAGTGAAGCCAGAAAACTGTAGCATCCGGGGACTACTCTGGCCCTTTTCTATATATCCATAGATAATCCTGCCAATTAAATTCCTATAACATATGGAGTGCAAAGAGTTTTATTGCTGTTATCTTCTACTTCAAGCTCCTCTCTGATCTTTGTTTCCATGGTCAATAGATCTTTAAAGTTATGTTAATTTACGAATACAACAATTTCAGAAATTACATCACTTTGTGCCATTCTACAAGGACTACTCAAATGTTCTGCAACCAACTTTGAAGGTCACCTTGAACTTGAGCTTCACAGAGGGTCTAGAATACGATCTTCTGGCAGCATGACAGGAAGAGACGAGTCCTTTCACTTTGATTTGCTTCTCTTTCCCTTCCTTTGTATCACACTAAATATCCAGAGATATAATGTGCTTCCCTTGTCTGGGATGATGCTCAATGATAGCCCAGCAATTGTTCCTCTACATCCTTTAACACTCACCTGTCTCATTCCATTTTCTTTCCAAGCAACAGAAATGCCTAAACATTAAGGATAGAAATACCTGAATACATTCAAACATTTGGGGGGCACTATCTGGGGTGGGGCTTTCAGCAGAATCAATGTCTGAGAGTATAAACATGATCCTGTGACCTGCCCCACCTCACCCCGCAGGGAAACTTAACTGCATTCAGCTTCTGGAGACATTTCTCTGGATACCTTTGCTGTTTTCATTTTTTCTGTAGTGGTGCTCTGCCCTCTGGTGTTCAATGTGTAGAAGTGAGTTCATCTTAACACTGATTTCAGAACTGTGCTCTTTTAAAATAGGAAAAGATTGTTTCAGGGACTCCTTTATAACAGGGAAAAGAGATGGAGTATGTCATCAGATGGAAAAGAAACACTGAACCGGGTCCCTGGACACACAGAATCAGTCCTCCCTCACTCCCATGGTATCCCAGAGTGTGAAGTAAGGAGGGATGCTCCTGCCCATAGTGTCAGTGTGTTCCTCCCGTTTCTCCGTTGGTCCTCTAGGCTTATTTTCTTGTGATTTGTTGGACTAGTCAAGACTGTCAAGACAAGACCAATGAGTAGATTGTAAGAACACAATCAATAGTCACATCTCTGTGGGGAGAATACTTAAGCCTAGTAAAGTATATTCCATTCTTTTGACTCCTAAAGTTAATAATAATCACAATTACTATAATGAGAGAGATTTTGTCAAAGTACAAAACATTTCAGCTAGGCAGAATAAATCATGGTGAGAATTGCTAACAAGAGCAGCAGACTATACACTTGAAAACTGTGAGAGTAAATTTCAAGTGTTCTCAATACAGAAGTCTAAGTATGTGCAGTAATGCATTTGTAATAGCTTGATTTAGCCATTCCATATGGTTAAGCAGCCAGGCTGTACACCACAAATACACATATGATTTACTTGTCAACAAAAAGGTCATGCACACAACAAATTTATCTACAGTGCTTCATCTGGGCAGGAACATTCTGCTTTTTTTTTTTTTTTTTTTTTTTTTTTTTTTTTTTTTTTTTTGTGATCTAGCTTTTTAAAAAAAATATTTATTCATTCTTTTATTACTTTTATTTTTTTGTAGTCCAGTCGTTACCCTCCCCTTGGTCTGCCCTCCCACAGTTCCTCATCCCATTTCTCCTCCCCTGATTCTCCAAGAGGATATTCCCACCCCGGCCAGGCCTCCCCACTCACTGGGGTCTCAAGTCTCTAGAAGGCTAGGCAAGTCTTCTCCCACTGAAGCTAGGTCAGGCAGTCCTCTGCTATATATACGTGTTGGGGGCCTCAGATCAGCTGCCTGGTTGGTGACTCAGTGTCTGAGAGATCTCAGGGGTCCAGGTTAATTGAGACTGCTGGTCTTCCTATGGGGTTGCCCTCCTCCTCAGCTTCTTCCAGCCTTTCCCTAATTCAACCACAGGGGGCGCTGACTTCAGAGTGTAATCTGCATCTGTCTCAGTCAGCTGCTTGTTGGGCCTCTCAGAGGACAACCATGCTAGGCTCCTGTCTGTAAGGATACCATAGCATTAGTAATAGTGTCAGGATTTAGAGCCTCCCCTTGAGATGGACCCCAAGTTGGGCCAGTCACTGAACCGTTCTTTTCCCTCAGTCTCTTCTCCATTTTTATCTCTACAATTCTTTCAGACAGGAACAATTTGGGTCAGAATTTTTAACTCACTCTTCCAGAGGCAAGTGAACCCCACCTGGTGCCATTAGGTCCAGTCTCACTAAGATTGCTCTGTCCTTTCCTTGTTCATTAGTTCTTGGATAATGTATCCTTCACACTTATACTGCTCTCCAGGGTGGAATTTCTCATACAGTAATGTGATATTTTCTACTTATCTATAATCTCTACACTCCATTACCTTTTTTCATCACATTAATGAAACACCTAGAGTAAGGGATTTTTTTTTTTTAAATTAGTTAACTGAGCTTCAGTTTCAGTGAGTGGCCTTATCTCAACAATGATGTGAAGAGTGACAGAGGAAGATATCCTACATTTAAAACACACACACACACACACACACACACACACACACACCACGTAAAATGGGAAAGCAAAGTTTTCAGTTGTCAGAAAAGAAGGACAAAAACTTGAGAGGGGAATAGGGTGTCAAAGGTGAATAAGTTCAGAGAGGGTAGAACTTGGGAAGTGCCAGAATTATGAATTCTAATAGCAAAGGGGTGGTTGATGAGACTTAAGTCTTTTGCATGGCAGAAAGGCATTGTCCATGGGAAAGGAAATGAATGTATTTCATTATAAAGCGTAGAGACAGAACTAGAAAGTTTCAAGAAAGTATCAATAAAAAAAGTTACCAGAGGGCTGGCAAGATGGCTCAGTGGGTAAGGGAACTGACTGCTCTTCCGAAGGTCCTGAGTTCGAATCCCAGCAATCATATGGTGGCTCACAACCACCCGTAATGAGATCTGACGTCCTCTTCTGGTGCGTTTGAAGACAGCTACAGTGTATTGGGCCGGAGCGAGTGGGGTAGAGCAAACGAGTTCAATTCCCAGCAGCCACATGATGGCTCAGGGACATCTGTACAGCTATAGTGTACTCATACACATAAAATAAATAAATCTTTTTTTTAAAAAAAGGTAACAGAGAGAAACTAACTTTCTAGGCTACTTCATCACACATGAATTCTTTGTTTATAAGCTTTCTGTTACTATGATCAAATACTTGGGATAATCAACTTTTAATAAAGGTTTTTTTTATTGATTTAATTTTTATTGCATGATGAGAAAAGATACATGATTTCAATTTATCTGAATTTGTTAACATTTAAAAACGTATTTTAAGTAAATAGAATTACATCACATTCTTATTTCCCTTTTGTACCCCAACTCCTCCCAGAGACCCCCTTTCAATACCTGCAACACTCTTCATTTTTTTAAATTTGTCGTATTTTTTAAAATGTATAAAATGCTTTAACAATTAAAATGAGTATTATAAAAATTGTTTGATATAAAAAACAATCAATTGAACAGTCTTGTATAGATGCTTGTCTACAGCAATACTGAAAATACATACGTTTGTCTCAATATAAATTTGAAATAACTCCAAATTTATTAACTGTATATTTTAAAATAATACATCACTACTAGTATTTTTTTTTCAAGACAGGGTTCCTCTGTATAGCCCTGGCTGTCCTGGAACTCACTCTGTAGACCAGGCTGGCCTTGAACTCAGAAATCCACCTGCCTCTGCCTCCCAAGTGCTGGAATTAAAGGTGTGCGAATGGACATAAGTAGATAAAGTCTTTTTGTTTCTTTATTTTGTTTTTAGTAGAGCTTAAAATCTTGGCTCTTACTGTGGTACAAGCCCAAAATAAGAACAATTTTTAGACATTGGAGTTCATTGTAATAAGTCTGTACTTCAGTGACCCTTACATCACCAAATGATTTTACCTCCATCATAGCTAAGCTGAGAGTTGAAAGTTCTGCGGCACCAAGGAATAAATTGTAGGCACGATTTTTGGATACAGATTTCCTGCTATGATCAAAGCTATTTGACTTGAGTGATTGTCATCATTCTCAGCCCACAGAGAACAGGTTACATTCATTTAAGAAATAGTGTATGTATTAAGAAGTCATTCACCAACTGTTTCAATGAACAATAGTTCTGCTTGGAGGGTGGCACAGACATTAGGTGAGGGTATCTGGTTCATTGGCTATGATGATTTTGAAAAGCATTCATCTCAGAGAAAGAGTAACTTATAAAGTCCTTTTCTTCAAACTTGATACAAGAGTTACAAACATCAAGCAAAGCATTCAGTCTCACTCTTTGTTGTTCTCTTACAGGTCACCTCCCAAGTTAATTGTCTATGTTTCTTTTGGCTGTGTAAATTTTTGAAATATGTAAGCTGTTCTGAAAACCATTGTATAGTGTAAAAACATCAAATAATTGTACTACTAGAGAGGCTGAGATAGGAGAAGCCTGATTTCAAGACCATTATGTGGAACCTAGCAAGACACTGTCATGTACAAACAAGCAGAAAGTGAATATGGATTGTATAATATTTCTCCAATTACCAAATTAGAGAGACCACTGGATGACAGCCAACAAATTTCTAATTCCTCATATTTCTGGATTTCAATCGATTAGGATATGCTGGTAAAATTAATACCATTAACAATATTAATGTCATTAAGATATTAAGAAAAAGTAATTGTTACTTCCTGTTATTTTTGTTGTTAGATGTGGCATTACGTTTGTGTGGGTTTGTTGAAAGATTACTTTCTTGCTTCTTCTAGAGTGTAGTTTTGCTCCTTATGTTGGTGTTTTCCATCTATTATCCTTTGTAGGGCTAGATTTGTGGAAAGATATGATATAAATTTGTTTTTTTCATGGAAGATCTTGTTTTCTCCATATTTGGTAATTGAGAGTTTTGCTGGGTATAGTAGCCTGGGCTGGCATTTGTGTTCTCTTAGGGTTTGTATGACATCTGTCCAAGATCTAACTTCTGTAGTCTCTGGTGAGAAGTCTGGTGTAATTCTGATAGGCATGCCTTTATAAGTTATTTGACTTTTTCCCCTTACTGCTTTAAAAATTCTTTCTTTGTTTAATACATTTGGTGTTTTGATTATTATGTGATGGGAGGAATTTCTTTTCTGGTTCAATCTATTTAGAGTTCTGTAGTTTGTATGTTCATGGGCATCTCTTTCTTTACGTTAGGGAAGTTTTCTATAATTTTGTTGAAGATATTTATTGGTCCTTTAAGTTGGGAGTCTTCACTCTCTTCTATACCTATTATCCTTAGGTTTGGTCTTCTCAATGTGTCCTGGATTTCCTGGATGTTTTAGGTTAGGATATTTTTGCTTTTTGTATTTTTTTTTGAGTGTTGTGTCAATGTTTTCTAAGGTGTCTTCTGCCCCTGAGATTCTCTCTTCTATCTCTTGTA
>NW_022196898.1:54969005-54969949 GCF_008632895.1 Mastomys coucha | reverse complement strand
TCCTGTAGTTCTTTAAGGAATTTTTGTGTTTCCTCTTGAAGGGCTTCTAGCTGTTTACTTGTGTTCTCCTGTACTTCTTTGAGTTATTTATGTCCTTCTTACAGTCCTATATCATCATTGTGAGAAGTGACTTTAGATCTGAATCTTGCTTTTCCGGTGTGGTGGTGTGTCCAGGACTTGCTCTGGTGGGAGAATTGGGTTCTGATGATGCCAAGTAACCTTGGTTTCTGTTGCTTATGTTCTTATGCTTGCCTCCAGCCATCTGGTTATCTCTAGTGCTACCTGCCCTGACTAAATCTGCCTAGTGCCTGTCCTTCCTGTGATCCTGGTTGTGTCAGAACCCCTCAGAGTCAAGCTGTCTCTGTGATCCCTGTTGTTCTGGGATCCTGTGATCCTGGGCCTGTTAGAGCACCCAGGAGTGGAGCTTCCTTTAGGTATTGTGGGACTGTCTGCAAAATTTGTGCCCAAGGTCTGATGAGAGCACCAGCCTAGACAGACTGGAAGGAACCAGTGCCACTGGGCTGGCAGAGTTCCTGTCTGCCTGGATCTCGCTGGTCCCAGTTACTCCTGGTGTTGGGACAGAGGTTGTGTCCTCCTCTAAAGAAAGGTTATCTTATGATTTCAGTCTGTTTTCTGGGTTGTAATGTTTTGGACTTGAGATGGTATAGTACGTCATAGTGAAAGCTGTCCGATAGAAGATACCTCTTTAACTCATGGTAGCTAGGAAGCAAAAATAGAGAAATGGCAAGAGGCTTGTATGTTAAGGGCATTTCCCCAGTGACCCTCCATTAGACACATTTCCTAAATAATTCCCCTGCTCACTAGCACCATCTGGGAGCAAACCTTTTGGATCCTTTGAGGGATATTAGAGATACAAACTTTTGCAAACTGTTCACTGTAGATCCTCTGAGTGTGGAAACCCATATATATATATATATATATAT
>NW_022196898.1:54963336-54968995 GCF_008632895.1 Mastomys coucha | reverse complement strand
AATATATATATATATATACATTTCTTCTGGAGCTATTGGAATCTGTAGACTCACAGCAAAGGAACCAGAAAGTGTTCCATATTATTCCCAGGTCCTAGAAGGCCTTCCATGGAAAACCATTATTTTTGAAGATGAGCTCATGATGCAAAAAAAAAAAAAAAATTACAGGTCACATGTAGGGACAAGTTGTCATGAAAGGGAGTGGTAGAAAGCATACTCATAGTCTACTTTCAGAAGAACAAATCAAGTGACTGAGGCAGTCCAAAGAGAAACAGGTATAAAACCTGTAAGGCAGGAAGGTGGTATGAAAAATGAACCAGGAAACTGAGAGAGCACATTTTATATCAACTTGCCCCCATCCCAGGATCATCAAATATTGTAGAAAAGGGAACAGAAAAAAAGTAGGACAAGAGGAATGCTGTGAAACACTTTCCTGTGAACATGATATGGCTGTGGTGCACAGGAGCCCACAGCAGCTGTGGTTAATCACACATCACCAGCATAACACCAAGCTACTTAAAAATTCTAGCATGAGTGGGGGTGGGGCTCCAAAGGCTCCTGGGTGAAAGACAATCAATATTTTTGCCTGTGACCACTAGTATGTTCCTCTGGCTCCAGTAGACACAGGTATATGTTATGGACTTGATTTAATGGATTCCCAAATTACATGGGAATTCCTACATTTGCTTGTAAGATGCTGCAGGGCCCTGCCCCCAATTGGTTTTTATTGGGAAATAAAGATACCAACAACCAATGGTTGGGCAGGAAGACAAAGGTAGACTTTGAGATTTTTGTGGGCTAGGAACCGGGGGAGAGGAAGGAAAGGGATTAGGCCTATGTAGCAGAGATGAAACCTAGATTTTAAAAGATGTTGACTCAGAAGTACCAGAGAAGTACCAGAGGGGAGTGTCTGCTAACAAAGCAAAGTTTAGGAGTGCCCAGTCATTAAGCTAGTCAAGGCGTATTAAAATTAACTGGCGTGTGTGTGTGTGTGTGTGTGCGCGCGCATGTGTGTGTGTGTGTGTGTGTGTGTGTGTGTGTGTGTGTGTTTCATTCAAGAATCCAGAGAGCTCCTGGGTGGGCATAACCTTGGTGGATGAAACATTTTAATGTGAAGTTTGGAGAAAAATGTTTTCCTGGTTCCTAAGGAGGCTTAAGGGAGTAGGGATAGATACTATCAAGATACATTTTACACATACATGACATTTTCAAAGAATAAACAAAAATACTATTAAAATAATTAAGAAAAGAAAACATGGTAAATCAATGTTTAGGATCTAATTGATGGGTTAATAGACTAATGCAACTGAAAAGAGAATTAGTGAAAAGATACCTAAAAAGACCTAGGATGCAGCAAGCATATGTGAAATTATGAACAACAAAGGCACAGACAATAGAATGTAAAATATTTGGCATTGACATCTTTAGGTCAGGCTGTCCCCAGGGATCATACTAGTGTTCACTGCCCATGTCACCCTGGAGGCTGTATTGATGTCCTTGGCTTGTGTTGCTTCTGGGGACTGTCCATGGCCTGTGCTATATGGTTGTATTGATATTTGTGGTCTGTGCTGTCACTGGAGACCAAGCAGAGGACCCTGGCACATGCTGACATTGAAGACCATGTGAAAGTTCATGATCTATGATCCTGATGACTGCAAAGGGCATAGAAGCTTCTTTGAACTTCAATAACTGCAGACTCACAGTTGAGAAAGAGAGACATAGAATGCTTCTGTGACAATCTCTACTTCATCCCCAAAGTAAGAGCCTAGATAGGATACCATTGAAGAGATTCTTAGAACTATTATATGGATGATAAAGTGTAGCTCTCCACAACTAATGGCTTCTGCAGGGGTGTGGGTAGGGAATGACTCAGTTTCTTCAAGGGGCTTGCCATTGAAAGTGTGACCATGATCCAGGGAATGGGCAACAGAAAACGGACTTTTTCTCCTCCTCCTCCTCCTCCTCCTCCTCTTCCTCTTCTCAGAGGTCACAAGTTCAGGAGTGATGGACCTGAAAAAACTGGGAAATGAGTGTGATTAGGGCACATGATGTGACATTCTGAAATAATCAAATATTATATTGGGAAACATCTTAAAAAATAAATGAGTAGATATACAAAAATTATAGAATATTTTATAACCTCAAAATGAACATGGACCTTGTAACTTCATAGTGTAAAGTAAACATAAAGATGTTAATAGAAAAAGAAGCTAGATGACCATTAAACAAATAATAAAAAAAGAGTTTTCCTTATATCGATCACTAAGTGCGTTCTTTGTGCCAACCTTGCATTATTCATATACATAACACTATCTTAAAGCCACTCAAAGACACTATCTTATTGCTGTGCTCAAACACTGTGACCAAAGCAACACTTATAAAAGAAAGCATTTAATTGGGGCTGGCAGCTGAATTACAGTTTCAGAGGTTTAGTCCATTGTCATGGCAGAAATATGGCAACCTAAGCAGGTAAAGTGCCAGAGAGGTAGCAGAGAGCTACACCCTGATTTGCAGGCAGAAATAGAGAGGGAGAGAGAGAAGAGACTCTGGCCTTGGCATGTTTTTTGGTGGTGGTATTGTTTTTTTGTTTCTACTATGTAATACTCTTTTTCCATTTATTTATTCACTTTACACCCCTATCATAGTGCCTCCCTCCTCCAAGGCTACCCCTCACATGGCCCCTCCCCTACTTCCTTCTCCCATTTACATCTGAGAAGGGAAAGGACATCACTAGGTGCCAACATACTCTGGCACCTCAAATCTCTGTAGGACCCAGCACATCCTCTTCCACTGAGACCAGACAAGGCAGCCCCATTAGGGGAACAGGCAGAAAACAGAGTCAGGGTAAGTCCCCACCCCAGTTGTTGGGGGCCCTGCCTGAAGAACAAGCTACATATGGGGGCATTTAGGTCCAGTCCATGCATGTTCTTTGGCTGCTGGTTCAGTCGCTGGGAGCCCCAAGGGTCCAGGTTAGTTGACTCTGTTGATCTTCTTTTAGAGTCCTTATTCCTTTCAGGTTCTTCAATCCTTCTCCCAAGTTTTCCACATGACTTCCTGAGCTCCATCTAATGTTTGGCTGTGTGTCTCTGCATCTGTTTTGGTCAGCTGCCGTGTGAAGTCTCTCAGAGCACAGTTATGCTAGGCTCTATTCTACAAGCATAACGGAGTATCATTAATATTGTTGGCTGTTCACTCTGTCTCTGCTCTATTTTTATTTGTCCGGCACTTCTTATAGGCAGGACAACTTTTAGGTTGAAGATTTTATGGGTAGTTTGGTTGTCTTATCCCTTGGCATGATTTTTTTTGAGACCCCCAAAAGCCTATCGCCAATGACACACTTCTTCCAACAATGGCATACCTCCTAACCCCTTCAAGTAGTGCCACTCCTTGATGACTACACATTCAAATATATGAGCCTATGGTGGCCATTCTTATTCATATCACTCCACCCTCCCTCTGATTATTTCTAAAAGATGAGGACTCTGAAACAGAGCCATATTAGGAGGCTCTCATAACCACTTTTGACTCCTAGGTTGTACAGCTAGAATTTCAATATAGTGTACCCATAGACACCACCATAATCCTGTCTCATCTCTTCTTTTTAAAATTTTCTTTTTTTTTAAACATATTCACTTTACATCCCACTCACTGCCCCCTCCAGTTACCCCATCCCACAATACTTCTCCCCACCTCTTCTCCTCTGAGTGGGTAGGGACGCCCTTGGCTACCCCTTACCCACTTGGCATTTCAAGTCTCTGTGAGGCTAGGTGCTTCCTCTCCCATTGAGGCCAGACATAGCTAGTAGAACATATCCCATGTACAGGTAACAGCTTATGGAATAGCCATAAGCTATCTTATTCCAGTTCCAGGAAGAGCCATTGTCCCCTGGTTGGTTATGACTCTAGGTTAATGTGAGGTACCTTTTACAAAGACAGGATGTCTCAATATTGGAAGACGCTTAATATAAAATTCTGGACTTGTTCAAACAATTAATTAGAACTATGGAGTGTAGTGTGTGAAATACTATCTTTAAATGGGTTATACATTGCCTTTAAAGAATGTTTCTAAAATTTTCTATTATGCCACCAGATGGTGATAGAGAGCAAAGTTATATTATTTATGTGTAATATTTAGGTTAAATTAATCATTTCTAAGAATATGAACTATTTCTTATATATATTGCCTAGATAACAGTTTAGCTATATTATTAATTATATTACTAAGTCAATGAAGGAAAATATTACCAACATATTATAGATGAAGACACTGAAATTAAGAAATTTTACACTTGAAATCTTTAGAGTTAAAGATTTCCTAGGAATTCACTCGAAAAATTTCAGACAATTTTTTCCTAAAATATTTTTAATGTTTTTTACTATGTGAGGCATATATTTATTATTTTACCCCAATAACCTCATTAGTAATTTGGTCATGAAAAAAGAAAGTATAGGCCATTTTCTCTCCAGTGAGTTTCTAAGATGGGAGCAGCCAGTCAGGAGGCACAAGCCCCATGAGTCGCAGGGGAGTAGCAGGGTGGCAGGGACAGGATCCTCTCAGCTTCCGAGTGACAGAGGTGGATCAGCGACTTTCTCTGCCCCTTCCCTGCAAGTGGAGGACCTACATCCAGGGAGTGCTTTAACCCAGAGACTCGGGTGAGATCTGCCATGATCTGCCATTTTCTCTTTGGTAAGTTTCTAAGACAGGAGCAGCCAGCCAGGAGGTACAGGCCCCATGAGTCGCAGGGGAATTGCAGGGCAGCAGGGACAGGACAAGCTCTAGTCAGAGACACTAAGAACATCTAACACCAAAAAGTAAGAGATGGCAAAAGGCAAACTCAAGAATCCTACCAACAGAAACCAAGCCTACTTGGCTTCATCAGAACCTAGTACTCCCACAGCAGCAAGTCCTGGATATCCCAAAACACAAGAAAAGCAAGAATTGGATCTAAAATCATATCTCACAATGCTGATAGAGGAACTTAAGAAGGATATGAATAATTCTCTTAAAGAAATACAGGAGAAGACAGGTAAAGAGGTACAAGCCCTTAAAGAGGAAACAAAAAAATCCCATAAAGAATTACAGGAGATCACAAGTAAACAAGTAGAAGCACTTAAAGAGCAAACTCAAAAATCCCTTAAGGAATTGCAGGAAAACACAAACAAACAGGTGAAGGAATTAAGTAAAACCATTCAGGACCTAAAAATGGAAGTAGAAACAATAAAGAAATCACAAAAAGAGATAACTGTGGAATTAGAAATCTTAGGAAAGAAGTCAGGAAACATAGATGCAAGCATCACTAACAGAATACAAGAGATAGAAGAGAGAATCTCAGGGGCAGAAAATAACACAGACAACATTGACACAACAGTCAAAGAAAATGCAAAATGCAAAAAGATCCTAACCCAAAACATCCAGGAAATCCAGGACACAATGAGAAGACCAAATCTAAGGATAGTAGGTATAGAAGAGAATGAAGACCTCTAAGTTAAAAGGCCAGTAAAGATCTTCAAAAAAATTATAGAAGAAAACTTCCCTAACCTAAAGAAAGAGATGCCCATGAACATAGAAGAAGCCTATAGAACCCCAAATAAACTGGACCAGAAAAGAAATTCTTCCCACCACATAATAGTCAAAACACCAAATGCACAAAACAAAGAAA
>NW_022196898.1:54961705-54962504 GCF_008632895.1 Mastomys coucha | reverse complement strand
GAGTAGCCATTCTAATATCGAATAAAATCAACTTTCACCCTAAAGTGATCAAAAAAGATAAGGGGGGACATTTCATATTCATGAAAGGCATGATCTACCAAGATGAACTCTCAATTCTGAACCTCTGTGCTCCAAATGCAAGGACATCTACATTCATAAAAGAAACTGTACTAAAGCTCAAAGCACACATTACACCGCACACAATAGTAGTGGGAGATTTCAACACACCACTCTCTGCAATGGACAGATCATGGAAACAGAAAGTAAACAAGGACACAGTGAGATTAACAGAAGTATGAAACAGATGGATTTAACAGATATCTATAGAACTTTTCATCCTAAAACAAAAGGATATACCTTCTTCTCAGCACCTCATGGTACCTTCTCCAAAATTGACCATATAATTGGTCACAAATCAGACCTCAACAGATACAAGAAGATTGAAATAATTCCTTGTATCCAATCAGATCACCATGGACTAAGGCTGCTCCTCAATAACAACATAAACAATAGAATGCCCGCATACACGTGGAAACTTAACAACACTCTACTCAATGATACCTTGGTCAAGGAAGGAATAAAGAAAGAAATTAAAGACTTTCTAGAGTTTAATGAAAATAAAGCCACAACATACCCAAACTTATAGGACACAATGAAAGCAGTCCTAAGAGGAAAACTTTAAAGTGCCTCCAAAAAGAAACTGGAGAAAGCATACATCAGCAATTTGACAGCACACCTGAATGTGCTAGAACAAAAAGAAGCAAATTCACCCAAGAGGAGTCAAAGGCAGGAAATAATC
>NW_022196898.1:54959827-54961322 GCF_008632895.1 Mastomys coucha | reverse complement strand
AGTAGCCAACATCAAACTAAATGGAGAGAAACTTGAAGCAATCCCAGTAAAATCAGGGACTAGACAAGACTGCCAAATCTCTTCCTACCTATTCAATATTGTACTTGAAGTCCTAGCCATAGCAATTAGGCAACAAAAGGAGATCAAAGGGATACGAATTAGAAAGGAAGAAGTCAAATTATCATTATTTGCTGATGATATGATAGTATACTTAAGTGACCCCCAAAATTCCAGCTCCTAAACCTGATAAGCAACTTCAGCAAAGTAGCTGGATATAAAAATAACTGAAGCGAATCAGAGGCCTTCCTATACACAAAGAATAAACAGGCAGAGAAAGAAATTAAGGAAACAACACCCTTCACAATAGTTACAAATAATATAAAATACCTTGGTGTAACTCTAACTAAGCAAGTAAAAGATCTGTTTGACAAGAACTTCAAGTCTCTGAAGAAGTAAATTGAAGAAGATCTCAGAAGATGGAAAGATCACCCATGCTCATGGATTGGCAGGATTAATATAGTAAAAATGGCCATCTTACCGTAGACAATCAACAGATTCAGTGCAATCCCCATCAAAATTCCAACTCAATTCTTCACAGACTTAGAAAGAGCAATTTGCAGATTCATCTGGAACAACAAAAGCCAAATCTATTCTCAACAATAAAGTAACCTTTGGTGGAATCATAATCCCGGACCTTAAGCTGTACTACAGAGCAATTGTGATAAAAACTTCATGGTATTGGTACAGTGACAGGCAGGTAGATCAATGGAACAGAATTGAAGACCCAGAAATGAACCTACACACCTATGGTCACTTAATCTTTGACAAAGGAGCTAAAACTATCCAGTGGAAAAAAGAGAGTGCTTAACATGTAGAAAAACGCAAACTGATCCATTCCTTTCTCCTTGTACAAAGCTTAAGTCCAAGTGGATCAGGGACTTCCACATCAAAGCAGATACATTGAAACTAATAGGACAGAAAGTGGGGAAGAACCTTGAGCAAATAGGCACAGGGGAAAATTTCCTGACGAGAACGCCAATAGCTTCTGCTCTAAGATCAAGAATTGACAAATGGGACCTCATAAAGTTGCAAAGCTTTTGTAAGGTAAAAGACACTGTCGATAGGACAAAACGGCAACCAACAAACTGGGAAAAGATCTTTACCAACCCTATATCTGATAGAGGGCTACTATCCAGTGTATACAAAGAACTCAAGAAGTTAGACTCCAGAGAACCAAATAACCCTATTAAAAATGGGGTACAGAGCTAAACAAAGAATTCTCAATTGATGAACACCGAATGGCTGAGAAGCACCTAAAGAAATGTTCAACATCCTTAGTCATCAGGGAAATGCAAATCAAAACAACTCTTAGATTCCACCTCACAGCAGTCAGATTGGCTAGGATAAAAGACTCAGGTGACAGTAACTGCTGGAGAGGTTATGGAGAAAGAGGAACACTCCTTCATTGCTGGTGGGATTGCAAGCTGGTACAACC
>NW_022196898.1:54953946-54958422 GCF_008632895.1 Mastomys coucha | reverse complement strand
AAAAAAAAAAAAAAAAGAAAGAAAAAGGAAAGGATAAGTTCACATCAAAATACAAATACTTATAGAAACTTTATTCATAATACTCCAGACAACCCAAATGCTTACCAACTCAGAAATATCTGGATGAGGTGACAATTAGAGTACCAAAGATATGGAGTCGTTGGCAGCCAATAGAAGCACTGCTTTCACATATACAAAAGGAGTGTGTCTTACAAAGTTATGAGAGAAGAAAGGGCTGGCAACTAGAGGAAATAAGGTGGAATATATTAAGCAATAAACCTAATTAAGAAAAAAATGTTAAGATAAAGTTAGAGGTCAAAAACCTCAAAGTCATATTGAACCAGCTAGCTTGTCCAGTGTGCGGACTTTTGTTAAACTACTAAATTGTTACTATTTTGCTGTTGTTTCTGCTGGAATGCTACTTAACTAATGACATTAGCCTTCAAATACATCTACAACTAAGGAGGGAATATTATTGCCAGTTTAATTTTCAAAATATTTTGTGTGAAATAGAAGAAAGCAATTCTTCCAAGAGATAGATGATGGTAGTAATGTCTCGAGACTAAGGAGAGAAATAAAGAATTTGAACACCCACTGATAATACGAGAGAAAACTGGCTTCTGATGTATAAGAACACTGACAAATGACACCATGTTGGGTTGATCTATTTTTGAAATAGTTCCAATGTAGCCCGCATGGTTGTGTTATGTTCTACAGCTATCCAAGGAAGAGTAAAAGGGCTAGGAGGTTGAATTAATGCATATTAATCTGATATTACAAGTGGGATAGATGAACAAAGAGTTGAGAATTCTGAAGAGACAGAGTTAATAGTGACATATCTTTTCATCTAGAAAATGATGAAATTAAAAATTAGGGGGAAACATTAACTTTTCAGAATAAGGGGGACATCAATCAGAAAATTGCTGAATATAACTATCAGAGCATAGGTACAATGGAGTAAGATGTAAAAACAAAGCAAATCAAAACAAAAACAAAAACAAAAAAAACCCAAAATCTTGAAAGACAGAAAGCTTTATTGGTTATCATTTTAAATGAAAAATCATAAACTATAGAAACGTAAGTTTTGGGTGGAATTTTGGATCAAGAATATAGTGCCTCTCAGAACAAAACTTCAACATAAATCTGGAAGTGGTTGCAAAATCCCACCCTCAGTTGAAGAGCTATTTGCAATTAATGGTTGTTGAGAAAGTTAGCTTTTCTTCAGGGATGCAGCCACTGAGAACCTACCCATGCTCCAGTAAATGGTCCTATACTGATGGACACAAGTAGACTTAGTGAGTTTTTTTTAAAAAAAAGAGCATATGAAGTTGGTTGGGAAAATTTGTAGGTGAAGGAAATATCTGAGGGGAGTGTATGAGGAGTGAATTTGATCAATACCTATGCTTAATGCATTAACAGATCATGAATTAAGTTCTCAACAACAACAAAATATTATGGCTGAAAGAAAGAGAACCTCACAGAGTGAGGGAGAGGACTGGGTGGGAGAGGGAAGAGGGAGGGGCAGGGGAAAAGGGGTACATGGTCAGGTATTTGGGGGGCAGGAGTGAAGCCCCAAGGGCCAACAGAAGGAATGGAAATATACAACCTTGGGAGGTTGGAGGTGTGGTGACTCTCTAGAATCTGGGAGGTGAAAGACTCTCAAGACTCAAAGGGAGGGACCTTAAATGAGATGCCCAACAGTGGGGAGAGGGAACTTGTGGAGCTCATCTCCAGTAGAAAGACAGGGCATCAGGTGGAGGGATGGGGTTGCCATCCCATAGTCAGAAACTGTGACCCAGGGTTGTTCTTGTCTGGAAGAACTGCAGGGACAAAAATGGAGGGGAGGTGGGGGCGTCCAGTGACTGGCCCAAATTGGGACCCATCTCAGGGAGAGACTCCAGGACCTGACACTATTACTGATGCTGTGGTGTGCTTATAGACAGGAGGGCATGCTGACTGAGATAGAGGCAGATACTTGCACCAACCAATGATCTGAAGTCAGGGACCGCTGTGATTGAATTGGGGAAAGTCTGAAAGAGGTTCAGGTGGAGGGCGACACCATAGAAAGACCAGCAGTCTCAACGAACCTGGAACCCCGAAATCTCTTGGACACTGATCCATCAAGCAGGTGGCATGTGCTGGATGGTTCAAGGCCCCCAGCATGTGTACAGTGGAGGACTGCCTGGTCTGGCTTCAGTGAGAGAAGATGCACCTAGCCTTTGAGAGGCTTGGGACTCCAGGGAGTGGGGAGGTCTGGTGGGGTGTTGGGGTTTGGGGACAGGGAGGAAGAATGGGATGTGGAACTCTTGTAGGGCAGAATGGGAGTGGGATAGTGACTGGACTGTAAAAATTATTTAAAATATTAAAAAAAAGGAAAGACAAAGAGTAGCATGTTATGATGCTTTGACATTGAAGATTTTATAAAATGACAATTGGAACCACATTGGTGAGTCAAGTGCCAAAACTTTATAGTTGAGAGTCTGGGCCCAATCATTCATTGTTTCCTAGAGGAGTTCCAGAGAATTTTACCCCTTAGTACAGAATGTGAAGGAACCCTGTCTCTTCATTTCTGTATTTGTGTTTATTTGCATCAGGGCTCTTATTAGAGATTGTTTCAACAATCTTTGAGTCATTGAAGAAATAAGAAACATCATGGAGAAGGCCTCTCAAAACTGACATCCTGAACTGAAAAATGACTCTTGCATGGATGAATCCTTTCAGCTCCTTACAGATTTGGATCAGATATCTTCTGGAGTCTTCTTAACCCATGCTTGTAAATTAGAGGGTGAAGGTTGGTGAAGGAAGCATGAATAGAGGCCTTGGTCTTTATCAAATATCTCCATGCTCCAACATGGAGCAGCCTGATGTGACAAAAGAATTAAGCTAAGAGCTCTTAACAATGGGTAATCTTGAACAATGCCAGTGGTGGGGTGACTAAATAATTAAACATGATTTCTATGAACTGCCATGTAAAAGTTTCATAATCTCTTTGTTTAAACTGGCTTGAAAGCCTAAGGGACATCATTAAATAAGTTGAGTGTTAGATATCAGGGGAATATAGATTTGCTCAGACTTATCTAGTTTTAATAAGAAGTGGCCCAAAGATTAAGGCTTCACTTCCTCCCATGCTCTCCAGTAGAGTTACAAAAAACCCCCCTAACTCTCTGTGGACAACTTTTTTAAGTTACAAGAATATGGGCCCCCAGGGAGCATGAATGGTGAAATGGTTTTAGATAAGTACATTCCCCTTTTGGAGGTAAAGGTTGTTATTTGTATTTCAAATGAGCATTCCCAGGAGCATAAAACTTGCACACATGGTTGAAGGTCCTGTGATCTCTGATACTTATGCCCAAGAGTAATGAGGATGCTAGATTATGAGTCTTAGAGTTTGCCTCAGAGGAGGTGAAAAAAATTGGATATTCAGTTCCCCAGAAATGTGTCAGTTGCTGTAGTAATAACTTCTAGGCAACTAGAATAGAATGTGGCCCAAAAGGATTTTTGTTTAGATATTTAATATTGATAGCCATTTCAGACAAAGATAACTTCAAACTGGCCTGTCCTGAGTTGGTGATGTCATAGTACAGATGCTTTGTGCAGTCTTCTGACTCACTCCATCTGCTTGCCATCCTCTAGCACCATCTCTGACTCATCTCCTTTTCATCATGGATTTAGCCAGTATGTCTTTGGGTTTCTATTTTGGTAATACTTCAATTTTAAGCACTTAGTCCCTATCAGGGACTCTGTTAGGTGTTTTATGTGCATCAAGCCATTTAATGCATGTAGTAGGCTCTACAAGGTTGGTATAACTGTTCTTATTTTTCATATAAAGCATCTGCGGTTTAGTAGATTAAGTCACTGATTGAATCTTATGATTAATATGTGATACACTCTGCATCCCCTCCACAGACCATAGGGTCCATATTTCTAAGCACTGTTTTATCAATTCACTGTTATTAGACCATTAATACAAGTAAGCACTTGCCCTTTAAATGTATTCCCAAGCCTGTACTACTCTGCAGTTAATCAACAGAGGCAGAGCTAAGAGTTAGGGATACCTTTTCTATCAGAGCCTCTGAAAACAAGAAAAAAGACAAGTATATGTCAGAAATCTCAGAAGTCTTCATATCCATAAGGTACCCTGCACAGTAATTAGAAAAAGAATCCAACAAAATATTAGTCCAGCTCATAGAATGTTTAGGAGAGAGCAGTGTTTCACAACAATGACCACTCCCAAATTCTTAAGAATTTATTTACTGATGACTTAGCGGAACTTTCTAAATGTGCTAAAAATTCTGTGCTTATCTTTTCTAGCATAATGTGGAATTTAGAAATAAAGTCAGCTCCATTGGTCCTTTCTCTAATTCCTTCACTGGGGACCCTGTGCTCAGTTCGATGAATGGCTGTGAGTCTCTACATCTGTGCTAGTCAGATACTGTCAGAGCCTCTCAGGAGATAGCTATATTTAGGCTGGCTTGC
>NW_022196898.1:54939295-54951135 GCF_008632895.1 Mastomys coucha | reverse complement strand
AAAAAAAAAAAAAAAGAAATAAAGTCAGAAGTGATATCCCAGATTAAAGATGGTTCTTTGTATTGTTCTAATCCTCTTAGCCTATTTAGCACAAACTTCTCACTGAAAGATGGGTAGAAAGATATAGAGTAGAGTAGAGCCCATTATAGATTAAGTCTTTGGTTTTATGTTTCTCCACTATTTTATCTTCGTAAACTATGACTAGCCAACCTATCTCAGGAGATGGACCTTTCAGCTAGACCTTTTGTTTTCACAATGTTTTAAATTATATTACAAATTCTCTGAACTTGGCCTAAATGTATTTTGCATTATGCCATGGCTAGATATGGCCTTCATAGATCCATTAGCAACTGTTTGCTGCTGTTATAACTTTGAGAAGGGACCTTGCAAATCCTATAAGTTCTGGAAGCATCCTGAACCTCGTTCAATTCACTTTTGGAGTCTTGGGCTCTTTCCTTTTCCCTCCAAGAGAAAATGTTTCAATTTGGATCAAATGTCACACATTTCACACCATTTTCTAGCTCTTGTATTCTTTTTTCCTACCCTTTCATGATTTTCCTGAGCCTTGGCGAGGCTCATATAAATATCTAATTATGCCATCCCACATTATATGGCTGAGATTTGGACCACAATGCCCCAACATAAGTCATTTGTTCTCAGGAGCTGGTCTGGCCCTTGTGTTTCCTTCTGGCTGCAGAAAGGGGACAGGATTAGTTTGGTGGTTTGAATATACTTGGCTCATGGGAAGTGATGGGGAGGTGTGGCCTTGTTGAAGGAAGTGTATCACTGTGTATGTGGGCTTTCAGCGCTCTGAGTGCTCAAGCCTACCCAGTACAAAAGAGACAGTCTTCTGGCTGCCTTTGGATCAAGATGCAGAGCTCTCAGCTCCTCCAGCCTCCAGGCTTCTGCCCTATTTGAGTTACTGTCCTGACTTCATTTAATGATGAACAGCAAAGTGCAAGTGTAAGCTTAATAAACTCTTTCCTCCCAAATTTGCTTTTTAGTCATGGTATTTCATCACAACAATGGAAATACAACAAAAACAAGTAGAATATTGCTGTGACAGACCTAACCATGTTTTGGGGATGATTGGTGAAGGACTTTGAAACTTTGGGCTAGAAAAGCCATTGGGTATTAAGAACTTTGTGGGGTTGAGGGTCTGTAAATGGAGTCCTATAGAATAGGAAAAGATCTTCATCAACCAAACAGATCATCCAACAAAGGGCCAATATCCAAAGTATATAAAGAACTCAAGAAACTAGACATCAACAAACCATATAACCCAATTAAAATTGAGGTACAGATTTAAACAGAGAATTTTGAACAGAGAAATCTCTGATGGCTGAGAAATGTGTAAGGAAATGTTCAGTGTTCTTAGTCATCATGGAACTATGAATCAAAATAACTCAGATTCCATCTTACACCTGTCAGAATGGCTTAGATCAATTCAAGTGACAGGTCATGCTGGCTAGGATGTGGAGCCAGGGGAATTCCTCCATTTCTGGTAGAAGTACAATCTTATACAACCACTTTGGAAATATTTGCTCATTTCTCAGAAAACAGAATAGGTCTAACTCAAGAGACAGCAATATTATTTTTAGGTATTTATCCAAAAGGTGTTCTACCATACTGGGAGGACATACCATATTTGCTATACTATGTTCATAGCAGCTTTATTTTTAACAGACAGAAACTGGAAACAACCTAGATGTCTCTCAACCAAAGAATTGATAAAGAAAATGTGGTACATTTATATAATAGAGTATTACTCAGCTAATTAAAAACAATGGCATCATGAAATTTGCTGGCAAATGAATGGAACTAGAAAAGATTATATTGAGTGAGGTAGCCCAGACCCAGAAAGACAAACATGGTATTTACTCACTTAAAAATAGATATTAGTGATAAAGTACATGATAATCATGCTTCAAAACACAGACCCAAAGAAGCTAAGTAACAAGGTGGGTCCAAGTCAAGACTCCCTAATTTCACTGAGAAGTGGAAATAGATTAGACATTGGCAATAGGTGGAAGAAGGGAACTGACTGGGGAAGAGGGTGGGCATGGGAATAGGAGGGATGAGGTGGGGTGAGTACAGACGAAAAGAGTTGTGGAAGAGAGAACTGGAATGAGGGGGGAGCATCTCCTGAATGAGCCAGAATCCTAGTACTATTGGAACTCCCAGGAATCTATGAGGGTGAACCCTAGCTAAGACTCCTAGCAATGGGGGATATGGAGCTTGAACCAGTCATCTGGTATAATGAGGTAAGACTTCAAACAGAGGAATTGAGACACCAACTCAGCCACAAAACCTTAGACCCACAACGTGTCCTACCTACATGATGTGGTAGAGTAAAAGAGCAGAAATTGAGGAAATGAGTGACCCATCTTGAGACCCATGTCATGAAAGGGAGCCCACCCTGACACTTTTAATGATACTCTGCTGTGCTTGGAGACAGGAGCCTAGCAAAGCTGTCATAAGAGAGGATTTACCCAGAAACTGGTGGAAACAGATGAAGACTCCCACAGCCAAACGTTAGGTGAAGTTTGGGGAATCCTATCAAAGAGAGGTAGGACAAATTAAAGGAACCAGAAGAGTTAAAGACACCACAGGAAAACGTACAGAATCAACTAATGTGGGACTATAGGGGCTTGTAGAAACTGACATGTCAACCAGAGAGCAGGCATGAGACAGACCTAGGTCATCTGCATACATATAACAGTTGTGTAACTGGGTCTGCCTAATTTCTAATTCCTGCCTGCAAGTGTTGGATTCCTAAGAGTGGAAGCAGGAACTGTCTCTGACTTTTTTGCCTGCCTTTAGATCCCTTTCCATTAACTGGATTGCCTCATCTAGTCTCAGTAGATGAAGAAGCACCTTGTCTTATTTCAATTTGATATGCTAAATCTGGTTGATATTCATGGGAGGTCTCCCCTTTTCTGAGGAGAAAGAAAGAAGGAGTGGATGTGGTGGAAGTAAGAGGGAGGAACTGGGAGGAGATGAAGAAGGGGAAGCTGCAATCAGGATGCCCAGTAAATATATAACTTTAAAAAATATTTTTCATTTATTTATTCACTTTACATCCTAAATATTCACCCTCTCTCTTCTCCCAGTTGCCCTCCCACAGCTCCTCCTCCAATTCCTCCCCCCTTCTCCTCTGAGAAGGGGGATGTCCCTAATGAGTATCACTCCATCCTGGCAAATAAATTTCTGCAAGACTAGGTACATTGTTTCCCACTGAGGCCAGAGAAGGCAGCCCAGTTAGGGGAACAGGATCCACATAGAAACAACAGGTTCAGGTACAGACTCCACTCCAGTTGTTGGGGGACCCACATGCAGACCAAGTTGCACATGTGTGCAGGGGGCCTAGGTACAGCTTGTGCTAGCACTTTGGTTGGTGGTTAAGTCTCTGGGAGCCCCCAACAGTCCAGTGTAGTTGACTCTGTTGGTCTTTCTGTGAAGTTCCTATCATCTTTGAGTCACTCAATCCATCCCCCAATTCTTCCAAAAGACTCCCTGAACTCCATCTACTATTTGTCTGTAGGTCTTTGCATCTGTTTCCATTGGCTGCTGGGTAGAGCCTCTCAGAGGACAAGTATGCTAGGATCCTGTCTGCAGGCATAATAGTATCATTAATAAACAGTGTTAGAGATGGGTTCTTAACCATGGGATGTGACTCAGTTTGGGCTAGTCATTGGTTGGCTATCCTCTCCATCTCTGTTCCATCTTTATCTCTGAACATCTGGTAGGCAGGACACATTTTGGGTTGAAGGTTAGTGGGTGGGTTGCTACCCTTAGCCCTCTACTAGGAGTTCTAACTGGCTACAGGAGGTGGCTACTTCAGTTTCCATATCTTCCACTACTAGTAGCGTCAAATAGAGTCACTCCCATAGACTCCATGGAGCCTCCCCCATCCCAGGTCTCCATTATATCATAGAGTGTCCCCTGCCTACTGCCTAATTCCCTTCTCTCTTCCTTGCTCTTCCCACACCTGATCTCTCCCACCCCATTCCCCTCTCCACCCTCTGTCCCTCCCAGTTCTCTCCTCTTTTATCCACCTTTAATATCTATTTTATTTCCCCTTCTGAGAATGATATTCAAGCATCCTCCTTTGGGCCCTCTTTGTTATTTGGTTTCTTTAGGTCTGTGGATTTTAGTGTGGTTTTCTGTACTTTATCACTAATATTTACTTATAAGTGAGTACACACCATGTAAAACTTTCTGGGTCTGGATCTTACTTAGGGTTTCCATTGCTTTGAAGAGACACCATGACCAAGGCAACTCTTATAAAGGACACCATTTAATTGAGTCCGGCTTACAGGTTCAGAGGTTAGTCCATTATTATCAAGGTGGGAGCATGACAGCATCCAGGCAGGCATGGTGCTGGTGGAGTTGAGAGTTCTACACCTTGTTCCAAAGGCAAACAGGAGAAGACTGTCTTCCAGACAGCTAGGAGGAAGGTCTCAAAGCCCACCTGACCCTTCCTCCCGATAGTGCCACTTACTCTCTGGGCCAAGCACACCCAAACACCACACTCACTCCAGATGATATTTCCTGGTTCCATCCATTTGCCCGCTAAATTCATAATGTCCTTGTTTTTAATAGTGAAGTAGTATTGCATTGTGTAGATGTCTCACATCTTCATAATCCATTCTTCAGTTGAGGGATATGTAGTTGTTTCCAGTTTCTGACTATTACAAACAAAGCTGGTCTGAACATAGTTGATCAAATGTCCTGATAAAATGGTGGAGCATCCTTTGGGTATATGCCTAGGAGTTTACTCAGATATATCTGAGTCTAGAGGTAGAACTATTCCCAGTTTTTTTAAGAAACCGCCAAATTGATATTCAGAGAAGTTTGCGCTACCAAGAGCAATGGAAAAGAGTTCTCCTTGCTTCACATCCTTGTCAGCATGTGCTGTTCCTTAAGTTTTTTTTTTTTTTAATCTTTGCCATTCTGACTGGTGTAGGATGAAATCTCAGAAATCATTTGATTTGCATTTCCCTGAGGACTAAGGATATTGAACATTTCTTTAAGTGTTTTTTGGCCATTAGAGATTCCTCTGTTAGGACTTCTCTACTTACCTCTGTACCATGTTTTTAAAATGGGTTATTTGGTTTGGTGGTGTCTAATTTCTTGAGTTCTTTGTATATATTGGATATTGGCCCTCTGTCAGATGTAAGGTTAGTAAAGATATTTTCCCAATCTGTAGGCTGTTGTTTTGTCCTATTGATGTGTCTTATAGAATATTTTCAGTTTCTTGAGGTACCATTTGTTAACTGTTGATCTTAGTGCCTGGGCTATGGGTGTTGTGATCAGGAGGTTGTTTCCGATATCAATGTGTTCAAGTCTATTCTCTACTTTCTATTCTATTAAATCTAGTGTGTCTTGTTTTACATTGAGGACTTTCATCTACTTGGACTTGAATATTTTTCAAGGTGATAAATATGGATCTGTTTGTACTCTTTTATATCCAGTTGTACCAGCAGCATTTATTGAAGATGCTCTCCTCTTTTCATTGTATGGTTTTGGCTTCTTTCTCAAAAATGTCTGTAGATGTGAGGTTTTATTTTTGGGACTTTGTTTGATTTCATTGATCAAACCTGTCTTTTTTTTATACCAATACCATGCAGTGTTTACCATCCTAGTGCTCTGTAGTATAGCTTGAAGTCATAGATTTTGATAACTCTAGAAATTCTTTTATTGTACAAGATTGTTTTAGCTGTCCTGAGTTTTTTTCCCATATGAAGTTCAGAATTGTTCTTTTAAGGTCTGCTGTTCATACCAGCCTTATGTATAATAGGCAGAAGAATCTGGAAAGAACCCAGATGTCCTTAAACAGAGAAATGGATACAGAAAATGTGGTATATTTATATAATGAAATACTACTCCACTGTTTGATTATATTTTTCTATATTTCTTTAAGGGATTTATTCATTTCCTCTTTAAAGGCCTCTATTATTTTTATAAGATTAGATTTATGATAATTTTCTTGTGATTTTTGTGTGTTAGGATATTCAGGGTTAGTTGTAGTAAAGTAGCTGGGTTCTGGTGGCACTATATTGTCCTGACTTTTGTTGATTTTGTTATTATACTTATCTTTGGCTGTCTTGTTGTACCAAGTGTTGGCAGGCCCTGATGGTAGTCCCTGATGGTAGCAGAGCTTAGAGGTTGCAGGTATAGCTGGTAGTCTCTTATGTTAGCTGGTCTCTGGGACTTCAGGTAGAACTGATTGTCCCTGGTGCCACCAGGCTTCCAGGTATGCAGGCAGAGCTGGTAGGCCCTAAAGACTTCAAGCTGGTGGCCACCCTGGGTGGGGTCAGACCACTGGGTACACAGGTAGAGTTTGTGGTCCCTGATGGTTGTAAAACAAATTTGTTCTGGGCAGTACCAGGCTTCCAAGGATGCAGTCAGAGTTGTATCCCAGAAAATGTTGTGCAGAGGGGACTACACTGAGATTACTACTGCCTGAGTTTGCCCAGAGTGGGTGGGTTAGGGTCTCACATGGTGTTTGTTGATTTCTGCAGGTATCTTGGATTTTGGTTAGAGGTGTCACCAGACAGACAATGAGAAAGACAATGAGAAGGAACAATGTAGATTATGATGGCCCAGCTTACAAGCTTTCAGAGGAGAAGAATATTAGTTAGTGACCTAGAAATCATTCTTGTGATATTTTGGTGAAGAATGTGTCTATTTTTTTTTACCCTTGTCCTAAAACTGTCTGAGGCTAAATTTAAGGGTTCTGGATTACTGGTATTGGCAGAGGATATTTCAAGATAATCTGGTATTATTGACTCTACCACATGGTTATTAGTGGTTACTCTTATACAGATCTATTATATAAAGGAAAAATACAAAATGTACAGTTTGGAGGAGTAATGGTCCAGCAGGAAGTGTGATGGAGTCCAGTACTCAAAAAGATAAAAAGTTTTGAGAAAAGCATCATGCCAAATGTAATAAAGGGACTTGTGAGCTTAGGACAATGCCCTACCCAGCTAAGCTTACAAATCATAAAAATAAATTTAAAAGGGGGAACAAAATACACATGGAAGGAGTTGCAGAGAATAATTATGGAGCAGAGACTGAAGGAAGGACAAGCCAGCCTGATATAGCTGTCTCCTGAGAGGCTCTGACAGTACCTGACTGATACAGAAATAGAGGCTCACAACCATCCATTGAATTGAGTACAGGATCCCCAATGAAGGACTTAGAGAAAGGAGCTGAAGGGTTTGCAGCCCCTTAGGATGAACAACAATATGAACTAACTATTACCCTCAGAGCTCCCAGGGACTCAACCACCAACCTAGGACTATACATGGTGGGACTGAGTGTTCTGGCAGCATGTGTATAGTAGAGGATTGCAAAGTTGATCATCAATGGGAGGAGAGGCCCTTGGCCCTGTGAAAGTTCTGTGCCCCAGTGTAGGGGAATGCCAGGGCCAATAAGTGGGAGAGGGTGGAGTGGCAAGCAGGGGGAGGGGGGAGGCAACAGGGGTTTGTTCTTGTTGTTTTTTGTTTTGTTTTGTTTTGTTTTGTTTTGTTGTTGTTTTTGAGGGGAAACTGGGAAAGGAGAAATCATATGACATGTAAATAAAAAAATATCTAAAAAAAAATAGTTGAGGTGCTAAATCAGAAATTCAGTAGCCATGTACTCTAAGATAAGAAGTAGCTACTTTTGCTAAAATTACTGAAGGGAACAGGAAATGGGGGTGACAAATCTGTACTTCTCATCCTAAGTCCCTGTACTTTCAGTGATAAGTGTCCCAAAGGAGACAGGGCATTTACTAAGCTTGAGTGCTGAGTAAGTGTTAATTGTCGCTAAGGGAATCCTTAAATTTTCTGAGGATGTTTAGGGAACATTCTACATATTACTAACTGGCTGCAGCTATATCGGAACTCATCATCACAAAAGTCTCTCCCTTCCCAGCTTCTGCGGTTGTAGGGCAGGAAAGGGCTTTGCTTATTTTATGCTCCTAGAGTCTAGCCCACAGACTAGAAAAGAATAGTCATTCTACAATTATATAAACAAAAAGTATAAAATATGCATTGATTTAGCAGTTACTAAATTGTGTAGAATTTTCAGAGTTTAGATATAAATTTATCCCTGTTACACATTTTTATATAAAAATTGTACAGCAGTAAGAATATAAGAATTTGAACAACAACAAAATAAATTAAAGAATTAAAGAAAAGCTTAAACAATGGAGGAAAACAATAATAAAAAGCTATGTGAATGTAATTGAACAGGAGTCCAAGTTCTAGCCTCATCAAGCAATAGAACTTTGTAGGTTCTGTCATTTTTTTCTGGCTGTAGAATCAAGGATACAAGAAAGGGGTTGTGTAATCTTCATTGTTGGCTAAGGAAAACCACTTAGGCCATGCATGCATGAAGGTGTCCCTGAACAGAGGTCCAGACAGACCATTGTGTGACAATATGAAAGTGAAGTCTGGTTTTTGTTAGAAATTCCAAGATGTTAGAATTGCCAGATTCATGGGATACCTGCCAAGAATTGCTGCTAATAGGGTGTAGAACCAATCCAACAGAGAGAGAGAGAGAGAGAGAGAGAGAGAGAGAGAGAGAGAGAGAGAGAGGAGGTATATTTCAGTAAAAAAGCTGAAAGGCATCAGAGATCTGAAGAGCAGTGTAATGTCAGATATGGAGATGCATGGTTTGGAGTTTGTCCTACTGGTTATTGGTTGCTTTGACCCAGTCTTTCCTTACTTTGCTTGCATTCTTCCATTTTAGAATGATAATGTATATTCCATACTAATGCATGTTGTAAATATGTGATCTGATTTTTCATTTTTTATTTTACAGTTAAGAGATTGCCTGAGTCTCAGAAGGAACTTTGAACTTTTAAACGGTTTTGAGACTATGATAGACTATGATGATTTTTGAAACTGGACTAAATTCATTTTGCATCATATATGCAACAAGCCTATGGACGCTAGGGAGTAGAATGTGGTGGTTAGAATGAAAAAGGTACCATAGGCACATAGATTTGAATACTTGGTAACTAGAGAGTGGCATTACTTGGAAAGATTAGGATGTACAGTCTGGCTGTCATTGGGGATGTGTCACAAGGGGGTGAGTTTTTGGGATTACAAAAATCACTTTTCAATCTCAGAGTCTCTCCTGGGTCAATCAGGATATAGCTCTTAGCTACTTCTCCAACACCACTTCTGCCTACATGATGGCATGCTTCCTGCCATGATAATAATGGACTAATCTCATGAAACTGTAGGCAAACCCTCAATTAATTGCTTTCCTTTATAAGAGTTACCATTGAGTTTATTGGAATTACTTCCAGGAGCTTACTTTTATTAGGAGTTCCTTATAGGCTCATGAGTGGCTCAAGGGTAGCTGCATAAACCCAAGTCACATCACAGTAATTCTAGCACAAGTTGTATACAGTTCAACCAATCAGAAACTCTTCTCCACAGCAATTTTATTGCATAAAAAAACACTGGGGAAGAGCTTTGTCAATTTCATTTGGGAACTTGTAAGCTATTACTTTGAGTTTCTCCTTCCTCTCCAAAATGAAATGTTTGAATTTTATGGTAAGAGGTGCACCACAGTTTTATTTGAAACCCACAAAATTTTCAGCTTGATTTGATTCATCATAATATTCTGTTTTTTCATTATTTATTCATTCAACATCTTAATATCAGCCCCTTCTCTTCTAGTCCCCTCCCCCACAGCTCCTCTCCTTTCCTTTTTCATCTCAGATGAGAAAATCACCCCACCCTGGGCACCACCCATCTCTGGCACATCAAGTCATTGCAGAGCCAGTTGTGCCCTCCCCCACCAAGGCAAGACAATGTGGCAGCCAGGGGATCCACAGGCAGGCAAAAGGTACAGGAACTGCCCCTGTTCCAGTTGTTGGGAAATTCACATGAAGACCAACCTGCACATCTGCTACAGATGTGCAGGGAGCCCACTTCCAGCCCATGCTAGCTCTTTGGTTGGTGGTTCAGTCTCTGAAAGCTCCCAAGGGTCCAGCTTAGTCAACTCTGTTGGTTTTCTTGTGGAGCCCCCATCCTCTTTGCATTCTCCAATTCTTCCCTCAATTCTTCCATAAGACTCCCTGAACTCCATATGCTTGGCTGTGAATCTTTCTATCTGTTTCTGGCTACTAGGTGGAGACTCTCAGAGGACAGTTATGCTAGGATCCTGCTGGAAGCATAACATAGTATCATTAATAGTGTCATAGATTGGTTCCTGCCCATGGCATGAGTTCCAACCTAGGACAGTCATTAGTCAGCTACTTCCTCCATCTCTGCTCCATCTTTATTCCTGCCCATCTTGTAGACAGGACATATTTTGGGTTGAAGGTTTTGTGGGTAGGTTTCTGTCCTTATCCCTTCACTGGGAGTCCTTCCTATCTACAGAAGGTGGTCATTTTGGCCTCCATATACCACCCTGCTAGGAGTTATCCCCATAAATGCCCTGGGACCTCCTCCTATCCTAGGTCTCTGTTGTATCCTAGAGATGTGTCCTCTACCTCTCACCAATTTCCATTCTATCTCTCCTGATCTCCCCTATACCTGATCCCTCACTACATTCCACTCCCTACTCTCTCTCCAACCCAGTTGCCTCCCTCCACCCATCTTCAATATCCATTTTATTTCCCTTTCTGAGAAAGATTCAAACATCCTTTCTTGGGTTCTCCTTGTTATCTGGTTTCTTTGGGTCTTTTTGGTCTGTTTGTGTCTGTGGATTGTAGCATGGATATCCTGTACTTTATGGCTAATAGCCATTTAAAAATGAGTACATACCATGCATGTCCTTTTGGATCTGTGTTGCTCCGCCCAGAATGATATTTTCTGGTTCCATCCATTTGCCTGTAAAATTCACGACGTCCTTGTTTTTAATAGCTGAGTCCATTGTGTAAATGAACCACCTTTTCTGTATCTTTTTCTTTATCTGTTCTTCAGTTGAGAATCATCTGGGTTATTTCTAGTTTCTTACTATTACAAATAAAGCTCCTATGAACGTAAATGAGCACGTGTCCTTGCGGGATGGTGGAGCATCTTTTGGTCATATGCCTATGAGTGGTATAGCAGGTTTTTTGGGTAGAACTATTCCTAATTTTCTTCAGAAATTGATTTCTAGAGTGGTTGTACAAAAGAAAGTAACTATGAGTGAGAGGACAAAAGGAAAAAGATTAGAACTGAGGTTGAATGTTCTGTTTCAGAGAAATGTACAAAAGCAGCTCTAGAGGTAATTCTGGCAAAATAACAGAAACCCTCTTCTATTCTTCTTGTTCTCAGATTTGCTCTTTTAAGAGTATCCCAAATTTCCTGCATCTTTTTAATTAAAACCTTTTTAATTTTTGGCATTTTTGTTGACCAATATATCAATTTCTTCTATAGTATCATCTACACCTGATATTCTTTCTTTCATCTCTTATATTCTGTCGGTGATGTTTTTGTCTGTAGTTCCTATTTTATTCCCTAGCTTTTCCATATCCAGAGTTGCATCCATTTGTGTTTTCTTTATTGCTTCTTATTTCCATTTTTAGGTCTTGGACTGTTTTATTCATTTTCTTCACCAGTTTGATTATATTTTCCTGTTCTTCTTTAAGGGATTTATTTGTTTATTTGTTAAGAGTTTTTACATGTTTGATTGTGTGTTCCCATATTTCTTTAAGGGATTTATTTATTTCCCTTTTAAAGGCCTCTATCACCTTCACAAAATGAGATATAAGGTCTTGCTCCTCAAGTGTGTTAGGATATCCAGGGCTTACAGTAGTATAAGAACTGGGTTCTGCCCACATATCTATGGTCACTTAATCTTTGACAAAGGAGCTAAAACCATCCAGTGGAAAAAAGACAGCA
>NW_022196898.1:54914458-54938351 GCF_008632895.1 Mastomys coucha | reverse complement strand
CAGAGACTGAAGGAAGGGCAAGCCAGCCTAAATATAGCTATATCCTGAGAGGCTCTGACAGTACCTGAATAATACCGATGTAGAGGCTCACAGCCATCCATTGAACTGAGTACAGGGTCCCCAGTGAAGGAGTTAGAGAAAGGACCAATGGAGCTGAGGGGTTTGCAGCCCCTTAGGACGAGCAACAATATGAACTAACTAGTATCCTCAGAGCTCCCAGGGTCTCAACTACCAACCAAGGACCGCACATGGAGGGGTCTGATTGTTCTGGCAGCATGTGTATAGTAGAAGATTGCAATTTGATCAGCAATAGGAGGAGAGGAGCTTGGCCCTGTGAAAGTTCAGTGCCCCAGTGTAGGGGAATGTCAGGGCCAATAAGTGGGAGAGGGTGGGGTGGCAGGCATGGGAAGGGGGGAGGCAACAGGTGTTTGTTTTTGTTGTTTTTGTTTGTTTCTTTGTTTTTTGGAGGGGAAGCTGGGAATGGAGAAATTTACATGTAAATAAAGAAAATATCTAATTAAAAAAAAAGAACTGGGTTCTGATGGTGTCATATTTCACTGGCTTCTGTTGATTTTATTCTTGTGCTTGCCTTTCACCATCTGTTTATTTCTGGTTTTGGCTGTCTTGGTAGTTCCTGTGTATCTTGGGTTGAAGCAGACCTCCTAGAGGTAGCACTTTAGAGTGGGGATCAGTGAGTTGGTTTGCAATTGCAGGCAGAGATGTGGTCTAGAAGGAAGATGGAGCTCTGATAAGGCCAGGCTGAGCTCATGGCTCTTGGGCTTGCTGGGATCTTCTTGTGGGGAGTTGGGCCATGGGTGTTTCACCTGTGTGTCCCCAGTTAAAGCATGCCTCCCAGACAGCAGGCAGCCCAGTGGGGTGGGAAATGATATGCCAGTCTAAGACCGCATGTGAAGGTATAAGCTGGAAGGAAGATCAAGATTTTATCTTACACCTGTCAGAATAACTAAAATAAAAAATTCAAGTGATAGAACATTCTGTCAAGAATGTGGAGCAAGAGGGAATACCACTCCATTTCTGGTGGGAGTGCAAATTTGTACAACCACTTTGGAAATAATTTTGTCTGTTTCTCATAAAATTGGCAATATTTCTACTCCAAGATCCAGCTATAACACTCCTGGGGATATACCCAAGAGACACCCCCCCCCCACATCACAAGGGCAGTTGTTCAACTATGTTCATATAAGTTTTATAATAACCAGAAACTGGAAACCTAGATGTCCCTCAACTGAAGAATGGATAAACAAAATGTGGTACATTTATATAATGGAATGCTATTGAGCTATTGAAAACAAGGACATCACAAAATTTGCAGGTAAATGGAAAGAACTAGAAAATATTGTACTGCGTGAGGTGACCCAGACCCAGAAAGACAGGTATGGTATATACTTACTTATAAGTAGGCATTATCCATTATGTATAAAACCACCATGCTACCATCCACAGACCCAAAGAAACTAAGTAATAAGGAGGGCCCAATGGAAGACTTATGAATATTACTCAGAAGGGGAAACACTCTGAAGGGGAAACAAAATGATAATAATAATAATAATAATAATAATAATTATAATAATATGGAAAGGGGCACTTGGTGGGAGACGGGGTGAAGAGGGGAACAGGGATGGGGTTAAGGTGTGGGTAGATGGGGTAGGAGAGGTCTAGGAGTGAGAATGGAAATTGGTTGGGGACATCTCTGGGACTATCTAGAGGCCTAGAATGGGGGAGGCTCTGGGAAGTCTATAAGAGTGACTCTAGTTGAGATTCAGAGACTGAAGTGCCCACCTCCTTTAGACAGGCAGGACTTCCAGTGGAGGGAGGGGGACATCACCCATGAAGCCTTCAACCCAAAATTTGTCCTGCTTACAAGATGCGCAAGAATAAAGATGGAACAGAGCCCAAGGAAACAGCCAACCAATGACTGGCCCAAACTGAGACCCATTCCATGTGAAAGAACCATTCCCTGACACTCGTAATGATACTCTGATATGCTTGCACACAACGCTCTTGTATAACTCACTCCTGAGAGGGTTGATAAAACAACAGAAGGAGACAGAGACAGAGACCTACAGCCAAACATCAGGCAGAGCTCCAGGAGTCTTGAGGAGTGGGGATAGAATTGAACAAGCTGGAGCGATTTAAGAAAACCACAAGAAGGCCTACAGAGTCAACTAACCTGGGCCCATGTGGGCCCACCAAAACTGATCCACCATACATATTGTATCAGATGTGTAGCTTGGCCTTCATGTGGGTCCCAAACAATTAGAGTGGGGTTGTCTCTGACTCTGTTGCCTGCCATAGGACCCCTTCCTCTAACTGGACTGACTGGTAGGCCTCAGTAGAAGAGGATGTGCTTAGTACTTATGTTCTTATGTCTCAGAGTGGGGTGGTACCCAAGAGAGGCTTCATCTTCTCTTGAGGGAAAGGGGAACAGAACGGGAAGGAGTAATGAAGATAAGTATTTATTAGGGTGGGATTGAAAGATGAGGGGCTGTAATTGGGATGCAAAGTGAATAAGTAAATAAATTAATAATAATAATAATAATAATAATAGTAATAATAATAATAATGATAAGCCACTGAGTCATCCCACAAGCCCTTAAAAAAGAAAGTAACACAACTATTTTAGATTTTACTGCAATTTTTATTTTATTTTTAAGTTTGTAGTTTAAAAATTTCAACATATGCAAAAAATCTATATAAGTTTGTCTAAACTCATTTTTATTGTTATTGTTTCTCTTTCTAGACCATAATTAAAAAGTACTGTATGGAAGAAAATCTATATTTAATTAAAAAGACTGAAAATAAATAAAAAATAAAGTTTACCTAGAATTAACAATTTCTGTGTACTAATGAAAATACAATATAATACAAACAAATCTGAAATTTGTATTAAAATATATAATATAAGATTCAATTGAACATATTCATATTCATATTTCTAGAATTTCAACTTGGGATTGATTATTTTATTCTAAAATAAAACTAATAAATTTTTTGTCTATATAAAAATTCAATGGTATTGTAAGGGTCCATGATTCTCTGAAGAATGGTACCCCAGATTCAAATAGCACACAAAAACAAAGAGCCTTTATTCTGTAGAAATCCAGCATGCATGGGTCTACCATTCATCAAAATGGAGTTGCAGTTGTGATCTTGCAGGCCTAATTTAAAGCTGATTAATGGAATTCCTGGGAGGGTTAAGTGATCTTTATCTTGATTTGACTCTGTCTCTAGGGGGAGCCTAGAAACTGTTGCTGACTCATCTTGACTGAGGCAGCTTCTGATTTGCTGCCCTTGGGCTGTGGTCTTTCCAGGAACTGACTTTTCCAGACCTGCCCAGTTCTGAGAAACAGAAACTGAGGCCTAGTCTTCTAAAATGTCTTTTTGGAGCCTGTCATGGAGTCAGCCTGGCTCAGTCCTTTCACTTACATCTTGTGTAATGGCCCATCTCAAATGCTTAAGGTATTTCCATGGACTGTTACTATTGTTTAAGAATCATCAATTGACCCGGGCAGTGGTGGCACATGCCTTTAATCCCAGCACTTGGGAGGCAGAGGCAGGCGGAACTCTGAGTTCGAGGCCAGCCTGGTCTACAGAGTGAGTTCCAGAACAGCCAGGGCTACACAGAGAAACTCTGCTCGAAAAACAAAACAAACAAACAAAAATCATCAATTGAATAGTGGGAATCTGTTCCTTAACAAACTTAGCTAAAGCATTGATTATGCAAGGAACACAAGTCAAGGCCAGTATCAGTAGTATGAGAGGACTGGTTAGGACCAGAGACAAGGTTGGTCAGTCAAGGAGACCAGTGAAGAGGGACTCATACTAACCTGGAGACTGTTTTCTTTCCAATTTCCTGTCCTGCAGCCTCTTTCTAATTATGTCCATGGACTCTTTGACCACCCGAGTGATCAACATAGAAACAACATTCCTCACCTAAAGCTGCACAGAGTCCTCCCTACTGGAAGAACAACAAATCTAGGGCCCGTCTGTTTTGTAAGACTACCTCTGCCAGGGAGGATAGGGAATTCTTTAGGGCTGTGGTAGACTTTTTCCAACTTCTGTGTATTTGTATCTATAGCCATCTGTAAGGCCTTGTAATTTTTATCCTTGAGTATTAGGGATGAGGGCCCTATGCCAGCAATTCCAGCTAGCCCTAGGTCCAGGAGGGACTCCAGCAATACAGCAGAAGTGACCACTCTCTTTACCTGACTGGATGGTGGAACCAGTTGTTTGAAGAAATCCTCCCCTGGGTAGCAATGCACTCTAGGAACAAGTTGTACCATACATTAAAATCCCTGGTCATGTTTATAACTAGACCACAAATTCATGGTGTAAACTCCAAGATAAAAGCCCACCAAGCATTCTCTGGGGAACAGCATATATCCTATAATGGCCAGGGCTATGGTGCAGTTGCAGAGGTGAGAATGATCTGTGGAAACCTGGTTTCCAACACAGAATCCCTGTGCTGTTCTCGATTGTAGGGTTAAATTTCCGTCAGTCTAACTGCAGCCATTTACATTGGGTGCTGTTGATGGTCTGTGAAGAATCCCCAAGGACTGCCACTCATTCATAGTAAGGGAGTTAAGCATTCAAGTGTAAGCAACAGTCTCTTGTGTTAGATCATGGTAGGAATAATTAAGAACCTGGAAAGTGGCCTCTTATAACTGTAGGGGTCCTGGTTTGGGATTTTGGTGGGGTAAAAGGTGATGGATCTGGTTGAAGTGGTCAGTGCAGGTGGCTGAACAGGCTTAGCAGGTGGTCAGTTTGGCTTTGTTAATACATTGTTGGGGCCCAGTGGGATTCTGGATCCAACAATGCTGATCAGTTGTATGGTAAACAGAGGCCCTGGTCTTGGGGTGATATCTTAGCTTTTTCATATAGCCTTAGGCCCCATTTTTCCCATTTCTTCTATCTGCCCTTTTCCTTGTTTCAGTGAAATATACGCAAACCAGATTACACCTATTGTCTGACTTATAAGAGTTTTCCCCAACTCTAGTGAGGGTAATATTGTCACTTGTCCAGGGTAGAGTCCGGTGTATAGTTCCAGTAGTTTTACTTGCATAGAAGTAGTCTGCCGCATGTTACATTTCTTTCTCTATGTTTTGTCTTAGTTATGCCTAGGGCAGATGAAGAAGGAGTATTTCTGATAAATTAATCAGGTTATTTATAACAGTTCAGCTAGGTCAAAAACCAAATCATGGAACCAGGTATTTGTTGGGTATATCTTAGAGGTTTGGTAGAGGATGCCCTCAGTCCTGGTATTAGTTATTGTTCATGTCAGATTGTGGGACTGCTGAGGGTGATGCAATAGGTAGCAAGAATAACAGGGTAACAGGCAAGAATAATCAGGAGCATTGGAGTCATCATAGCTTCAGTGGATCAACAGGATGTGGGGTGACCTTCCCTTGCTCTTTGTGGCAATTCATCAGGGTGCCTCCTCTGGCAGAACTTCAACTGCTGGGCTGTCTTCCTCCTGGCAGGCTTAACATGGGAGTGGTGTATCCATGTCCCGATCCAGTCCACTTTAACAGCTGTTGTTGTGGTCAGGATCACTATATGAGGTCCTTTCCAGTGAGGTTCCAGAGTCCTGGAGTTATGTGTCTTAATCCAGACTTCAAAATCTGATTCAAAGCCATAAAGGTTAGGGGGTGAAGCAGATTCATAAACCTGTTGGATGGCAAGCCAGAGTTGCTTCTGGACCTTATGGAGGGCTTCCAAGGATTTTAAAAACTTGTGTTGTTCATATTCAGCTAATATGTCAGACTAGTTAGGCAGCATGGGAGGGGCTTTCCCATATAGGATCTTAAAGGATGTAAGACCCAAGGTATAGTGGGCCTTCCTAGTCACCATAAGTTTCAAGGGTTAATTTGGTTAAGTCCTCCTTCAGGGTCAGATTTAACCTCTCTATCTTCCCTGAACTTTGAGGTCTATAGGTACAATTTAATTTCCAATTGGTGCTAAAGATCGAATTACCTAAGAGATGAATGCTGGTCTATTGTCACATCAAGCAGGGTAGGCAAACCTTACCTGGGTATGATGTCTTCCAGAATCTTGTCACTATATTGACAGTATCCTTCCTTGTAAGGTAAGCTTCTACCCATCCTGAAAAGGTATCTATAAAAATTAGCTAATACTTTTATCAATATGTTTCTGGATTTATATCTGTATAATCTACTTCCCATTTAGCCCCTGGCTAGGTGACTGAGTTCTCTGCCTTGCCGGTAGGACAGAATGAGGTTACCTGATCAACCAAGTGTTCTAAGTCAAATAGTTTGTATCTTGCCCCTTGCAGTCCCTTGAAGCAATTCCTTTAGTTTTTGGTGACCCAGATGTGAAACTTGATGAATCCGATGGAGGAGCTGCTTAGGATGATGAGGGTTTTGGAGGTTAGCCAAAGGACTATTCTGTAAAGTCCTTTGCATTTGTCCTGATCTTGTTTGTCTCTAGCAGTATATTCAGGGATGGCTAGGAGCACAGGGGTACCAAGGCTACAAGGATGTTGGCAGTAGATTCTTGGGCATCCTTCTTTTCAGCTTTATCAACTAGCCTGTTCCCTTGGGCTATTTCTGATTCTATTTCCCTTTTTGATGCCCAGGGTGATGAATTAGCCACTTTGAGAGGAAGCTCAAAGCAAAGAAAAGCAAGTATTTCTTTCTTATTTTTGATGGTTTTCCTTTTAGCAGTCAATAATTCCGTCTCCTCATATATGGACCCATGCACATGAGTCATAGCAAAGGCATACCTGTGACAAATATAAATGTTGACTATGGCCCCTTTTGGAAGTTTTAAAACCTGAGCTAGAGCTTTCAGTTCAGCTTTCTGGGCTGAAGTTCCAAATGACAGAGTCCAAGTCTGCTACCACTGCCCCTGCATACCTGGTTCCAATCTGGCTGAAGCTGCTCCCATATACAAATTAGATTCCATACCTGGCCAGGGTATGTCAGCTAAGTGCAGCCTGATGTTCTGAACATGCCCCCAATCTATAGAGTAATCATGCTGTATGTCTAAGGATGGGTATGGTTGCTGGGGAATGGGGTTTATAGCATATAATAGATTATATCTTATGTGAGGGGCATTCAAAAGCAGAGCCTGGAAGTACACCAATCTGGCATCAGACAGCCATTGGCTAGGTGGGTTCTTGAGGGTCCCATCAATATCATGGGGAGTGGTAATAAACTCTTGCTCCATGGTTATGTTGTCAGTGTTCTTAACCACCAGGGAAGTGGCAGCTATATTCTGGAGACAGGCCAGTCAACCTTGGGCAACTGGGTCCAGCTTCTTAGATAAATAGGCCACAGATCTTTTCCATGGACCCAAAGTTTGGGTGAGTACTTTGCTATCCCCTTGTTCTCATCCATACACAGGTGGAAAGATTTGTAAATATCCAGGAGGGCCAGGGCTCATGCCTTCAGGCTTTTCCCAAAGTCTTAAAAGCCATGCCATCTCAGTGGTGGATTCTGTTTTGTCTTCTGGGCCCTGATGTTCTCATATAAGGCTTGTGATGTCTCTCAGAACCCTGGAACCCAGAGTATACAAAACTCAGTGCATCCCAGAAATTCCTGAACTTGCCTTCAGATTGATGGAACTGGGATGTTGAGGATGATTTGCTTTCAGGTGTATAACAGCATGAGCTGGACCCCTTTGGTATGCATAGCCCAGATAGGTGACTTCAAGTTGACAAAGGTTGGCCTTCCTGGCAGATGTAGCCCAGTTGACTCAGCTTCTGTAGCAGGTCTCATGTGGCCTCCTGGCACATCTCCAAGTTTGGGGCCACAATCAGGAGGTTATCTATGCACTGGAGTAAGGTTATTTGTGGGTAGGCCCACTGGTACTTCCCCAAGTCTTCATGCAGCACCTCATCAAAGATAGTGGGTGAGTTCTTGAATCCTTGAGGCTCATCCAAGTTAGTTGTCTGTTGAAGCCTCTCTCCTGTCATTCAAAGGTGAACAGAGGCTAGCTTTTGGGTACCTGGGCCAAACTGAAGAAGGCATCCTTCAGGTTGAGCACACTGTACATAGTGTTCTTGGGAGGGAGGCTGCTCAGCAGGCTGTATGGATTTGGAACCATGGGGTGGATATCTTGTTTGCCTCCCTCAAGTGCTGCACAGGCCAATAGTTGTTGAATTGGGGCTTCTTGATGTGAAGGAGAGGAGTATTCCATGTTGGTTGGCAAGGAATCAGAATCCTTGCCTCCTGAAGCCTGTTGATATGCAGGGTGATCCTGATTTTGGCTTCTCTGAGCATTGGATATTGCCTGATTCAGGCTGGGGTGACCGAAGGTGCTGCTTCTCCTTCTCCTTCTCCTTCTCCTTCTCCTTCTCCTTCTCCTTCTCCTTGAAACAGGGTTTCTCTGTATAGCCCTGGCTGTCCTGGAACTCACTCTGTAACCAGGCTGGCCTCAAACTCAGAAATCCACCTGTCTCTGACTCCCAAGTGCTGGGATTAAAGGCATGCACCACCACTGCCAGGCTGAAGCTTCTAAATGTATTAGAATTGGGGCCCACTGATAGGCAAGTCTTATTGGATTCTTTTCTGACCAGACCTCATAATTATATTCTGCTATACTCATAGGTCACTAGTACCTTGTTCACCTATCACCAGAGAAGCTTCCTCTTATGACAGATAGACAAAAAAAAAAAAAAAAAAAAAAAAAAAAAAAAAAAAAAAAAAAAAAAAAAAAAAAAAAAAAAAAAAGATACCCACAGCCAGACATTATACAGAAAGTGAAAGACTTTGGAACACTTAGTCCTAAATAGGATGTCTCTATCAAATCTCCCCTCAGGGATGAGGAAATCCCATGGAAGAGGAAGCAAGAAGAATTAAAAGCCAAGGATATAGAGGACTCCATAAAAACGAGGGCCTCTAAATCAACATGAGCAAATCTCATATGAACTCACAGAGACTAAAGCAACATGCACAGAGCCTGCTCAGTTCTGCACCAGGTCCTCTGCATTCATTAATATGACTTTCAGTTTAGTGGGGGTTTGGGATTCCTGAGTGTTCAAACAAGCACATCTCTGACACTTGTGCCTTGTATTGGGCTATTTTCCTTTTACTGGTTTGTCTTGACCCACATCAATGTGATAGTTTTTGTTTTATCTTATTTTATTTTGTTATATTTTTAAAATAATGAATGAATCTAAACCCAGGCACTAGGGTAAAGATTAACAACTGAACTGTCATTTATACCTTATGGGAGAAGGAAAATCAGTTTTCTACAATGGAGTGACACTGGGTATATTAACCATGCTAGGGACAGGCCTCATGTTCAGTAGTAGCTGACTAACAAATAATGGACTTCACAAAAAAAAGAGGAAAATTGATTTTTTCTCAAACAATATTTCCTGATTATGGTTTGCCTTCCTTCTCTTCCTCCAAGTTCCTCCTCATTGATTGCTCTTCCCATCCAGATTAATCCCCTTTCAGTCTCTCATTAGAAAACAAGCAAGTTTCTATGGGAATATAATGTAATAAATGTAACATAATATATAAAAAAATACACCAGAACTGGACAAAATACACAAACAAAAGATAAAGAGACCAAGAGAAGGCACAAGAAATAAGAACTATTCATATCCACACTGAGGAATCTCATAACAACAGCAAACCAGAAGAAGTAAATTAGAAAAGAAAAATAAAATAAAAGTAAAAACCAATAAGATAAAAACAAACAAACAAACAAAAAACACCGAGAGGAAGCTGGACTCCCAGGAGCTCTAACATACCCAGAATCATAGGTGAGGAGGCCACAACATCCACCCCCAACACCTGGAGATGCTAGTACCATCCCCCTGGGATCCATGGAAAAAGGACCACCTGCCCATCCAGTGGTAAGGGTTCCTTACAGTCTGAGCCAGTGCCTTAAGTGACCTTGGGCACTAGCTCTGCATCCAGTCCCATAACACTCAGAGGAAGCTTAACTCCCAGGTACTAGATCTAACAAGCTAAGGATCATAGGATCATAGGATCACAGGATCTCAGGAGCTTGGTTACACCAGGATCTCAGGATCACAGAATCACAGAGACAGCTGGACTCTGAGGAATTCTGACACAACCAAGATAACAAGAGGGACAGGATCCAGTCAGAGACAGTGAAGGTAGGTAGTACTAGAGATAATCAGATGGTGGAGGCAAGCATGAAAACATAAGCAACAGAAACCAAGGTTACATGGCATTATCAGAACCCAGTTCTCCAACCATAGCAAGTCCTGGATAACCTATCACACCAAAAAAGCAAGATTCAGATTTAAAATAACTTCTCTTGATGATGATAGAGGATTTTATAAGGACATAAATAATTCCCTTAAAGAAATACAGAATAATATAGGTAAATAGATAGAAGCCCTTAAAGAGAAAACACAAAAATCCCTTAAAAAATTACAAGAAAACACAACCAAACAGATGAAGGAATTGAACAAAACCATCCAGGATCTAAAAATGGAGGTAGAAACAATAAGGAAATTACAAAGAGAGACTACCCTGGTGTCTTAGTCAGGGTTTCTATTCCTGCACAAACATCATGACCAAGAAGCAAGTTGGAGGGGAAAGGGTTTATTCAGCTTACTTCTACATTGCTGTTTATCACCAAAGGAAGTCAGGACTGGAACTCAAGCGGGTCAGGAAGCAGGAGCTGATGCAGAGGCCATGGAAGGATGTTCCTTACTGGCTTGCTTCCCCTGGCTTGCTCAGTCTGCTCTCTTATAGAACCCAAGACTTCCAGCCCAAGGATGGCTCGGCCCACAAGGGATCCTACCCCCTTGATCACTAATTGGAAAATGTCCCACAGCTGGATCTCAGAGAGGCACTTCCCCAACTGAAGCTCCCTTCTCTGTGATAACTCCAGCCTGTGTCAAGTTGACACACAAAACCATCGAGTACACCTGAAGAGAGAAAACCTAGGAAATAGATCAGGAGTTATAAATGCAGGCATCATTAACAGAATAAAAGAGATAGAAGAGAGAATCTCAGGGACAGAAGTTACCATAGAAAGCATTGACACAACAGTCAAAGAAAAGGAAAAATGCAAAAAGCTCCTAACCCAAAACATCCAGGAAATCCAGGACACGATGAGAAGACCAAACCTCAGGATAATAGGCATAGAAGAGAGTGAAGACTTCCAACTTAAAGGGACAGTAAATATCTTCAACAAAATTATAGACGAAAACTTCTCTAACCTAAAGAAATTGATGCCCATAAATATACAAGAAGCTTATGAACACCAAATAGATTGGATCAGAAAAGAAATTCCTCCCATCACACAATAATCAAAACACCAAATGCACAAAACAAAGAATATTAAAAACTGTAAGGATAAAAGGTCAAGTAACATATAAAGGCAGACCTATCAGAGTTACACCAGACTTCTCATCAGAGACTATAAAAGCCAGAAAATCCTAGACAGACGTCATACAGACCATAAGAGAATACAAATGCCAGCCCAGGCTACTATACCCAGCAAAACTCTCAATTACTATAGAAGGAGAAACCAAGATATTCCATGACAAAAATGTATTTATACAATATCTTTCCACAAATCCAGCTCTACAAAGGATAGTAGATGGGAAAGTCCAACACAAGGAGGGAAACTACACCCTAGAGAAAGCAAGAAATTAATCTTCTTCCAACACGCCCAAAAGAAGATAGCTACACAAACATAATTCTACTTCTAACAACAAATATAACAGAAAGCAGCAATCACTTTTCCTTAATATATCTTAACATCAATAGACTCAATTTCCCAATGAAAACATATAGACTAATGGACTGAATATGTAAACAGGATGCAGAATTTTGCTGCATACAGAAAATGCACCTCAGGGACAAAGACAGACACTACCTCAGAGTAAAAGGCTGGAAAACAATGTTCTAAGCAAATGGTCCCAAGAAACAAGCTGAAGTAGCCATTCTAATATTGAATGAAATAGACTTCCAAACAAAACTTATCAAAAAAGATAAGGAAGGACACTTCGTACTCATTAAAGGAAAAATCTACCAAGAAGAACTCTCAATTCTGAACACCTAGGTACCAAATGCAAGGGCACCCATTTTCATAAATGAAACTTTACTAAAACTCAAAGTACACATTGCACCTCGCACAATAATAGTGGGAAGCTTCAACACCCTATTATCAGCAATGGACAGATCATGGAAACAGAAACTAAACAGAGACAGAGTGAAACTAACAGAAGTTATGAACCAAATGGATTTAACAGATATCTAACATTCATCCTAATACAAAAGGATATGCCTTCTTCTCAGCAACTCATGGTACCTTTTTCAAAATTGACCATATAACTCATCACAAAACAATTCTCAACAGATACAAGAAGACTGAAGTAATCTCATGTATCCTATCAGATCACCATGGAATAAGGCTGTTCCTCAATAGCAACAAAAACAACAGAAAACCCACATACATGTCAAAACTGAACAATGGTCTACTCAATGATAAGTTTATCAAGGAAGAAATAAAGAAAGAAATTAAAGACTGTTTAGAATTTAATGAAAATGAAGCACATCATAGCAAAATTTATGGGACACAATGAAAGCAATGCTAAGAGGAAAACCCATAGCTCTGAGTGCCTCCAAAAAGAAACTGACTAAAGCATTCACTAGGAGCTTGACAGCACACCTGAAAGCTCTAGAACAAAAAGAAGCAAATACACCCAAGAGGAGTAGAAGGCAGGAAATAATCAAACTCAGGGCTGAAATCAATCAAGTAGAAACAAAAAGAATTATTCAAAGAATCAATAAAATCAGGAGCTTGTTCTTTGAGAAAATCAACAAGATAAACCCTAAGCCATTTTAACCAGAGATCATAGAGACTGTATTCAAATTAATAAAACCAGAAATGAAAAGGGAGATATAACAACAGAAACTGAAGAAATTAAAAAAAAAACATCAGATCCTACTACAAAAGCCTGTACTCAACACAACTGGAAAATCTAGATGAAGTGGAGAGTTTTCTAGACAGATATTAGTTACCAAAGTTAAATCAGAATCAGATAAACCATCTAAACAGTCCCATAACCCCTAAAGAAATAGAAGCAGTCCTTAATGTTTCCCAATGAAAAAAAGCCCAGGACCAGATGGTTTTAGTGTAGAATTCTATCAGACCTTCAAAGAAATCCTAATACCAATATTGTTCAAACTATTTCACAAAATAGAAACAGAAGAAACACTACCTAATTCATTCTATGAATCCAAAATTACACTTATACCTAAACCATACAAAGACCCAACAAAGAAAGAAAACTTCAGACCAATTTCCCTTATGAACATCGATGCAAAAATATTCAATAATATTCTCACAAACCAAATTCAAGAAAACATCAAAATAATCATCCATCATTATCAAGTAGGCTTTATCCCAGGAATGCAGGGATGGTTTAATATATGGAAATCCATCAACATAATCCACTATATAAACAAAGTCAAAGAAAATTAAAAGTAAAACAAGAGCCCTGACATGACATTTTGAGAGAAGGGACCTTCAAAGAGTCATTCAGTTCATTTTGTGTTTGCCATATATTGCTGGGCATGTGGCCTAACCTTAAAAGTACTTTGTTTCTCCAGTGAGACTTCTTTAAAGGGAGCTACATTTTCATTTTTCCATGGTTATCAATTGGAGGTAGCTTCTGGGTTAGGTAAGGGGGTGTGAGTCTACTTCTACTTTCAGCTCTAGGATCTCAACTGGTATAGACCTTGCAGGCCAAGCTGCCTCAGAACAAGTTTACAGGTGTATTTATCTTGTTCATTTAGAGGACTTTGTATTCTTGGTGCCCATAAGTGTGTGGATTTATGTTTGGGTCTTCAATTTGATTCAGCTGATTAATAGATTTTTTTGTACCATGTTGTTTTTATTACTACAGCTCTGTAGTACAACCAGAAATCAATACAACTGACTTTTGTGAGTTGATTTTATATCCAGCTACTTTGCTGAGCTTACTAGTGCAGTTTTTAGAGTCACTTATGTATACTATCCTATTATCTGGAAATAAAAATACCTCGACTTCTTCCTTTCCAATTTGTATCCCATTGATTTTCTTCAATTTTCTTACTGTTCTACCTAAGATTTCAAATATTATAAATGTTTATGGAGAGAGTGGTCAAGTGTTTCTTGTTTCTAATTTTAATGTAATTGTTTTGAGTTTCTCCCCATTTAAATTGATGTTAGCTATGGGCTTGCTGTAAGCTGCCTTTGTTATGTTGAGGCATATCTCTTGTATCTGTAATCTTTCCAGTGTATTCATTATAAATGGATGTTAAATTTTATCAAAGGCATTTTCTGTGCCTAATGAGAATGTCATGTACTTTTTTTCTTTTAGTCTGTTTGTATGGTGGATTAGAATTATGGATTTATGTATGTTGACCATTGGTGTGTTGACCCAGTGTAGCTCTGAGATGAAGCCTTCTTGATCATGGTAGATGAAAAGAACACATCAAAATGTGTTCTTGCTTTATGTTTGTATTTTATTGAGAAGTTGTTACATCTATGTTCATAAAAGAAATTGGTGTGTAATTCTCTTTCATTGTTGACTCTATATGGTTTGGGTATCAGCATCTATGGGCTTGTGAAACAAATTAGACAATGTTCTTTCTTTTTCAATTTTGTGGAATAATTTGAGGAGCATTGGCATTAACTCTTTGAAATTCTGGTAGAATTCTGTGTTAAAACCATCTGGTCCTGGGTTTGTTTTTGTTGGAAGAATTTTAATTTATACTCAGGATATAAGGAATATACCTCAACATGAAGCATGTATTCATATCCTCTTTGAATTCTTAGATTATGTTTATGATTGCTATTTTGAAATCATTGTCTTATATGTCATCTACATTGCTTTTCTTACAATTACAATGAGAGTACTAATATTTGGTTGAGACTTGTTTTGATTATTCATATTTGTGTATTTATACATAATCATCTGGAGTTAGATTATTTGTTTTGCTTCTTGGTGTAAAAATCTTGCCTCTATGACTACTGTTACTCTGGGTTGTTGAGTTGTTACCAGATGTAATAGCGTTAGTCCTAGCAAGTTGAGATTGATGACTACTATTTTTTTTCCTCTGGTAGCATGTGTAGAACCTAGCAGCACCATGGACACTAATGAATAGTGGTTAAACTAGTTCATCAGTAGCTCAGCTTCTCTATGTTTAATGATATAGTCGTGTTTTCAGTAATAGGACATTACTGTCAAATTGCGGAGTGTCCTATCCAATAGCATAATCAATAGTTTGTAATATTTTGCAGTCATTTTGGCCAATGACTTTATAAGATGTAACCCATTCCTCAAATTAGGGTTTTACTTGGTAGCATGTCTAGTTGGGGGATTGTCTGCCCATTATATGTTTTGATAATACATGCTTAGTAGTATAGACACTTCAGTTCTCTGACAAATCTGCTGCAGTAAAGAGATGCAAGGCCATCTTTCTTCTTGAGGATAGAAATAAATCAAATATTTATTTCAGTGTTAACTCATTCTGATAAAGCATAATGCAACCACACATTTTCAAACAGAACTCTTTACCAATGCTTTGTAGAATTTCTCTAAGTACAAGCTTAATGTATAGCAAAAGAATGAAGAGATTTCCTGTGTGATGAAGGTACCTTGGTTTCAGATACTTTGCAAAGTAAACAGATATTTCCCAGGTGAGCCATTTGAGAAATTTTTGTGTTTAACATCATTGGGGAGGTTACAGCTTTACTCACAAAGGGACTAAACTTTACACAATGGAATAGATTGAGAAACAGGGTCAATATTCCACTGGCCTCCTGGACTCATAGGAATATAGCCCTTAGTTTTTGATGAATGCATAGGAAGGTATATTTCTGGATAAAAGCAAGATTCCATACATCTAATATCATTATTTAAATCCAGGGTAAGTGGACTTGTTTTATTCTAGGTGGCCTGGCTCTGCAAAGTAGGAATGCACCTCTCCAAGGCACTGGTAGGCAAAGTTGATCTGTTCTGGTAATATACTCCCTTTCCCAGTTCTTAGTCTATATTTAGCTGGATTGGACTGGGATAATATTCACTAATGTCATAATTATTATCTTAGTGTCAAAATCAAATTCTTATCTGTTTAACGAACTGCTTACATGAGTTGACCAACACCTAGCATGGGATCACTGTCTTTACTGGAAGGTTCATTTTTGAATGAATTGATTGAGTGGTCATTGATAATCTGTATTCCTTGCTTTTAGTTCAGAGAATGGGTTCCATATAGACAATCCCTAAATTCACCCTACACCCTCCTTTGTTTCGTTTTCAATCTTGCAAATGAAAGTGACAAACCCTGCAATTTACAAAGTATTTGTGTTTTAACTTTGGTTGTTGCAAGTCCTTTCTTTTCCTCACAAATTTGTGAATGGATACTTCCCGAAGAAATGGAATATTTTATGTTAGAACAATAACAAAGTCAAGTTTCAAAAGGATTTTAGAAACCTTCAATCTAGCAGACATTGCACGAGGCATGATCACAGGGGGACAGAGTTCCAGGTCAGTCTGAGTTTTGTAGTGGGCACCTGTCACATGAAAAGAACAATGTAAATCATTCCTGAGTGAACTGGTTTCTTTTAATTGTCTTTAAAGTTGTTCTTGTTGACCATCTCTAGTGAATGGAAGCAGATGTGTTCCACAAGTTATCCATCATCTACCTAATGACAACATTGCCTGTTCTGGACAGAACTGAGAGGAAAGGAGGTAGAGCAGGGAAAATCTTTTTAAGAGAGATGAGAGAAGTGGGGAGAAAAATATATAGAAGGAAAGGAGAGGGAGAGAAAATATAAAGAAGCGAAGGAGGGGGAATATGCTATCACTTAACACAGTCTCTGGACTCAATCTTGTACCACCATCCTGCACTCACCCATTGATTGCAATGTATAGTAGAATGAAAAGTATACCTCTGGCTTTTTAACAAAGCCCTTTAAAATTTTCCTCAGTTTAGTTAAGGAGATTGTGGTTGCAAGGTTAGGGCAGGGAGGTCAGATCATCTACCTTTGTTGCCCTTGAAAACCTCATCCACGCAGATTGGGAGGAAATAGAGTTGCTCTTTCCTTTAACTTTTCAAGCTTGATCTCAGTCAAATACATTTGTGGTTGAGCGAAGGATTTGAACCCAGTACATTTAGGTTTAGAGCCTGTGTTTTTAATTTGGCTTCATTGTGTTCTATTTAGTCTGACTCAACTTTCTGTTCATTTCAGGATTCTCTGCACTATATCCAGGTTATGAAGCATCCCTGAGTAAGTGAGGCAATCACTTGGTAGAGAAGAAAGTTTCTGAGCAACTTATCCAAAATACTTCTTAAAAATTTTAAGATAATAAATTACTCTTATATTTTAAAAGATGATAAAGAAAGAATATAAAAGTAACCCAAAAGCAAGTCAAGGAGACACTATAGAATATTTAAAGAGATGATACTTTTTATGCAATTATATTCAAAGTAGACTTCCTCCCCACCAACCCTCCCAATTTTTAAAATTGGGTGGAAGTCTGCCCTGTGGAACTATTTTTATTTTTATCATTGGTGATGTAGACAAGCCATTGCAGCTACACTCCAAGACAGTCAGTGTTTTTGGGAGCTGGAAGTCCACAATAGGTTTAAATCTCATCACTGTCTCATTTTGGCTGATAAGCATGGGTAGATATGCAAGGTCTCTGTGTTCACACATAAAGTCTCTACATGTAAATTTCTTGAAGTTGTGATGAGTTATGGTGATGATTTTATGAGTACTAGATTTTCAGCACTTGGAAGATTAGCTGGGGCAGACATATCATTATTATTAGCTGCAATATTCAGGAGTCTGGTTGTGCAGTGTCACAATTGAACCTTTTTTCTAAGATCTCAGATCATAGGTGTGCTTTGCAGCAGGTGGAGAGAAGTCACTTCATTACAGCTTCCCCATACTACACTCAATGAGCTCAGAGTCTGAATCATTAGATGTTAGGCATCCTGTGAGTGTTAGAATTTACAGAGATTTCAGGTTAGTTCTATAAAAACCTCAGTAAGTTAGAACTCATGTCCCATAGATGGTCTCTAGTTTTCTACAGTAGTGTAAAAATAGGATCAGCATATTATCAAAAGGCTGTAGGTGTGACACAAGAAGAATAAATTTTTAACACAAAATTTCATGGCCGCACATGGTTCAGGGCAATGCAAGATTGATATTTGATGTCAATGGTCCTTCTAAGGCAGAATATTCCTTAGTAAACTTAAATATTACCCCAAGCCCTGCAGAGTCAATGATTTTCCAATATTTTTATTTGTATGATTTTTATATTTTTACATTCTTTTTCAAACCTTTATTTTATTAAAACAAAACAAAACAAACAAACAAACCTGAGACTTGGAGAAGCTAGACCAAATTTAAAGTTAGACTCATGAAACAATCCCTGGCTTTATTTGAGACTTTTGACTACTCATGGTTACAACCCCTTTGTTACACCCACATGGTGCTTTATGTGACTGCACATAGATTTTCTCATCTTACCTTGCCTTCCTCAACCATTTAGTCTCTCCATAACTGCCATAAAGAGTTTCATACAGAATTCAGATCTTGAAATTAGTACAGTGGGTTCAGCCTTAGACTGCAGAATCGTTGCAGGAGTTGGGAGTGCTTCTCTGTTTACTCTGTGCTCTGTTGTTTGTGAGTGGCTTTCATCAAAGTGCAACTGAAGAGGAGAGCTAGGATTCCTTAACTCACCCAACAGGCCCCAGATTATACATATCATATACGTAGTTGGTTGCACTCTCTGGTACTGGATAGAACATGAGCAGAATAGTTTATTTTGTACTCTATTTACTCCTTGCACTGTTGTACCCAAATGGGTATGACTTATTGAAGCCTTAGATAAAAATATTTTAATTCACCTTTATATTATCTGTTTAAAATTGTGAGATAATGTATTTGTCCCTGGATATGCTTTTATAGCCTGTGACCTCTGAATCAGAGAATCTCAAACCTCCTGTTCATATGACCTCTTTAACATGCTATGAAAACAATTCAGAAATAACCCATACCACACAACTCATGGAGAGGAAAATAAAATTGACATGAAAAGAGATTTCTTTAAATGTCTTAAATCACAATCACTGTCACTATGTGAAATGGGAGGGACTCTGTCTTGCATCCTTGTCTCTCCTTGTACTTTGTCATTTCGCAAACCTTTTCCTAGTTTTCTCTATTGCACTTCCTTTTAGTTTTTTCTTCCTGCCTATAACTTGCAAGATTACTAGAGTACACTCAGGAAGAGTGTGCAATATGCAGTTTTCTCTCTATCTTTGTATTCTTCTAGCTCTGTATGTTTCTGCTCCTGATGAAGTGATGATACCAAGTAGGGGAAAAGGAAAGAATAAAGCCACAAGTTCTTATTTTAAATTATTTTAGTTTATGTGACTTAAAGAAGCCCTATTCTCTTCTTCACCCACGGAGCAGAGAGTAGATAGAGTGCAGAATAAAAACCATTCTGTTCATGTTCTTTCATAAAGTAGAAACAGCTATATTATGTATGTTTTTTATCATTTGCCCTTCACAGAAACCAAAGTATGATGACCTTATCCTGGGAAAATCAAACAATGATAGTGGAGTTTGTTCTTCGAGGATTCTCTTCCATCCTACAGCTAAATATTTCCCTCTTTATAATGTTTTGCATCTTCTACATCCTAACCATTTCTGGAAACATCCTTATTGTTCTCCTAGTGCTGTGCAACCATGTTCTTCACACTCCCATGTACTTCTTCCTAGTGAACCTGTCCTTTCTGGAGGTCTGCTACACCTCCAACATTGTCCCCAAGATGTTGCTGATTATTATAGCTGACCAGAAGACTATCTCAGTGGTTGGTTGCTTGACACAATTCTACTTCTTTGGATCCCTTGCTGCAACAGAGTGCCTCTTGCTTGCTGTGATGTCCTATGACCGCTATCTTGCTATCTGCCAGCCTCTCCGATACCCTATCCTGATGACTGGTTCTCTCTGCTTTAGGTTGGCTACTGGGTCTTGGTTCTGCTGCTTCTGCCTCACAGCCATCACCATGGTCCTGCTGTGTAGACAAAACTTCTGTGGCCCTAATGAAATTGATCACTTCTTTTGTGACTTTGCCCCTTTGATCCATCTCTCCTGCATGGATACTTCACTGACTGAGACCATTGCCTTTGCCACCTCTTCGGCAGTCACTCTGGTCCCATTTTTCCTCATCACAATTTCCTACTCTTGCATCCTCATTGCCATCCTAAGAATCCCATCTGGCATAGGCAGGAAAAAGGCTTTCTCCACCTGTTCTTCCCATCTCACTGTTGTCACAGTATTTTATGGAACACTGATTGCCACATATCTTGTGCCCTCAGCCAACTCTTCCCAATATTTACGCAAAGGGTTCTCTCTGCTCTATACTATCCTGACACCTATGTTTAACCCCATTATCTATAGCCTCAGAAACAGAGACATTCATGAAGCTTTGAAGAAATGCTTGAGTAAAAAGTCAGACTTTCTCATTTGACATGAAGAAGAAAAGTACTATATGGCAGTTGCCTCTGGTGGCTGTAGATGCTTCTGAGTTCTGACAGTTTTGGGGCTAGTATTCCATGTCATGGTCTAAGTAGGTCAAATTCTGTCCTACCATCCAAAGAAGTCATAGAGCCTTATAAAAATAAAAGCCCATAATCAAGATGGAGTGATATTATTTTGACTAATTTCTTTGCATATTCATTGAAGGTCTATGATGCTCAGGTACTTTGCTAGATATAAGGGATGAAAGCAGATGAAAAAATCAAACAGACATTCTTTGCTATCATCAAACTCACTGTTTAATAAGAAGAAAATCATTAACCAAGTGCTCAGTACAAAATTGTGAATATAAATACAAAATTGTCTTGATAAGATGGCCAATTCACATCTACTAGGAGGGCCAAAAATCTAGAACATGGACAGCACCAAATACTGGTAAGAATGTGGAGAAACCTCTAATTTCTGGTAGACATTCAACATTCTCAGCCACTTTAAAAGGTAGTCTTGCAGTTTCTTATAAAACTGAACATATGTTTTCAATATTATTGAGCAATTATACCCTTTGTTTTTTCAAATTCCATAATAGCTTATTTCCATAAAAGAAAACTTTGCATAGATTTTTATAGCTGTCTTATTTATAGTTGCCCTAAATTGGAAGCATCTAAGATGTCCTTCAGCATATGAATGGACATGTCCAGAAAGCAGAAAGCTATTTAATGCTATAAAAAGGAGCTAAATCACAAAAGGAGAAAAAAATACAGAGAAATCTCAAAGGAATACCACTAATGCTGCGGAGAAAGCCATGTTCTCTATGTTTCCAACTATATAACATTCTTGAAAAGAGAAAACCATGGAGGTAGTAGCAGAAGTAGTTGCCAAGCATTAGGGGGAAGAAGCATGGGTAAGCAGAGTATAAGATAATTACAGGAGAGTGAACCTACAATGTGAATATGTGTCATTACACATTTGTTGAAAGTCAAAGAACGTACAGTATCTACAGTGAACCACAATTGGTCATTGGGGGATCATGATGTCTCACTGGTTTAACAATTTGATCCCTTGGATGTGGGATTTGGGTATTGAGAAGACTGGATAGAGAATAGAGGGTATATGAGAATTTTTACTTTCCGTTTTGTGCTGAACCGAAAATCTCCATTAAATAAATTTATTTAAGGTCTTATTTGCATATCAGGAGGACAGAGCTTCTGTGTTTTTTTTCTGGAATATATTTGGCCTATGAAAAATATCTTATAATCAGCATAAAGGAAATGTATATTTATACAGTAGAGTATTACTCAGTTGTTAAAAAAAAATCATGAAGCTTGCAGGCAAATGGATGGAATATGAAAGAAATTATCCCAAGTGAGATAACCTAGACCCAGAAAGATAAATATGGTATGTATTTGCCTTTATATGGATATTAGTTGTTAAGTAAATGATAAACAAGCTACAACTGGTAGACCCAGAGAGGTTAGGTTAAAAAGGAAGGTTATGGGGGTGGGCACATGGATCTCCATGGGAGTGGGAAATATAATAGATTCCACTTGCAGACAAGAGGTGAGTGGGTGGGAACAGGAGAGTGGGGATCAGGTAGAAGGGAAGATGGGGTGGAGGGAGGAAGTGTGGGAAGAGAAGAATGGAATTGAGGGTATCTGTATGGTGGTGTAGAAACCTAATGCAGTGGAAACTTCATGGGATATATGAAAGTGATCCGAATGAAGATCACTAGTAATGAGGGATGTAAAGTCTCAACTGGCCATCTTGTGTCTCCAGGCAATATTTTCAGTGGCAGGACTTGGTTGAGTTGTTGGCTAAAGGAGATCCCACGGAAATCCCCAAACAACCCAAGCTGTGGCTAAACAAAAGATTGCTCTCCACAAAATGACAGTGGGGTTCTATTGCCAAGAACAACACCCACATAACTCATTTAATATGGTGATGTCAAACTGGTGTCTACATGGAACTCTCATCCCTATGTTCTAGTCACTTCAGTGTGGGAAGGTACTTTGCAGGGTACCAAAAGAGAAATGTAGACACCAAACCAGCCACCAAACCTCTAACTTACAATCTGTCCTGCCTACAAAATATGCTAGGGCAGTGGTGGCACAGGACTTGTGGGAGTAGCCAACCAATGTCTGATTTGACTTAAGGCCCACTCCACATGATGGAACCTATACCTGGCATTGCTTGGGTAACCAGAACCAGAGACTAGATATCCCAGAGACCTAGGGTAAAACCAAATACTACTAGTCTAAAAATATCAATAAAGGGACTTCTATTATATTCTATTTACATAGATTTTTGCCTTATTCATTCATCATTAAAGAGGATTTTCAAGCAGAAGGTGGGAAGAAATGCGGAGACCCATAGACAGACATTATGCAGAAAGTCTAAATCGTGAGGTCTCCATTTAATCCCTCCCCTAAGAGCTTGGAAAATTCCATGGAAGAGGAGATGTAAAGACTGTAAGGGTCAGAGGAGATGGAGAACACCAGAAGAACAAGACTTTTAAAATCAAATAAGCAAGGCAGATATGAACTCACATAGAGACTGAAGCAGCAAGCACAGGACATACATGGGTCTACACCAGGTGTTTTCTTTATATGTTACAACTATTAGCTTAGTTTTCTTGTAGGAATCTTGACTGTGAGAACTTGTGGGTTTTTGACTGCTGTGCCTGTCCTTGGGACACTTTTCCTCCTTTTGGTTGCCAAAACTTCGATATGGTAGTTTTTCCTTCACCTTATATTTTATCATGTTTAATTATTATCTCTTAGATGCATGTTCTCTTCTAATAATAAGAGACAGAAAGCAAGTGGATCCAGAGGGGAGAAGAGGTGGAGAAGAGGTTGGGATAAACTGGGAGGGCTAGAGGGAGGAGAAACTATAGTTAGAATATATTATATAAGAAAATAATCTATTTTCAATAAAAGAGAGAAATTAAAAAATGAATGGGGAAAAATTTTGTAGAATGAGAGATAAAAACTTTTGGAGGAAAAGACAGGTAAACCCCCACATATATATCTGAAAAGCCCCTCTAGGCAGGTCTCAAGATTAGGACTGAAATTTTAGGACAACTTCTCATTAAGGAGTACAGTATTAAAAACACATACATGAATTTTAGAAACTAAAATCATTTGGAAAATACATAATTATTTCATTACACAATATTTTCACTATAGTTTAACAATAATGTCTAATGTGACTAGCCCATTGTTTATATTTAGGGTTTCTTGAAAGTATTTACAGGTACTATTGTAAGAAAATGAAAAGTTTGTGACCAATTATATGGTCAATTATATGCTCAACAGATACAAGAAGATTGAAATAATTCCTTGTATCCTATCAGATCACCATGGATTAAGGGTG
>NW_022196898.1:54880441-54910457 GCF_008632895.1 Mastomys coucha | reverse complement strand
GGGGAAACTGGGAATGGAGAAATTCACATGTAAATAAAGAAAATATCTAAAATAAAAAAAAAGAAAATGAAAAGTTTACAATTAATTATATGCTTATACTTGTATAATATTTATTCTGATTAATTTCACATAAAACCAATACAGTAGAGATTGAAAAAAATCTTATAATCCTTGGTGCTTTAGGATGCAAAAGTAGGAAAATGAAGATTTACAGAAAAGAAGCCAATTCAAGAAATATAGCAATATCTCCAGTGTTGTGTCCTCTGTCACTAAGGCAGTAAACCCAATCAAATGTGAAGACATTGTATTTACTTAATGCCATGCCCCATTGCCAGGCCTTCTGTGGGACTGTCCCTTCCTGCTGGACATGCATTCAGTAGTTACAATATAGGTTGTAACTGGATTGTGCTGGATATGTGCTTCAAAATCAGCTTAGTTCAAAGTTCTTAGCCTGATTCAGCTTCAGAGAAGAAAAGCTGATGGCAGCACTGCATACTCAGATATTGTCTGTTTCTTTAAAAGTATGCATCACTAATTCTGAGAATAGTAATACATGGTGCCATTCTCTTCTTAACCAGTTGAGCTAAAAGACTATTTCCACCATTTGTGGAGGTTAGTCAAGAACTGAGCTGTGTGTGTAATAGCACATTTATACTTCATGAAATCATATGAACATTTTACTTTTTTTTTCAGACAAAATTACCTTTTTCTTGAATCTCACCCAAACTTAGGAGACTATTGTTGATATTATAATGTGTTCCAAGTAGAAGTAAAAGTTGTCAGCTTTAAATCATCTGCAGGTTGCTCAACTATAACAAATTGTCAATAGTGTATTTGGAGGAATGGAGTGATAGATAGGAGTAATTTTCTGCATCCTGGGCAAGATTTAAATTCAAGCTTTACTCCCTCCCTTTTTTAACACTGTAGTCTTGGATAAGCTACCAAACTCATGAATCTTAGCATTTCTTCTTTGTGAAGCAAGAAACATTATACTTATCTTTCACCTGTCTGAATGAAGTCATGTGCAGCATATAGGTTGTCTCACAAGTTATGATAGTTAGAATGAGAATGGCCCCATAGGTTCATATATTTGAATGCCTGGCACCCCAGTTAGTACAATGGTTTAGGAAGGATTAGGAGATATAAACTTGTTGAGAGAGGTGTGTCACTAGGGCTGAGCTTTGAGGTCCTACAGCATTCCCTGTTAGCTCTCGCTGTGTTATGCTCATAGATCAAGTATAAACCTCAGCTAATGTTCCAGCACCATGCCTGCCTAATTGCTGACATTCTTCCTGTCATGATTTTTATGAACTCTAACACCATGAAACCATTAAGTCTCCAAATGAAACACTTTCTTTCATAAGTTGCCTTGGTCAAGTTATTTTTTACAGGAGTAGAAAAGAAACTAAGACACAAATAGGTCTAGAAGATGAAGAGCTCAGTAATTCTTACAGGTTCCACCTTCTATACAAACCCTAGAAAGAAACTATTATCCTGCAGGTATTGATTTAGGATATTGTGATGGGTATTCCTGGTTTTTAACTTGACTACATCTGGAATGAACTACAGTCCAGAAATAGAGGGTACACCTGTGCTTCAGATCTTGAGGCTGGAAGACACAGGTTTCTCACCTGGATCTTGACATATATATTTTGAAGGATAGCGGCCATGAAAAGCTGAGTCCCAGGTAAGTTAGCACACATCTTTAGTACCCGGATACTCAAGCAAGCAGGTCTTTGAGTTCAAGGTCAGCTTGGGACAAAGCATGTTCCAGATCCACATGAGGTGGTTCACACCTTTGATCTGGGCCACACCTTCTGCTGGTGGTCTACATAAGGACTTTGGAAGAATGGATATTCACTCTGTTTTGACTGTTTGCACTTACTTGCCAGCACAAGTTCTGTGGGAACCTACTTTTACAGAAGACCAGCTTAAACAACTAGCCTTATCGGACTGAGCAAATACTAGATTCTTGGACTTCCCATTCACAGCTGCCTATTTATTGTTGGGTAAGTTGGACTACAGACTACAGACATTACAATAAATTTCTTTAATATAGAGAGACACTCCATAAGTTCTATGACTCTAGGGAAACCTGATAATACTGATATTATAAGTGATAATTGTTCAGAGTTATTGAGATCCAGTAAAATACATAGTTAAACTATTCTGTATTTTTCACAGATAAGGGGATAGATAACCTCTTGGAGGATCTGATAGACTTTATCACAGAATTATAGAGCAACAGCTGGAATCCAGCACTTCTGAGTCCAAGTATTTATTCCAAATAACATACTACCAACTCAGTCGCTTCTCTTTTTGCCCAAGAGCATATAAGTAACTTCTGCTTCTATTGCAGCTTCCTCTGGGACTGAATTTGTTGCAGGCAGTGGGGAGGTAGCATAATCAGACATTCCTTACCAGCCTACAGTGCTCTCCAAGTCACATCCTGGAATCAGTTCACAAAGCCTCAAGGTTTTTGTGGTCAGTGAACTACTGTCATCAGGGGAAATTCTTCCTTAGGAGTCCTTCTGTTGAAAACCACAGCTCTTGACTTCTCACATAGGGAAGGGAAGATATTTGTTCATAACTGGCTTCCTATTTCTATCAAGACAGTAAAATAAAACATGAAGTGTGGAGCTTCTTACAAGGTTTTGGGATCTATTGAATCAGAAATGCCACGTTCCTGGCACCACAATTGAAAACAAACCCTGTTGCAAACAGCTAAAAAATATGACTACCTAGGTCATTGGTTCTCAACCTATAAGTTGTGACCCCTTGGACAATCCAAGATCTCAAAAAACTTACATTATAACTTATAACAGTAGAAAACTTACACTTATGAAGTACCAACAAAAATAATTGTATGGCTGAGGCTTGCTACAACATGAGGAACTATACTAAAGGGTCTCAGCATTAGCAAGGTTGAGAACCACTGACACCTAGACCAATGAATTTCTAGACTTAGAGTTGGGGAAACATGTGAAAGCCAATAAAAAACCAGAAGGAGGATAAATAGTCTGTTGACTCCTACCTCCTCTGTGTTCTCTGAGATGTTCTGCTTTTCCATTATCTAATTTACTATTGTTCCATTCAAAATTTCATTTGAATGAACACTAGGCTCCCATAAAGGCATACACATATGTTTATTTTTGCTAGAACTATCTTTTCCTTATAGCCTTCCTTCTTTCTTTCTTACCTTTTTTGAAGTTTTTTTTTTTTTTTTTTTTTTTTTTTTTTCGAGATAGGGTTTCTCTGTGTAGTCCTGGCTGTCCTGGTACTCACTCTGTAGACCAGGCTGGACTCGAACTCAGAAATCCACCTGCCTCTGCCTCCCAAGTGCTGGGATTAAAGGTGTGCGCTACCACCGCCTGGCAGTCTTTTTTCTAAGATTTATTTATTTATTTATTTATTTATTCATTTATTTTATATGAGTACACTGAAGCTGTCTTCAGACATGCCAGAAGAGGGCATTGGATTCCATTACAGATGGTTGTGAGTCACTATGTAGTTGCTGGGAATTGAATTCACAACCTCTGGAAGAGCAGTCAGTGCTCTTAATTGCTGAGCCATTTCTCCAGCCCATGTATCTATCTATCTATCTATCTATCTATCTATCTATCTATCTATCTATCTATCTATCTATCTATCTATCTATCCATCCCTCTATCTATCTATCTATCTATCTATCTATCTATCTATCTATCTATCTATCTATCTGTCTATCTATCTATCTATCTATAATTCAAGGGAATATACTTGGCTTAATTTAAACTCAGTAAGTTTGAGGACAAATGGTTTGATCTGTATAAGAAGAGAAAAACAAACTAGAGAGAGTTACTGTTGAGATTACAAGCTTCTGTAGATCAAGTAAATCACAGCCACTCCTGATGTAATTTAAAAGTAATTGCTTTCAATTAATACATAATAGTTAGATGTATTTACTGGCACAATGTCATAATTTGACTAGTGTAAAATCAAATGATCAAATCAGATAATTAGTACGCCCATCTCCCATCTCTTTAAATATTTATCATACCACTTTATTGGAAAACTCCTGCACTGTGGCTCATTACACATTATATATATTTTTGCAAATTAATGTCACCCCATCTTTGTACAGAATTCCATAACTCTTTCCATGCTTAAAGGTGTATTTTAGTACTGTCTATACAATCTTATATTCTCTCTGTGGTGCTTTGAATAAGAACTGTCCCCTACAATCTTGGGCATTTGGACACTGGGTTCTTTTTGGTAGCAGTGTTTAGGGAGGTTTTGGCACTGCAGCCTTGTTGGAAAAAGTATGTCACTAGGAGCAGGATTTGATACTAAAATTCTCCAACTCCTTCTAGTTTGCTCTCTGTGTAAAAGTCAAGATAAACTTTCTTCCATAAGTTTCTTATGGACATGGTGCTTTATCAAGGCAACAGCAGAGGAACTCTCTATATCCTTCCGTTCTTTGTAGAATGTAATTATCACTACCAGTCCTTCATATCAGCAATGTTAGCTTCTCTATGTGAGGAGCCATATGCAGTAATTATCTTTCTATGCCTGCTTCATTTTATTTAGTATATGGCTTCCATTTCCATCCATGTTGCTTTATTTTTTTTAATTTTTAATTTTATTTTAGTTAAAGGCTTTGACAATTACTTTTATTTCAGGATTGGGTATTCATAGATGGGGGAGGTGAAGGGAAATGTAGGAAATGCACTATGGTGAGTGAAGGCTGTCTTCTTATTGAGACGAAAGGCCCTAAGGTAAATCTTGGGACTAAAGCCATGGGTGTGTGGTGAAGTATGCATGCTGTTTTCCCAGAGGTTGGTTCCTAGCACCCACATCTAGCAGCTCATAACTCTTAACTACAGCTCCAGAACACACACACACATTTACACATAAATAAAAGTAAATCAATCTTAAAAATAGTGTCTGAGTATAGGCTTTTCTAGTAGGATCTGATGATTTTCTGGATTTCCTCAGTTTCTGTTGTTATATCTCCCTTTCATTCTGATTTTGTTAATTTGAATACTGTCTCTGTGCCCTCTGGTTAGTCTGGCTAAGGGTTTATCTATCTTGTTGATTTTCTCAAAGAACCAGCTCCTGATTTTGTTGATTCTTTGCATAGTTCTTTTGGTTTCTACTTGGTTGATTTCAGCCCTGAGTTTGATTATTTCCTGCCTTCTACTCCTCTTGGGTGAATTTGCGTCTTTTTATTCTAGAGCTTTCAGTTGTGGGGACAAGCTGCTAGTGTATGTTCTCTCCAGTTACTTTTTGGAAGCACTCAGAGCTATGAGTTTTCCTCTTAGCACTGCTTTCTTTGTGTCCCAAAAGTTTGGGTATGTTGTACCTTCATTTTCATTAATTTCTAAAAGTCTTTAATTTTTTTATTTATTTCTCCCTTGACCAAACTATTGTTGACTAGGGCATTACTCAGCCTCCATATATGTATGTGGGCTTTCTGTTGTTTTTGTTGTTATTGAGGAGCAGCCTTAGTCCGTGGTGATATGATAGGATGCATGAGATTATTTCAGTTTTCTTGTATCTATTGAGGTCTGTTTTGTGATGAATTATATGGTCAATTTTGGAAAAGTTAGCATGAGGTGCTGAGAAGAAGGTATATCCTTTTTCTTTAGGATGAAATGTTCTATAGATATCTGTTAAATCCATTTGGTTCATAACTTCTGTTAGTTTCATTCTGTCTCTGTTTAGTTTCTGTTTCTATGATCTGTCCATTGCTGATAATGGGGCGTTGAAGCCTCCCACTATTATTGTGTGAGATGCAATGTATACTTTGAGTTTTAGTAAAGTTTCTTTTATAAGTGTGGGTGCCCTTGTACTTGGAACCTAGGTGTTCAGAATTGAGAGTTATTCTTGGTAGATATTTCCTTTGATGAGTATGAAGTGTCCTTCCTTATCTTTTTTGATAAGTTTTGGTTGAAAGTTGATTTTGTTCAATATTAGAATAGCTTGTTTCTTGGGACCATTTGCTTGGAAAATTGTTTCCCAGCCTTTTACTCTGAGGTAGTGTCTGTTTTTGTCACTGAGGTGCGTTTTCTGTATGCAGCAAAATGCTGCATTCTGTTTACATATCCAGTCCATTAGTCTATGTCTTTTTATTGCCGAATTGAGCCCATTGATCTTAAGAGATATTAAGCAATAGTGATTGTTGCTTCTGAGGCTGTGGCTAGTCCCTCCTACAAGCCTCTGTGTCAGTACTCCTGGGACATCAGTTCTCTCTGGGAGGAATTTGGGTATGGAGAATGTGGCCCAGGGTTAGGTCAGGGTTGCAGATAGTAACAGGAAGGATCCTGTCCCAGGTTGCTCCTTGGTTCCTTTGTCTTGGCCCCAGACTGGTCCCTCTGAGCAGGAGTGGTGGTCTTACTTGTGCTCATAAGTGTGTCAGCATTCCCGGGAGACCAGTTCTTTCCTGGAGGTATTTGGGTATGGAGTGCTGTGGCACAGGATCAGCTCTGGATGGAAATGGAAACTTGACCATTGTTTCCTTAAATAACAGGATTTAATAACTTTTATGACTGACTGCTATGTTATTTGAAGAACACCATGTTTTTTTTTAAATGAACTCATCAGCTCATAAGCACTTCACAGGATTGGAGGAAAGATAACTTCTTCAATAAATGATGTTGGGAAAATTGGGTATATACAAGCAAAAAGGCAAAACCAGACATTTCTCACTCTGTTAAGAGACAGCTCAATTAGATCAAAGACTTAGATGCAAGAAAACTGTGAAACCACTAGAAGAAATTCCTGGAGAAAGACTTCAAAACAATAGTATAGGCCGTGATTATTTTAGATAAGAACCTAAAAGCACAGTCCTCAAAACCCTTTCCCCCCCAAAAAAGGATTATATCAAAATAAGAACTTTTGAAGAGCAAAGGAAACAATGAAGAGAATAGTTTTACATAATCCAGTTTGATTATCTCAAATACAAAATAAAAGTAAAAGAAAACACTAAAAACAAAGCTGTGCATAGTGGCACATCTGTATATCTCCAGAGTTCTGAAGATAGTACGATTGCTACAAGTTTAAAGCTAATCCAGGGTAAATAGAAATCTCCATTCTACTCAGGACTACACAGCCAGAGCTTGTCTCAAAAAAATAAAACAAAATGAACAAACCCAGAAAACAAGTTAAAAATTAAGCAAAGCTAAGCAAAAACTTAAAGTATCTGAAAAAATGGACAATCTGAAAAGTTATTTGGAAATGGAAGACATACAAATGGAAAAGTATATAAAACAATGTTCAGCATCGCAAAGCAAAGAAACAGAAGTTAGCACCATGGTTTGGTCTCATTTTACTGTAGCCAGAATGATTAAATTTAGAAAAGCCATTTTTTAAAAGAGGATGCAGGTGAAGGGGAACTCATCAGCTGTTGGTGAAGAACGTAAATGAGCATAGCCACTATGTAAAATATATAATGTGGAAGTTCCTTAAAGAACTGAAAATAGAAGTACCATATATTTGAGCTAATCATCTCATTTCTGGGTATATATCTAAAGGGAATAAAGTCTTTTACATCTAAGAGACACTTGTGCACAAGTGTTTATTGTAGCATTATTCCTAATAGCCAAGGCATGTGAAATTAAGATTGTAGTCTTTTAAGCTTCTAGAAGTTTTTATCAAGTTCATTCTCAAAATGAGAGTTAAAATTGGCAAAAGTCTGTCATAATGTGACCACAAATGAAGCCTATGCCCTTTATAGACACATTTTTCTCATGACAAGAGACAGGCTGCTGTCTGATTCTCTGTATGTTTGTGACTATATTTCCAGAGCTGTGTAGTCTGTTGGTGATGGATGAACTGAGGTTTCAATGTATAGTCAAGGTTGCTGTCATGTCAGGACAGGGGTCAGGAAGGATATATCATGGCTATGGCTATTATCACACGTCTGTGGGTTGAGATGCCATTGGGTATCGAAGTTTACAGGCTTGCCTAAGACCATAAGAAAACATAGATATTTACATTACAATTCATAACAGTAGAAAATTACAGTTATGAAGTAGCAGTGAAACTAATTTTATGGTTGGGATCACTACAACATAAAGATCTGTATTAAAGGGTTATAGCATTAGGAAGGTTGAGAATTATTGTTCCACTTTCTACCTTGTTCCTCTATTCCAACTTCTTACCCTTTTTCCTCCTGTACCATTCTACCCTTAATATTTCTCTTTCTGTTTTCATGCCACATAGGTTCTGTTGTCTTATCTATCTCACTTCCTTAAAGTTTCTTTGACCTCCTCTCATGGACCCCTTTCTAGTTTCAAGACCTTTGCCCATATTACTATTAAAATACTTTCATTTTAATGTATTTTCCAATTCCATCTGTCTTCCTTAATTTTCAAATTTTCCTCATAGCTGAAAAAAATTTATTATCTCTGTGTACTATATTTTCATTATCCATTCTTCAGCAGATGAGAATTTAGGTTAATTTTACTTATTTACTATTATGATGATGAAATGATAATTATGAATGTATAAGCACCAATGGGGCAGGATGTGTGTGTGTGTGTGTATGCATATATGTATATATATATACATATATATCACATATATATTGTATTTTGAAATATTTAAAATGTAAAGTATAATTACATCATTGTCCTTTCCCTCTCCATTCTCCAACTTTTCTTATGTCACCCTTACCCTCTTTCAGACTTATGGCTTCTTTTAAAAACTTATTACTGTTATATATGTATGTGAAAATATAAGATACAACCTACTGAATCCACTTAGTGATATATATGATTTCATGGCTGACCACTTGGCATTGGATGAACATTTAGGGAACTCAGTTCTGGGAGAGACTAATTCTAAGTAGTCATTAGTTGCCTGTAGTAATTCTTTGTCTAGGGGCAGAACTCCATGAGATTTCCTCCTTCTATGTTAGCATGTCTGTTGGTGTTGTCATTTTCATACCTTGTTTAGGCATCCATATTGTTGAAGTATCATGGGTGCATTTTCCCCACCACTTCCAAGAGCACTATAAGGGGAATAGCAGAATACAAGTGATATGAAGGGTGAAATGAGAAAAATGGGGGAAGGTAGGTAGAGAGTGGACAGGGGGATCAATATAGAAAAAAAGGAGGGATAAATAACACCAAGCATGACTGAAAAAGCCATAGGAATCATATTAGTTTTTATCTACCTAAAATTAGACGTAATACATATAAATGTATGTATATAGTTTAAAGGGAATTTTATCACTTGGAGTGATAATATTCTCCATAAGATCCATAGCCTAACTAACAAAACTCCCAATAACAGGTATGACAAACCTCTTTTTGAGTTGCTTGTCAGGGAAGACCAAGAGATGCCCAAAACAACATAGACTGTTTGATTTCTGTCTTGAGGTTTATATTACCGTGCTAAATAAAACAAAAGCAACTTTGGAGAAAAGAGTTCATTTCAGGTTACAACTCTCAGGTCATACTTTATTGCCAAGGAAAGTCAGGGTAGGAACTCAAAGCATGACCGTAACTTGGAAACAAAAACTGATACAGAGTCCATGGCAGAATACTGCTTACTGGCTTTCTCCTCATTGATGGCCAAGCCTGTTTTCTTGTAGTACCTGGGAACATCATCTCAGGGGGTGCACCTCCCATAGTGTGCTAGACCCATGTCAATCATTAGCTAATTAAATGGACCACAGGTCAATTTGTTGGATGCATTTTTTCCCTCACTGAGGTTCATTCTTCTCAACTTAGCCTGACTTGTGTCAAGTTGACATAAAATTAGCCAGCACAATTGACTACTTGTAAAACTGACATGCAAACACATCACAACTAAATGATATTCTTTTCCTGTTACAACTAAGATGTCATGTCAAAGTAACTATGACAACATTAAACATTCCATTTTTAAAAAATCCCACTGCCATTCAAGCTACAAATATTTAAAATATCAAAATTTCTTTAAAATATCCAAAGTTCTAAAATATACAGTATCCTAAAATTCTCAAATGTCTGTACTTGGTTCCTGTAAAATTTAAAAAAAACCCAAAAGTTAACTGTCTCAATTTGAGACCCACTCATCCCATGGGCAACCTCTAAACCCTGACACTATTAATGATACCCTGTTATGCTAGCAGACAGGAGTCTAACATAACTGTCTGATGCTCCATCTAGCAGTTCTAACTGAAACAGATGCAGATACCCACAGCCAAACTTTGGATAGAGGTCAGGGACTCTTATGGATGAGTTGAGGAAGTATTGAAGGCCATGAAGGAGATAGAAACTCAACAGGAAGACCAACAGAGTCAACTAACCTGGACCTTTGGAAGTCTCAGAGACTGAACCACCAACCAAGGAGCATACATGGGCTGAACCAAGATCATCAGCACATATGTAGTAGATGTGCAACTCATTCACCATTTGGGTCCCCCAACAACTGGAGTGGCGGCTATCCCTAAAGTTGTTGCCTGTCTGTGGAATCCATTCCCTAACAGGACTGCCTTGTCTGGCCTCAGTGGGAAAGGATGCTCCTAACTCTCCAGAGACTTGATTTGTCAGGGTTAGGGATTACGCAGAGGGGGTTCCCCCTCTTAGAGGAGGAAGGTAGATGGGAGAAAGGACTATGTGAGGGGAAGATTGGGAAGGGGGGCAGCATTTGGGCTGTAAAATAGAAAAGAAAGACTTTTACTCTAAGAAGGAAGACTCAGGATACCCTCACAACTCAAAGCAAAACCAAAATTCAACAAAGTGAAGAGTTCAGTGCTTGATATTGGGGACCTACTCATGATCCTCTGGACTCCAGAGGGCCTGGCACACCTTTACCCTCTATACCATAGGCAGCTTGTCTAATTTCAGGATGGCTCCACTCCATGTTTACTGCTGTCCTTAATGAGTATCCTATGGTGCTGGTGTCTCTTGGCTTAAGTGGGTTATGCTTTCACCAGCAGCCTCTCTAGGGCTCTCTCCAGGCACATCAACCCTGCCATATGGTGTCAATATCCAACTCCTTCAGTTCTGTGTCTTCTATTGCAACTGAGGCTGAATCCTCACTAATAGCCTTCTTGTCCTCACTTCAGGGACTTTCCTGCTATACAGTGTCAAGCCTCAGATGTTCTCCATGAACCCCATTCATGTCTTCAAAAACAGTATCACATGGGTGCTTCCTACCTACATGATGAAGTTAAGAGTGCCAGAATGAGATTCAGCCTAAGTCCTCTATGAATCACAGTTTTTGTGTGCTGACCCTGAGGAAGTAGTTGCATATTTATAATCCTCAATGATACCTGTCTCTTATTTATTTTATTATTTTACTTATTTACATTTAGCCATTGCACCCCCTCCAGTCCCCCTCTCCCACAGATTCTCATCCCATTCCTCCTCCCCCTTGCCTCTGAGAGGGTGCTCCCCCACTGAGTATCCCCCCTTCCATGGGGCCTCAAGTCTCTCCAGGATTAGGTGCATCTAAGCCACTGAGGGTAGACCAGGCAGTCCTCTGCTATATATGTTCCAAGGGCCTTAGACCAGTCTAGGCATGCTACCTGGCTGGTGTCTCAGTCTCGGGGAGCTCCCAAAGGTCTGAGTTAGTAAAGAGTTCAGGTCTTCCTATGGGGTTGTCCTTGCCTTCAGCTTCTTCAGTCCCTATTCTAAATTCAACTTTAGGGGTCCCCAAATTTAGTTCAATAGTTGGGTCTAAGTATCTGTGTCTGTCTCAGTCAGCTGATGGTAAGGCCTCTCAGAGGATAGCCTTGCTAGGCTTTTGTCTGTAAACACATCATAACATCAGTAATAGTTTCATACCTTGGTGCACCCCTATGAGATAGATCCCAAGTTGGCCTGTTCCCTGGACCATTTTTCCTTTGGTCTCTTCTCCATTTTTTGTCCCTCCCAGAAACATTCTATCACATCCTCCCTCTTCTTGCTTCTACAAGGGTGTTCCTTCATCCACCCATCCACTTCTACCTCCCTGTCCTTGATTCCACTACACTGGGGCATCTATCAAGTCTTCATAGGACCAAGGACCTCTTCTCCCATTAATGCATGACAAGGCCTTCCTCTGCTACATATGTAGCAGGAGCCATGTGTATTCTTTTGTTGATGGCTTAGTCCCTGGGAGTTCTGGGAGGTCTGGTTGGTTGATATTGTTATTGTTCTTCTTATGGGGTTGCAAACCCCTTCAACTCCTTCAGTCCTTTCTCTAACTCCTCTATTGGGGACCCCATGCTCAGTCCAATGGTTGGCTGTGAACATCCGCCTCTGTATTTGTAAGGCTCTGGCAGGGCCTCTCAAGAGACAGCCATATCATGCTCCTTTCAGTATGCACTTCTTGGCATCTACAATAGTGTCTGGGTTTGGTAACTGTATATGGGATGAATTTCCAGGTGGGACAGTATCTTGGTGGCCTTTTCTTTAGTCTCTGCTCAACACTTTATCTTCATATTTGCTCCTGTGAGTATTTTGGTAACCTTGTCCCTCCACTTGAGGCCCCATCTATCTACTGGAGGTGGATTCTTTGAGTTTCCTCTCCCCGCTGTTGAGACTTTTGGCTAAGGTCATCCCATGGAGACCTGACAGTCTCTTACCTCCCAGGTCTTTGGTACTTTCTAGATGGTCCCCCTACCTCCCATCCCCAGATGGTGCATACTTCCATTCATTCTCCTGGTCCTTCGGGCTTCTCTCCTGTCCTGTCACCATACCTGATACTGTTCCCCGTTTCCCCCTGCCTCTCCCCTCTCCTACTCAGGTTGCTCTCTCCCACTGCCTCTCATGATTATTTTGTTACCCCTTCTAAGTGGGATTGAAGCATCCTCATTTGAGCCTTCTGGCTCATTAAACTTTTTAAGGTCTGTGGGTTGGATCCTAGGTACTCTGTACTTTTTGGCTAATATCTACTTGTCAGTGAGTACATGCATGTCCTTTTGGGTCTGGGCAATCTCACTTAGAATGATATTTTCTAGTTCCATACATTCGCCTGCAAAATTCATGATGTCCTCATTTTTAATAGCTGAACAGTATTCCATTGTGTAAATGAAATACATTTTCTGTATCCATTCTTTGGTCGAGGGACATCTGGTTGTTCTCAGCTTCTGGCTATTATGAACACGTTCTCAGCTGCTATGAACATGGTGGAGCATATGTTCTTGTGTTACGGTGGAGCATCTTTTTGGTATATGCCTAGGAGTGGAATAGCTGGGTCATCAGACAGAACTATTTCTAATTTTCTGAGGAACTGCCAGATTGATTTCCAGAGTGGTTGTACCAGTTTGCAATTCCACCAGTAATGGAAGAGTGTTCCTCTTACTCCACATCATTGCTAGCATGTGCTGTCTCATGAGTTTTTGATCTTAACCATTCTGATTGGTGTAAGGAGGAATCTCAAGGTTGTTTTGATTCACATTTCCCTGATGACTAAGGACTTGGACCATTTCTTTCAGTGCTTGGTAGCCATTTAGGATTCTTGTTGTGAATTCTCTGTTTAGCTCTGTACCCCATTTTAAAATTGTGTTATTTGGTTTTCCTGGAGGTTAACTTGTCTTTTTTTTTTGTAGTGGGAATGGAGATTGTATCTGACAGAGTTTATTAAAACAAAACAGTCAAGCCACATTTGAAAACATTCCCTGGCTCACTGGAGAAGACTCTGGAGACTTGACAAGCTGCTTAAGCATTCTGAATTCTTTTTTTTTAAAGTTTTATTGCATTATGATGAGAAAAGTTACATGATTTCAATTTGTCTGAATTTGTTAACATTTAAAAACATATTTTAAGTAAATAGAATTAAATCACATTCTTGTTTTCCTTTTATACCCCAACTCCTCCCAGAGACCCCATCTTCAATACCTACAATATCTTTTTTGTCATATTCTTTAATATTTATAAAATATTATAACAAAAATGAGTATTATAAAAGTTGTTTGATATAAAACAACAATCACTTTAACAGTCTTATGTAGCATTCTGAATTCTTAACACTTGGTCAGACTGAGTCCTAATTAACTGGCAAGGATGAATGAAAACTTTGCCCACTTCTGATTCTTAATTTTTCCTCTCAGGAACAAGAGAGGGTAGAATAAAGGGCATCCCTGCCAGCCACCTCTTTTGTACTTAAGCAGGGATAGCAATCCCAGACTAATTGGCTTTGGTAACCCAATCACAAAAGAACACACATGGTATGCACTCACTGATAAGTGGATATTAGCCCAGAAGTTTGGAATACTCAAGATTCAATTTATAGACCACATGAAGCTCAAGAAGAAGGAAGACCACAGTGTGGATACATCAATCCTTCTTAGCAGGGGATCAAAATATACATGGGAGGAGATACAGAGATAAAGTTTGGAGAAGAAACTGAAGGAAAGGCCATCCAGTGACTGTCTCACCTGGATACAGAAGTGGATGCTCACAACTTGTCTCTTCTTAATTAATCCTAATGTTAATGGTTAATTAATGCTTCAGCTAACCTGCATCAATTGTCCCAGTAAAGCAGAGATTTTACTTCACTGGCACTAGTCTCTATTAGTTACTGTCAATTCTTCAGTTCCAGCTGACCAGACACCATAAATTTTTTTTTTTAAGTTAAGACATTAAACAGCTCTAATAAAGTCTTTAAGGGACTCTCAGCACCTCCCTCTGAAACTCCAAAATCTAGGACTCTGTCTTCTGCATAATTTTCAACAGTTTCATCTTCCAAGCTTTCACAGAATAATTGCCTGAGCACTGACCACTCAATAGCATTTCTACCTGAAAGTTCAAATTATATACAATCTCCCCCCAAATAATCAGTTCTGTTACAGGAATGCCCCTTGACCTGGCACCAATTTTTGTCTCAGTTAGGGTTTACTGCTGGGATAAAACACTATTACCAAAACAATTTCAGGAAGGAAATCAATTATTTACAACTCTCAGGTCACACTGTATTGCTGAGGGAAATTAGGGCAGGAACTCAAGCAGGACAAGAACTTGGAGGCAGGAACTGATACAGAGTTCATGGGGGAGCACTGCTTATTGGTTTGCTCATATAGTACTCAGGCATACCTTCCCAGGAGTGGCACCACTCACAGTGATCTGGGCCTTTATCAATCACCAAGCAATAAAATGTAGCACAGGCTTGCCTGCATACCAATTTTGTACAGACATTTTATTTTTTCAGTTAGCACTTCCTTTTCCCAAATCATTCTAGCTTGCGGCAAGTTGACATAGCACTAGCTACCAGAGACCAATCCCCCAACCAAGGTGCTGGTCCATGGCCTCCTGAACATATGTAGCAGAGGACTCAGTGGAAGGTGTGCCTAATCATGTATAGACTTGATGCCCCAGGGAAGAGGGATGTGGGAGATAAAATGGGGGTGGGGAGGTGAGGGGGGAATGGGTGGGTGGATGGGGAGCACCCTTTCAGAGGCAAAGGGAGGAGGTATGGGGTGAAGAATTCTTGGAGAGGGAACCAGGAAGTGCAGCAACATTTGAAATATAAATATAATAAATATAATAATAATAATAATAATAATAATAATAATAATAAGGACAAAAGGATTGAAAAATTGTAAAAGCCTGAGAGTAAGGACTCAAAGTAGTTTTAATTTGCTTTTTTCTGCTGGCTGAGGATTCTCAACATTTAAAAAATATTTATTGTTCATCTCTTTTTTTTCTTTGGAGAACTGTCTGTTAAGTTCATTGACCTATTCACCAATAAGCAGTTTTGAAGTTTTTTTTTTTCCTTTTTGGAGCTTAATTTGTGCAATTCTTTATGTTTCTTTTCTTTTCATATTGTTTCAATGATAATTTAGTAAAATGACAACAAAATTTTTCTAATTCCAGTCACATTCTCAAGCTATTCAAACAGAAAAGTTTAACAGGGTAAATCAAAATAAAATAAATTGTATAATATTTTACAACCACAATTTATTATACATTTAAATTTTTTTGTTTTGTTTTTTGAGACAGACTTTTTCAGCATAGCCCTGGCTGTCCTGGAACTCTCTCTGTAGACCAGGCTGGCCTTGAACTCAGAAATCTGCCTGCCTCTGCCTGCCAAGTGCTGGGATTAAAGGCATGCACCACCACTGCCCAGCTATACATTTTAATTTTTAACTTTTTGTAAAAGAATAATTTGTAACATTATGAAGAGATTTTACTCTACTCTACTATTCATTCATGGTCAGTTAAATTTAGAGATTTGGTCATTAGTTACATTACAATTTTCATTAAAAAAAGTTGTAGAGAATGGTATGTTTGCCCAACAATGAATTATAAACGCTGGCTATTCAATAGTAAAAGCCATATGCCACTGTCTTTATCTCTACTTTCTGGTGATATTGTAAAGGAATATTCCATTCCTACATATACAATTATTCAACCTCTATTTACATTATTTTGTTACAGTTTACTCAAGATAATGAATTCATGCAAAAAATTGGTCCATCAAATTATTTTGCATTTTGTATTTTCTCATAAATTACATGATTATAAAAACTTTTCATCTAAATACAATTACATTTTATGTTTTTTAATTTGAAATTTAGCCATTAAGAGCTATGTTTTGAATTGGATTGCTGATATTTAGGTTTTAAATTAAAGCACTTCTTTAAATGTAATTTTACTTTTTATTAAAGTCATAGATTAGCAAATCTTAGCTGGTTAGTTATATTTTTCTCCCAAATGATTGTAATTTCTTTTCTTTCAATGTATTTACTTGTTTGGTGTTAAAATCCATAAGAACTTTATGATATTAATGTTTATTAATATCATAATTTGGTGTCCTCTTAAAAACTCTGTAAGTTTTTTAAACACCATTTTTAAAATTTTAATTAATTTTTTTACACTCCATATTCTATAACCCTCTCTGAATCACCCCCATCCACCCTCTGACACTTCCACATCCCACATCTCCTCCCCACAACCTGTCTCTCACTCCTACCCCACCTGACCTCTGAACACCCTGGGGCCTCCAGACTCTTGAGGGTTTGGTACATCATCTCTGAATGAAGCAGACACGGCAGTCCTCTACTCTGTGTGTGTTGGGGGCCTCATATCAGCTGGTGTATGCTGCCTGTTTGGTGGTCCAGTGTTTGAGAGATCTTGGGGGTCCAGATTAATTGAGACTGCTGGGTCCTCCTTTAGAATAGCCCTTCTGCTCAGCTTCTTTCAGCCTTCCCTAATTCAACAACAGGGGTCAGCTGCTTCTGTCTATTGGTTGGGTGCAAGTATCTGCATCTGACTCTTTCAGCTGCTTGTTGGGTCTTCTGGAGTGCAGTCATGCTAGGTCCCTTTTTGTGAGCACTCCATAGCCTCAGTAATAGTGTCAGGCCTTGGGACTTCCCCTTGAGCTGGATCCCACTTTGGGCCTGTTGCTGGACCTTAATTTTCTCAGGCTCCTCTCCATTTCTAACCCTGTATTTCTTTCAGACAGGAAAAATTATGGATCAGAATTGTGACTTTGGATGGCAGCCCTACACTCAGTTGATGTCCTGTCTTCCTGCTGGAGGTGGGCTCTATGAGATCCCTCTCCCTACTATCTGGCATTTCATCTAAGGTCCCCTACTTTGAGTCCTGAGAGTCCCTTACCTCCCAGGTCTCTGGTGCATTCTGGAGGGTTCCCCCAACCTCTTATCTGCTGAGGTTGCCTGTTTTCATTCTTTCTTCTGGACGTCAGGGCTTCAGTCCTTTTCCCTTACCCAATACCAGATCAGGTTCCCCTCTCCCCCCTACTCTGTCCTCCCAGTCAACTTTCCCTTCCCAGTTGTGACTGCTCTCTTCTCTCTCCCAAGTGGGACTGAGCGGTCCACACTTGGATAGGTGGCTGATGTTCTTCATGGTTTTCCTCTCCAAAAATGAAATGAAAACTCTATCCAATCATGTTTAATCCTTCTAGCTCTCAAGATACTATTATCAACTGCATTTGACTTTGGGGTAATGATGCCTTTATTTTTTAATTAATTTATTTTATTAATAATTTTGTTTTTGAGATTTTAATATAATTAAACCATCTCCCCATATGTATTCATTTGTGACATGGTTCTTGATTTACCATAAAAGCTTGAATCTTAAATCATTCAAATTTTGTATGAATATCTCTGTTTCTTTTATTTGACTTTATTCTTTTCAAAGAGGAAAATGTGACTCTAGTTTAGTAGCTTTGACATAGGGCCTGGACATCTTCATGCCTCAAGTCTTTCCAGGTTGGATATTCATAGGCAGAGAATGTATAAGGCTGTCTCCCTCTAAAATACACTGGCCAGTGTAAGTTTTACCAACAACTTATGCTGATGATCTGTTGAATGATGTCATCTTCCACATTGTGAAATTATTACTTTTTTAATTTCATTATTTGTTTTCAATACAGTTATACATTGAAACTGGCATGTGTGATTAAATGGCTTAGTCTTTGTGACTTGGGAATGCCACATTTTTTTAGATGCTTAATTTTTTTACAGTTTAATTTTTATTAAGTTTTTACACTACATATTTTATTCCACTTGCTACCCACCCTCTAACTATTCTATATCCCATACTTGCTTCCCACCCACCTGTCTCCATGTGGATGTCCCCACCCCCTACCCCACCTGACTTCTAAACTCCCTGAGGCCTCCAGTCTCTTGACAGTTGCATCATCTCTGAATGAACACAGACATGGCAGTCCTCTACTATATGTGTGTTGGGGGCCTCATATCAGCTGGTGTATGCTGCCTGTTTGGTGGTCCAGTGTTTGAGAGATCTTGGGGGTCCAGATTAATTGAGACTGCTGGATCTTCCTTTAGAATAGCCCTTCTGCTCAGCTTCTTTCAGCCTTCCCTAATTCAACAACAGGGATCAGCTGCTTCTGTCTATTGGTTGGGTGCAAATATCTGCATCTGACTCTTTCAGCTGCTTGTTGGGTCTTCTGGAGTGCAGTCATGCTAGGTCCCTTTTTGTGAGCACTCCATAACCTCAGTAATAGTGTCAGCCTTGGGACCTCCCCTTGAGCTGGATCTTGAAGCTCTGAGGGCCAGCAGAAAGAATGGAAATAGGTAACTTCGGGAAATAGGAGATTGGGGGGGACCCTCCAAAATGCACCAGAGATCTGGGAGGTAAGAGGCTCTCAGAACTCAAAGGGAGGGATCTTAGTTGAAATGCCAGACAGTAGGGAGAGGGAATTTATAGAGTCTACCTCCAGCAGGAAGACAGGACATCAAGTGAGGGATCCATCTCACAGACACAACTCTGACCCATAATTATTCCTGTCTGAAAGAATTACAGGGTTGGAGATGGAGAGGAGCTTGAGGAAAAGAAAGTCCAGCAACAGGCCCAAAGTGGGATCCAACTCTTTATATTTCTAAATATTAAACCTCTTTGACATACAACTAGCAAAGGTATTCTCTTCTGTATTCTGTCAGTTCACTTTCTGAGATGCTGTGTAGATTAATTTTCTTTAATCCCATTTTTTAAATTCATGGGTATATTCCCTGTTCTATTGGGATTCTATTTCAAAAGGCTTTGGTTATACCAATATTTTGAAGTGTTTTCCATAGTAGTTTTAGCATTTTAGGTTTTAAATTAAGGTCTTTGATGCACTTTGAATTTGTTTTTGTAAAGGGTAAAAAAATACAGATCTAAATTTTCCAGCTTTTATTCAGTACATTTTAGTTTTTCTTTTTTTTAAAAAATGTATTTACTTATTTTATGCAAATGAGTACAACTGTAGCTGTCTTCAGACACACCAGAAAAGGGTATTGGATCCCATTATAGATGGTCATGAGCTATCACGTAGTTTCTGGGAATTGAACTCAGGACCTCAGGAAGAGCAGTCAGTGCTCTTAACTGCTGAGGCATCTCTCCCCCCACATTTTAGTTTTTCTAGTGCATGTTTTGATAAATCTTTGTCTAAAAGTAGGTGTCTAGGGGGCTGGTGAGATGGCTCAGCAGGTAAGAGCACTGATTGTTCTTCCGAAGGTCATGAGTTCAAATTCCAGCAACCACACGGTGGCTCACAACCACCCGTAATGAGATGTGACATCCTCTTCTAGTGCGTCTGAAGACAGCTACAGTGTTATTATAATAAATAAATCTTTAAAAAAAAAGTAGGTGTCTAACCCTAAACAAGTTTATCTCTGTGTCCTCTACCATGCCATATTGGTCTGCAAGTATGTTTTGGTTCTAGTACCATGCTGTTTTTGTCAGTATGGTTTAGTAGTATAGTTTGTGGTCAAATGGTGGGGACAGGTACACAGAAACAGACCCACGAGTAATTTGTAGTCGCTGCTTCAATTGAGAAGCACTGTTCTATGGTCAGGAACTATCACACAAATGACTGCAGAGTTCACCAGATCTCAGATTGGTGTGTCAGACCTTCTTTAGCTTCCAGAAACCAGCTTAGAGTAGGCTGGGAGTGGAAGCCTCTAAAACCTCCCTGAGGAACAGTTGACTATCTGAACCTAAGAGAGAACACTCAGTCTCACTTCCTCACTCTTCTCGCTTGGGTTTCCTGTCGTCACAGCATGATTGTATTTTTTCTCCCTTCACTTCTCCTTTTACACAAATAGACATAGACTTCTGGGTTACAGGCTGTGCTGGCCACCTAAAAGATAATCAGTGAATTCTACCTGAAGTGCCGAGGGACATTGCCTTCAAAAGGTAAGACTTATGACTTTTAGCAGCTCTGAGACAACCAGCTAATGAGGCACACAAGCCTGAGAGTCTCCACACATCCCTTTAGTAACTTTAAAATGTCTGGTGTTTACAAATATTTAGATCAGCACTTCCCTTAGGCAACTGGGCTAGAAATACTTTGATTTAATTGGTGTTTTATTTTCTGGTATCTCTTTGGGCCTGAGTATTCATGAGTTTACATTTTTATGCCACTTGAATTGTTTACTCTGTATGGTGGTTTCTAATGCTTGAAGTTTTTTTTTTAGGTGAGATGAGATGAAATTGGGGAGATCTTCTATGTTGTTTGTTCTTTAGAAAACTTGAAGTTTCATTTTAAAGTGAGGAGGAAAGTCATAGCCAGAATGATTTAGACCAGTAGCCAGAAGATGTGTTGTCTTTGAAAGCATTTTAAAGGGAAAGTTAGTGCTGCAACCACCATGTTTTGGTAAAAGATAGGTACAAAAAACTTCAGTTAGGTGTTCTGCAATGTACCCTCTAGGGATGCTTAGTTTGGGGGCTTTCAAAGAGGAAGATAAACATTGTGATCTGAAGGGCTTCTTTCTGCATATTAAATGATCTGTGATATACAAAGCTTGAACACTGACAAATCACATATAATATGTGCAGCTGAGAGGAAACCCACATAACTTAAAATGGTAGTAGTTTCCAACTTGCAAACCATTCTAGGGTGTAAGTATTCAGCAAAATGATAGCCTAGATTTGCTCAATACAAAATGTCTGTATCAGGTCTTTCTTGGTCCAAAAACTGTGAGAAGCTCATTTGATTATCTAATGTATCTAAAGTAAACTATCCATGTCTACATTTATTCACCTTAAATTCAGGGGAGATGACTGGGAGATAGTCGTAGCTTATTGGACCCTCCTTCAGAGGCTACTGAACCTTATGTTTAGAAATAGTGACCTAAGTGAACTAACTTAAAAACCGTGGGTTAGGCACCCCTTGATGTCTGAGAGTGTACTGTTGATATGGAGTAGAAGTGAAGGAGAATGGAGAATTTGCCCAGAAATAGTTTTCTTCTTGAGATTGAGCCAGAGAAGAATTTTATCTGCCATGTGAGCAACGTTTTGTTTTCTCAATCTCGATCCAAATCTTCACTGCTCTGAAACTGGTTGATTAAGCAGATGCTGAACTGAAATGTGGTTTCCTGTGTGGGCCAGTTAAGGTTATTTTGCTTTTAGATACGATGTTTGCTTATCTTTAGGCTCACAGGAAGTGATTCACAGCCCAGGCCAACATAGCTACCTCCCTACCACTCAAAGGATTTCAGTTTTGTTTGTTGGCAAGAGGCAAAGATATAAAGGAAAATTGTTGCTTTGATGACTTCTAGGGCTTCTGACTGCCTAGAAGCCTCAGCCTACTGCTTTGCTTTGCTTCCTCATTCCCTTCCTACCCTGCAATGTCCCAACAGCCAGGCACTCTGCTCAGGTGCTAGAAACACAAAGTTAACGGATGTGGTTGTCAGTCCCAAAGAGATTACCATGGAGGCTGCGCAGATATCAGGACACATATAACACAAAAGAATATGCTCCTTTCTATAAAGTAGGGAGAAGGTACACAAAATATAGGAGTTCAGGAGTTTTCCAAAGACTCCCTGAGAGAGGAGGTTGCTATGAATTTATTATAGAGACTGGAAACATTAACATTTCCAGTTACAAGACACTATATATGTACTCAAAGAAGTATTACTCCCCCACTTCCTGCCACAGGCATGGCAGAATTGAAATTAAGCAAGAGAGACTAGTCACATGGTCACAGGAAGCACCAAGCCCTTTCTCCTACCAGGCAACTGAAAGTATTGGCAAGTTTACTCAACAGACAAGTGTTGGATGTATAAAAGGGCAGAGCCTGAGACTTAGATACAATAATTTTGATTGAATGTGGCTTTGAGTTAGGGCACAGATCCTTTCTAACCTAGGTGTTTCATGTGATCAGAGGAAAGATAAAGCTTTTGGTGAAGTTACAGCCTACAGAATTTTATACAACTACAAGCATCCACTGTGTGTGGGTTGCTCTGTAGACTAGGCATCTGCCCTTAGGACATTGCTCTTTATACTAGGAACTTGCCCTCAGGATGGTTTCCGGATTAGCTACCACTTCAGGTGTATGTGTTGAGTCAAAACAATCTATAGAAACCAGACACCTGTCTAGATCTGGCCTCCTGAACAAGTGGGAGGTTGGATACTTGGTTTGGGAAGAAAGGTTTTGATAAAGAGGAAAATATGTACTTCCAAAACCAATAGGTAAGAACTTACAACATAAGCCATTCATCTATATCGGGGTATAGCTGCAAATCTTCTCTACTGACCGTCTACTCACCAAGTAGAATAATATCATTTACTACAAAGTTCTTTATCATTTTAGGATAATAGAAAGAATATGATGTCTACCGGATGGACTATGTGAGAGCTTCAGATAACAGCTCCAAGTTTAAGTAATAGCCTTATTATAAAGATCTTTACCCCATGTAAGCTACTAGTAACATCTAGCTGAACTCCAAGACGGGGAAAAAAATGAGGCCCTACCATTATTTGGGTTTATCTTTCTTCACCTTTCTTTTCTTTTTCTCTTCTTTATTTTTCTTTTCATGAAGTTTTTTCTTATAAATGGCAAACAAATTTTTTAAAGAAGTATTTCCAAGAAATAAAATGAGGAAAAAGATGATTAAAGCTTTTCCAGTCCAGGGTACATTTCACTCTTCAGAACCTCTCAAGAGCTCAGGGCCATTTCAGAAATGGCTTGGTCTTTCAGGTGGCATTCACTGAGCATCTGGCATTGAGCCATTAAGGAAATTCAACCACATTTACTCCTTAGAGCAATATGAGGGCAATATTATTATTAGCCTAGTTTAAAGATGAGAAAACTGAAAGTTTGACAGCTTAAGGAAGTTGTCTAAGGCTGTATTTTAAGGGGCAGAGCTGGAACTTAAACTAAGCCTGATTCTAAAGCTTTTGTTTATCAAAATATGATCTGAACTCGTTGAATTCAATGAGTCATTTTCACTAAGTTACATTGCTTACATATGGTTTTTCCATACCTGGAAGCAACTTCAGGTCAGTAATTACTTGCAATCTGACTTCAATTGATCCAACCTGCAAAACAGCAAGTCCACCGAAGTTCTATGCTTTGCTGAAGCTGACATTAGGCTGACACGCAGTCAGAAGTCTTAATGTATCTGTGGAGCAAATCAACAAGAGATATGCTTTCCCACAAAGGTCCACCTGTAGAGTTGATATGTGCTGGACTGCCCATAACCCCAGAATAAATAGACCCCAATATAATGACACAGTAAGAATAAGAACTTTTTAGTATAAAATTACATAGTTTTGTAAGTATACTTTTCTTTTATAGACCCACAATGAATATTAGTTTATACGTTATTTAAAGATGCACAGAAAATACATTTTCTCCAGTCCACATTAGAGTGTCTATTGTTGTTCTTGTCATAATTAATCAGTCCTGTTGGTGATACGTGATGTGTGTAGTTCCTAACATTCCTGGGACACACAATGAACTCCCTGACCTTCTGGCTCTTATAGTCTTTCTTCTCTCTTCTACACAAAAATCCCTGAATCTTAAGTATGGGAGTTGTTTCATAGATGTATCCATTGGGATTGGATTTCAGAACTCATTTTGATTGGATGTAGCTTTCTGTAATGGTTTTGTCTATTGAAAACCAAAGTTTCCTTGATGTGGGGTAAATATTACACTGATCTGTAGGCATAAGGATAAATATTTAGAATGTAGTTAGGATTATTTTTATTTAGTAAAGTGGCAGTTGTTGACTCTCTTCTATCATCTACACATTCACTAGCCTTGGGTTGCTGGCTAGGTTTCTTGTATTTTCCTCTTGTTGAGTGTGTTGTCAGTACAGTGAGATACCTGCTGGTTACCCATAAGTTATGTGTGTTATTGCTGCATGCTTAGGATTATCATGCAATTCTGGCCATTGTTGGGGTTCACAGGCATCATATCTGTGTTGGGCTGCTGGTTGCTACCCTCCTTTGGATGCTTACATGGCACCTAAGTTGATGTAATTTACTTTCAAAGTGTTCTGACCATGGATTTTTTGCATTCCTTTCTTCCTTGTTTTTGGTTTTGTTCAAGAAGAACTTGGTAATATCTCATAAGTGGTCTACATGAAAGCAAAGCTCCTTACTGCTGTTACAGATTGGCCTCTGAGACTGAATTAGACAAAAACCAAGCCCTAGAACTGGTAGGATGTTTTGAAGTTTCTGTCTAAGCAGAGCTATCTCCAAACTTGATCTCATTGGTGCTGCAATTGCAGATCAAAAGAAAGAGAGATCAAACTAGGAACCTACAAGATAGTTCACTAACCCAAGATCTTTACTTGGAGTAATTAAGTATTGTTTGTTTCTGGGTCCCTTTGTCCCTGGGTCCTGGGATGTGGCCCCAGATCATTGTGGTTTAGTCTTGGAGGTTTTCTGGAAATTGACGTCAGGAGCTTTCTTCATAAAAAAATAACTCTGTGAGAATGAGTCATGGGGGCGGAAGTGGCAGATGTTAACTGTTAGGTAAATATCAGTTCCTCTGAATGTTAGATATAAGAGTGGGAGGTTCCAAAACTGGCCAGGAAGGGTGAAGAAACGGTAGGTGAAATTTTGTCTCGGCTTATATGAAAATAGGGCAATTGTAGCATTTTGCAAAAGTATTGGCTATATTCACCAGCTGAGCAGATTTTATAATTCAATTTGACATGACTTTGAGCAAACAGAAAATCAGAATCAGAAAGAAGAAATAACTTTTTTTTATTTTTTGGTGAAGGACAGAGTCAACAGTGACTCACCCAGGTTTGTGAGCACCTTGATCATTGAGGCTCTGTGGAGAACTGGTTTCTATGAGTCTGATAAAAACTGTGACAGGACTCAAGGATGCTGGGACTTGTTTAACTCTAGGAGGCAGTTCACTTGATTACTTTCTGTTAGTTGATGAGGAACTTATTCTCCTATGCTTAAAACATAATTTACTAACAACAACAAAAATCTCAAGGTTCCTGACTCTGTATTATCTTGTTTATTCCACTATATTAGAATATTTGAAGATAACAAATGAAGTCAACCTACTTGTTTAGCAGTCTTATTAATTTTTAGTGTAATTAGGTACTGTGCTAGGCATTAGTAATTCAAAGATGAATGAGGTACGCCAACTCTCAAAACCTTACATCCTAGTGAGGAAAGAAATGTTTCTAATAGAGAGAATTTTGTACAAGGGAAGAGATTCACAGAATTCAAGCACTCCTTAGAGGAGTGAGAGCTAGATATGAAAAATTAGAAGTCATCAGAGAAGACTTTGAGGAAAAAACGATATAAGCTGAATGAAAGAATGGTTATCAACTAATAAGAATAAATGTTAAGGACACAAAGGGATAGATTTCAGCAAAGAACCACACGAGCAAAGAAAGGAAGGAGTTTTTAGGACAATCACTCAAGGCTGATTACAAAACTTTTATGTAAATATATTTTATATATTATGAGTCTCGAGTCATGGATAGTAGCAAAACAGGATGGGACTTTTTATATATAGTTACCTATACATATAGTTAGCATAAATACATTGTTTCAGTCAAGACAATATCATATCGCACATTCTTAAAGATTCTTCACTGTCTATTGTAATCCCTTTCACACATCTTTCAGTGTACTCACTTCTTAACCCTATGTCACTTTTATCTCATGCCATCTCTGGTCTGATTTATACTTCTATATTTTTTTAATTTTCTGAAATATTGTATACCTGGAATCATGCAGTATGTATTTTATATTCATCTTTTGTTATTCACCATACTTACTCTTTTACATTTTAATTAGTTCTTTGAAAAATTCATACATCATGTTTTTTATTATATTTACTACTACCCCCAACTCTTCCCTGATTTACCCTCTTTCCTACTTATCCAACTTTCATTATTAAAGACTAATTTGTGCTGCCCAAATATTCTTGGATGTAGAAGACCTTCCACTGGAAGTGGTTGACTTATCAGGGCCTACACTGTTAAGCTGTTGCTCACAGAAGCTAACAACTGCCAATAATGCCACAGCTTGGGGTAGAATGGTGTATCCAGCTCCCCTTTCCATGTTGAAATTTGATCTGGATTAGGCTTGAATATATCTTGAGTTTGTACAGGCTGTCAAAACCAGTGTGGATCCATATGTGCAGTGACCCTGCTGTGTCTAGGAAATGTTTCCTTGTAATCATCTACCAACTCTGGCTTTACTTCTTTATGAACCCTATTCTGAAATGAACCATGAGCTTTGGGAGAGTGGCAGTTCTGTCTTTAGGGACAAGCATTGTTCAATTTCTTATTCTTCATACCTTGAATAGTTGTGGGTCACTGTGTTCATCACCATCTACTGCAAACAGAAACTTCTTAGATGTAGTCTGAGAGATGCAATAGTTTATGGTCATAATGATAAATCATTAGGAATCAGTTTAATACTATGCATATTGACCAGGATAATAATAGATTCATCTGTAGTGTCTACGAATTGTTTAGACATAGATTCTTAGCCTGGTGATGGTACCAGGTATGGGTTTCATCTTGTGGAACATGACTTAAATTCAACCAGAAAGTGGTTGGTTACTCACAAGGTATTCATGTCACTATTGCACCATATTCATGTCTTTTCAACCTCACAGGGTTCATAGTTGTGTATGATTAATGGCTGCTTTCCTCCTCCAGAAGCTTGCATAAAACCTTCCAGTATTGTGAAAGTTAATTAGCAGTAGTGACATTTTGAAATTCATACTCACTTGATGTCACTATGTCCTATGTGACTCAAGTATGTTGTGTCTTCAGCAATAGGATCTTACTGACAAGTTCTGGGGGGGGGGGTTAAATAAGAATAATAGTATTAGACTATAATATTTGAGGATCTATTTGATATCAGTGGCCAACAACTCCAGAAGAAAATACTCATATATGGTACTTGGCTTTTTGTTAGTCTCTGGTAGGGCATTGTTGCTCTTTTATAGGGTAACTAACTCCCTTTTAACTCTCTCTGTATATACATATCTACAGATGTTTGCATATTTTCAAAAGTCTTTATTGTTACTTACCCTGTTCTACACTCCTCTTCTGTAATCCTCCACTCCAATTCTGTAGCATATCATAGATAGTTCATTCTACTTTATTTCTGAGAAGTATTCCAGTATCAAGTTATAGTAAGTTCATCTGTGTATTAATATGTTAAAGGGCATTTGTTCCCACTTTGGGACTATTAACAAACCAGGCTGCTGTGAACATTCTTGTATAATTCTTTATATGAGAATGTACTTCTATTTGCTTTTCTTGAGAAAATGCCTAGAAGCAGAATGAATTGCTGGATCATAAATATTTAACATTCATAACCAGCAATTTGATTTTCAATATGAACATATCATTATATAACTTCACTAATAGCATATGAGAATTGGTCCTATATTATCACCAAGACTTAGCATACTTACTTTTTAAAATATATATTAGCCTTATTAGAAAGTGTATAATATAATATTATCATTTAATTTTTATTTCCTGATTGGCAAAAGAAATAAATAATTGATCTTATTTGCTACCCACATATTTTTAGAATAAAATATCTATTTAGATATTTGTCCATTTTAAATTGTGTTGTTTATTTTTTTACTGTTAGGTTTAAAACCACTTATAGACTCTAAGTAAAATCATTTACCTTCCTTTTTTTTAATATAAGGTTTCACTGTACCATGTATACCAGTTGTTCTCAACCTGTGGGTTATGACCCCCTTAGGAGGTTGAATGACCCTTTCACAGGGGTTTTCTAAGATCAGTGGAAAACACAGGTATTTAAATTATGACTCATAACAGTAGCAAAATTACAGTTATGAGGTATCAATGAAAATAGTTTAATGGTTGGGGTCACCACAACATGAGGAACTGTAGTAAAATGTTGCAGCATTAGGAAGGTTGATAACTACTGCTCTAGACTAATACTGAACTCCTTGTCTGCAGAGATATAGGAATATCTGCCTCAGCTTCCCATTTCTTGAATAGTAGGGACGATAGGAGTCCTGAACTTGCACTAAAATTTAACTCCTATGTGATCTGTAAATGTTCTTTCCCTATCTGTGATCTCTCTTCCCCCTTTCCCAACTTACCAAGTTTTGGACTGTGCTTTTGGTATTTTATCTGAGAACGATTTTACTAAGCATATTGGATAGTATCATCTCTGACATTGGGGATTTTAGTTTTTATATCCATATATATAGTGTTAGTTTATAAATACTTTTGATATAATAAGAACTTTAGAGCCAAAATTTTAATGTAAATATTGACATTCAATTGTTCCAGTGTTGTTTATTGAAAAGAATATTCTTTATTACCTACTGTATTGAGTTTACATATTGATTGTAAATCAGTTTGCCACAAATAGATTAATTCTACTCAGTTTCATTATGTTGCTTGACATCAAGACTAGGTAATTTTAATGTTGTAGCTTTATATAAAGCAATGTAACTAGATAGTATCTGGTCTTAAACTTTGACCCTTATAAAATTCATTTTACTATGCCAAACAGTTTGAATTCCTAAAGAATTTTAGAATTTATTTATTACTGTCTACATATAAATCTGCTATGAGATTATGGAATAAGATTATAAAAAACTTATATATAAGATATATGAAGAACTGACATTTTAGCAATATTGTTAAAATAGATCCATGGACATAGTATAGCTTTCTATTTATCATATATTTTTCAAATTCAGAAACACTTTCTTTTAGTTTTTGTTATACAACTCTTTGTATAACATTTGTTAGATTTATCCCCATTTATCTCTGTATCTTTCGTAGTTGATGCTGTTCTTTATAATAACCTACAAATTATTTCTTATCATTGCTTGTATATAAAATACTAATAATTTTTCATTATTTTTTCCTTTTATTGAAAATATATTCTTTGACAAATTGTAGTTTTCCCTCCCTCTATTCCTTCCAGTTCTTCCCCACCTCCCTTTTCCTATGGATCCACTCCCTTTCTGTCTCTCATTAGAAAAGAATGGCCTTCTAAGTGATAACATCCAAGCATAATAAAATATAATGAGAAGAAGCAAAACTACTATATTGAAGTTAGACATGGCAACTCAACAGGAAGAAGAGTCCCAAGAGCAGGTACCAAGAGTCTGAGACTTACTTGTTCTAGGAGTCAGGAGTCCTAATAAGCTAATAGCTATAACATATGCAAAGAGGGCTGGGTGTAGTCTCATGTATGCCCTGTGCTTGCTGCTTTAGTCTCTGTGAGGACATATGCATCATGCTTAGTTGATTCATAGGTCCTTGTTCTCCTGGTGTCCTTTTTTATTTTTTTTTGATTTTTTATTAGATGTTTTCTTTATTTACAATATCTCCTTTCCTAGATTCCCCTCCAAAAGAAAAAAGAAA
>NW_022196898.1:54833933-54879834 GCF_008632895.1 Mastomys coucha | reverse complement strand
GCTCCTTGGGTCCTTTCTCTAGCTCCTTCATTGGGGAGCCTGTACTCAGTCCAATGGTTGGCTGTGAGTCTCTACTTTTATATTAGTCGTGTACTTTCAGAGCCTCTCAGGAGACAGCTATCTCAGGTCTTGTGGACCTGGAGAATATCATCCTGAGTGAGGTAACCCAATCACAAAAGAACACACATGGTATGCATTCTCTGATAAGTGGATATTAGCCTAGAAGATCAAAATACACAAAGTACAAACCACAAACCATAAGAAACTCAAGAAGAAGTAAGCCCAATATGAGGATACTTCATTCCTTCTTAAAAGGGGGAACAAAATACCCACGGATGAAGTTGTAGAGGCTAACTTTGGAGTAGAGACTAAAGGAAGGACAATTCAGAGACTGCTCCAACAGGGAATCCTACCCATATTCAGTCATCAAATCTAGACACTATTGTGGATGCCAACAAGTGCTGGATGACAGGAGTATCCTGGTGTCCTTTATCCCCTATTCCTCTTACAGTCTTACATGCCTCCACTTCCACAGGATACCCTGAGTTCTCAGGGGATGTATTTGATGGAGACCTCTCATTTAGATTCTCTTTTTGTATAATATCTGTCTTTGGGTCTTTGCATCTGTCCCCATCCACTACTGGAAGTAGCTACTCTGATGATGACTGGATAAGGCACTGATCTATGAGTATAACAGGATATTATTAGGAGTTATTTTATTTTATTAGGAGTAATTTTTTTTAGAATAATGTTTGGTTTTACACTAGGTCCCTGAGCTTTCTAGTCTCTGGTTCTTGGTTACCCAAGCAAGGTACAGGTCCATCATGTAGAGTGGGCCTTAAGTCAAATCAGACACTGGTTATTTACTCCCACAAGTTCTGTGCCACCATTGCCCTAGCATATTTTGAAGGTAGGACAGATTGTAAGTTCAAGGTCTGGTGGCTGGTTTGGTGTCTACCTTTCTCTTTTGGAAGCCTGCAGAATACTTTCCCACACTAAAGAAACTAGAACATAGTGGTGAATTCTCCATGTAGGTACCAGCTGGACTTCGCTATGTTCAATGAATTGTGTGACTGTTACTGCAGCAATGGAGCTGCACGGTCAGTTTGTGGAGTCTTTATTGACTTAGCAATAGCCTGGGTTGTTTAGGGATTTCCATGGGACTTATTGGTCAAAAACTCGAATGTAACCAAGTCCTGCCATAGGAAGCATTGCCTGGTGACAAAAGATGGCCAGTTGAGATTTTGTATACCTTCATACATTCCAGAAAGTTTCCACTGCACTTGGTTTTCACATCACTCCTTAAAACTTCCCAAGTCCAGCCTTGTATCCCTACACACTCTCCACCCCATCTCCACAGCAACCTGTTTGCACCATCTGATATCCACCCAACTTTGTCTGAAGATTAACAAAATGTATTCTATTTCCCCCTCCCATGGAGATCTATCCTCCCCATCAACTCTCCTCTATCTACATAACTTCTCTGATGCTACAGATCATAGTTTGGTTTTAATATATTTAACAGCTAATATCCAATTCTAAGTGAATACATACCATTTCTATCTTTCTGGTTCTGGGTTACTTCATCCAGGATGAGTTTTTCTAGTTCCATTCATTTACCTGTAACTTTCATGATGCCACTTTTTTAAACAACTGTAAATTTCATGATGTAATTTTAACACTCCATTTTGCAAATGTACCAAATAATTTTTCAATCATTTGTTGAGGGACATGTAAGTTGTTTCCAATTTCTGGCTATTATGAATAAAGAGCCACAATGATCATGATTGAGCCCAGTACCTTTGTGGTAGGACAGAGCACTGTAGTGCTTCTAGAAATCAGGAATGATATTTTAGAGTAAAATAACAATTCTATAACATCATAATGACAATAACAATAAAACAATTATAATAAAAGCATAATTCTTTTTTGTTCAAGATTATTTTAGCTATAGTTGCTTTTTTGTTTTATTCCACATGAAGTTGTGAATTGTCCTCTCAAGGTCTGTAAGAATTGTCTTGGAATTTTGATGAAGATTTCGGTTAATCTCTAAGATTGCTTTGTGTAAGATGGCATTTTTTACTAGTTTATTCCTACTGATGCCTGAACATGGAGAATATTTCCATTTTCTGATATCTTCTTCAGTTTCCTTTGTCAAAGACTTAAAATTTTTATTCTACAGGTCTTTCATTTGCATGGTTAGAATTACTTCTAAGATAATCTTATATTTTCCGTGGCTATTTTGAAGGGTGTTGCTTCCCTTATTTCTTTCTCAGTTCTGTGCATTTGTATATTAGGGGAGTCCAATTTTGTTTATGTTAATCTTGTATCCAGCAAAGTAGCTGAAAGGGTTTATGAGCTGTAGGAATTCTTGGGTGGAATTTTTAGGGTCCTTAAGTATACTATTATATAATCTGCAAATAAGGATACTTTGAATTACTTATTACTAATTTGTATCTCCTTGATTTCCTTCAGTTATTTTATTGCTCTAGCTAAAACTTCAAGTACTATATTGAATAGTTATATAAAGTGGATAACCTTTCTTGTTCCTGATTTTAGTGGAATTGCTTTGAGTTTCTTTCCATTGAAATTGATGTTGGCTATATGCTTGCAGTAAATTGCCTTTATTATGTTTGGGTATGTCTCTTGTATTTAAAACCCTGAAGGATACAGGGTTTTGATGTATGTCCTTATGGTTCTTTGGATTTTCTTGGTGTATATTGTTATGCTCCCCTTTTCATTTCTAATGTTGTTAATTTGGATATTCCCTCTGTGTCCTTCTACTTAGGTTTTTTTTTTTACCATGTTGATTTTTCTTAAAAAAAATTAATTTGTTTCAACAATTCTTTGAATTGTTCTCTTTGGTTCTATTTAATTGATTTTTAGCCCTCAGTTTATTTCCTGCCTTTACTACTCTTGGGTGAACTTATTTTTTTTTCTTCTAGAGCTTTTATATATGCTGTTAAGTTACTAGTATGAGATCTCCCCAGTTTTGTTTTGTTTTGGTGTCTGTCTTAATGTAGGCACGTAGAGCTATGAACTTTCCTCTTAACATTGCTTTCATTGTGTCCCATAAGTTTGGGTATTTTGTGTATTCATTTTCATTGAAAAGTTTTTAATCTTTAATTCTGTCTTGATACAGTTTTTTATTCAGTAGAGGGTTGTTCAGTTTCCATGAGTTTGTAAGCTTTCTGGTGTTTCTGGTGTTGTTAATATATAGCTTTAATATGTTTGGCTGATAGGATACAGGAAGTTATTTCAATTTTCTTGTTACCTGCTGAGGCTTGCTTTGTGTTTGAGTATGTGATCAATTTTGTTGACAATTTCCATGAGCTGCAGAGAAGTTATATTCTTTTGTGTTTGGGTGAAATATTCTGTAAATACATTAGGTCCATTTGTAATATAGTTTAGCTCCAGTATTTCTCTTTTAAGTTTTTTTTTTTTTCTGGATGACCTGCCCATTGGTGAGAATTAAATACTGAAGTCTCCCACTATCAGTATATGAGGGTCAATATGTGGTTTAAGCTAAAGTAGTGTTTCTTTTACAAACTTGGGTGCCCTTATGTTTGTCACATACATGTTAAGAATTGAAATGTCATCTTGGTGGATTTTTCCTTTGATTAATATGTTGTGCCCCTTTCTTTCTTGATTAGTTTTGATTTGAAGACTATTTTGCTGGATATTAAAATGGCTACACCAGCTTGCTTCTTATCTCTATTTTCTTGGAATATCTTTTCCCAAACTTTTACTCTGAGATAATGTTTATCGTTGATGTTAAGATGTGTTTCTTGAATACAGGTGAAAGATGGATCCTGGTTTAGCATCCCATCCTGTTAGTCTGTGTCTCTTTTTTAATGAGGAGAATTAAGACCATTGATACCAAAAAAAAGACCATTGATATTAAGCCATATCAATGAACAGTGATTAGCGATTCCTGTTATTATATATATATATAGTATATATATATATATATATATATATATACCATATATACATATGGTATATATATATACTATATACACATATATACATATGGTATATATATATATATATACAAAATGTGTGTGTATGTTTGTGCATGCACAGACATGTGTACTTGCTTTCTTACTTTTGACTTCTCTGTGTTTTTGTTTCCTATGTCCTGTATTTTCATGCATATAGTCAACTTTCTCAGGCTTGAGTTTTTGTTCTATCATCTTTTAAGGGCTTGATTTTGTGTGTGTGTGTGTGTGTGTGTGTGTGTGTGTGTGTGTGTGCTTGAAAGTTTTTCTGGGTATACTAGTCTAGGTTGGCATCTGTGGTTTCTTAGAGAATTAGTCTTTTCCCATTCAATATTATAATATTCTTTGTTCTCTGTGTTTAGTGTTTCGGCAAGGCACTTCCTTTTCTGTTCTAATCTATTTGGCGTTCTGTATACTTCTTGTACCTTTACAGTTATCTCATTTCTTAGGTTAGGAACATTTTCCATGATTTTGTTAAAAATTTTTCTTGGCCTTTGAGCTAGGCTTCTTCTCTTTCATCTATACATATTATTCTTGGGTTTGGTCTTTTCATAGTCTCGCAGATTTCCCAGATGTTCTGTTTTAGGAGCCTTTTGATTTAACAGGGTTTTTTTTGGCCAATGTATCCATTTCTTCTATTGCATTGTCAGTGCTTGAGATTCTTTCTTCATCTATTTTGTTGGTAATGGTTGCCTCTAAAGTTCCTGTTTGAATTCTTTAATCTTTCACTCCCAGAATTCCCTTAGTTTGCATTTTTGCTATTTCTTTTCTTTTCTCTTCTCTTCTTTTCTTTTTTTTTTTTCGTTTTTTTTTTTTTTTTTTTTTTTTTTTTTTTTTTTTTTTTTTTTGAGACAATGATTCTCTGTATAGCTCTGGCTGTCCTCTGGAACTCACTCTGTAGACCAGGCTGGCCTCGAACTCAGAAATCCACCTGCCTCTGCCTCCCAAGTGCTGGGATTAAAGACGTGCGCCACCACCGCCCTGCCTGGCAACTATTTATTTTATTTTCAGTTTTGGGTCTTCAACAGTTTTATTTATTTCCTTCCACTTTTTTCCTTCTCCTTGAATTTCTTTAAGAGATTTATTCATTTGCTCCTTAAGGACCTGTATCATATTTATAAAGATGTCTTAAGGTGTTTTTCTTGTGCTTCAGGTATTTTGGGATATTCAAGTCTTGCTTCAAGTCTTGCTGTCCTGGGATAGCTGGGCTCTAGGGAAACCTCCTTCCTTGGCTGTTGTCCTTTTATCCTGCATCTAGGCATCTGGGCTTGGGATAATGATAGGTCTAAGCGATGATCTCTTGATTTCCCTTGTTGGGTGGGTGTTTTGTTTCTTGGATTCTATTTCCTTTCTGGATTTTATGAGAGTGTTATGGTGGTGTGTTGCCCCTTTTCCTGGCCTGGTTAGCTGGTGTGCTCATAGGGAATGCCTGCTGTTGTTGGCAGCTCAGATACTGGGATGAGTTGAGAGAAGGAAGGTTGGAAAATAAGTTGTTTGTGATCTGTTGGGGATGGGGTAAGAGAGAAAAGGGATTCCAGCTATAAAACTGGGGATGAGACTGGGGGTGTTGGATCTCAGGTGAGGTATGAGTCTGCCTTCAGCTTACTTGTTGCCCTGGAAGGAGCAAATCTTTGCTTAGCAGGGGATGATTGCTCAGGTTGGGGGTCTGCAACAAAGGAGAGGAAAGTTAAAAAAAGGGGGGGACAAAAGATCTGGCTATTGTGATTAGGGCAGCAATAAACATATAACTTCCTGGAAAATGCCCCCAAACTTGTTATTCTATTCCACAGATACATGTAATTACTTTTTTGTAACAGGGTTTAACTATATATCATATGTTGGCCCGGAACATGTGACAATCCTCCTGCCTTTGTTTTTGAGTGTTTACAAGCAAGTGTTAGGATTATATCATGTGCTACCTTTGTCCCTCATCCCACCTTTTCCTTCTATATTGACCTCCTTTCTTCCCTGGTGGACCCCCATGCTATAATTATTAATTTAAAATATTATTTCTCTTTATATTTGAGAGTTGTTTGGATGTATATTAATGCATTTTGACCATAACCACTTCCAAGCCTCCCAAATCATTTTCTTCCCAACATCATGAATCCAACTAAGTTCAGTCAATGTTGCCCATATGAGCACTGGTGTAGTACTATATCAACTAGATCACTGGCAAATGAGCAGTGGCCACACTTTCAAAAACCTTCAGTTCCCACTCTCTACTTCATACCACTAGTCAAGTGCAAGTGCAAGTAGTTCCTGGGTCTCATGAGATTTCCTAAATTCATGCTGGAATTTTATGGAGGGCAGCAGTGCAGACAACTAGTCGCTGTGAGTTAATGATACCATAGTTCCAATACATGAATTTTCATTCTTCTTTCCTCTTTTCTTTCAATTTTATTGCTATTACAAACTTCCCCTTTAAATTTATTCTTAATGTCACAATCATATTAATTCTTTGCAGTGAAGTATCTATTAAAGATATTTTTAAAATGTGATAGTTAACTTTTCATTGTTGTGACAAAAACTCCAACCAACCAACCAACCAACCAACCAATCAGTCAAACAAACAAACTAAAAAATAAAATAAAATAAAACAAAACAAGGAAATCAACTGAAAAGAGGAAAATTTCACTTTGAGTCACAGTTTCAAAGGTGTGGTTACTGGTCCTTGTTATTTTGGATGTGTTATCAAGTTCAAACATTGTGGTGAAAGCATAGAAGAGAGCAAAAATATTTACTCATAAAAGCAAGAGAAAGGGAAAGGGAGAAAGAGAAAAGAGGGAGGACAGAAGGAGACATAAAAAAGATACAACATGTGCCCAATGGCCTAAATCTTGAAAATAGTGTCCACCTCCAAAATAATCAATCACCTTGGATAGCATTATTAGCTGGAGACATATGTTAAATGTCTTCATTTAACATATGAGTCCTTTAGTACCATTTAAGATCCAAATGACAGCTAACAATAAAATATGACCTATTTTTCCATGAAAGTCATTTTGTCTTGCCTCTGCTCTAACAATTTGCCTGGAAATTTTCTCTATTTCTTATAGTGTGGATCTGCTAGATAGAAATCCCCACAGCTTTTGTATATGTTATAGTTATAAACTAAATGCCATGCATAAATCTCATATATATTTTATATTCTTCAATTTTTTATTTTTTTGTGAATATTTATTGAATATAAAATCTCACGTTGACTTTTTTGTGTGTATTTTAATATTTTAAACAAGTTTCTCCATCTCTCTTGGATTCACTGTTTTCTGATAAATCTGTTCTTATTCTTATATTAGCTCCTTTGTGTCTAATATATCTTTGTTTCTTTCGGCTATTTTAAGATTTCATTTCTATCATTGGTTGAGTAATTTATAATAATTTTACTATAGAATATAATTTTCTTTTTTTAGAATATAATTTTCTTATACTTGGATTTCATTGAACTTTTTTGTCATATAAGTAAATTATTTTAGGGCTGGAGAGATGGCTCAGCCATTAGAGGCTAGGCTCACAACCAAAAATATAAGTAAATTTATTTTAATCTAGCTAGAATTTATTATGGATATTAATTCTTCAAATATTTTTCTCCTGTTCCTTTGGGGGCCCCCATTATATAGAAATTGATACTCAATATTGTTTCTTCATTTAAAAATGGTCTATTACTTAAATTCTTGTTCTGTCCTTTTTGATATTTTTCTTACTACCTTAAATTTCATTTTTTTCTTATATACTTTCCATTAATAGATTTTAGTATATTTTCATTTTAGGCATTGCAGTTTTATCTTTAGCAGCCTAGTTTGCACATGTGTATTCAGGTGTATGCACACATAGGCAAACACACACACATATTTATATACATGCAAGAATTCATTATGTAATCTAGGATGATCTTAAATTGTTAACTCTCTATCCTAAGCATCCCTAGCATTGGGATTACAGGCATGTGCCATCATATGCACATCTTGAAATGAGAGATTAACATGTTTATCTAGATGGGCATTGTCTAGATATAATTCTCATTCCTTTTCTCTCTCCATCTCTCTCTTTTGCTCTCTCTCTTCTTTTCCCTTCCTTCCTTCCTCTATTCCTCCCATTCTCTCTCACTCACTGCATTTGTCTTCTCTGTCACTTCCTATGTGTGCAGTATCCTGTCCAATGACATAAATAAAAGAATGATAGAGAGGGACACCTGATGTACTCCTCTGGTGCTCACATTTACATATGTACATATAATATTTATATACATCATACACATTCACAGAGTGGTGTCTTTGCTAAAATGATAGTGTCATTTAAAAGACTGTGCTCATATTGTGCTCTCTTTTAACTTCCTCAATATATATTTGTGTGTTTAATATCTGCTACAACACTGACATCTACTGGAAAATGTCTAATCCTTAGGCACAGTCATATTTAGAACAGAAATATAGATGGTTATATGTAAAAGAATAAATGAAGCATAGGTATACTTCCTCACACTTCCATATGGAGAGGCTTTACAGACCATTCAATAACAAATGATGAAAGAAAGAGGTCAAGAGTTAAAAGGAGAGTGGGGAAGGGTATATGAGAGGATTTAGAGGGAGGACAGGGAGAAATATTGTAATTAAAATACAGTCACAAAAATAAAACAATAACAACATATTTAGTATGTAATGAATCTCAAGGCAGTTAAGGAACTGTCTGATCAGGTCACTGGCCTTCTGCTCTGACTGATCAGCCAATGTTGACCTCAAAGGCTATTTTCTTGAGTAGCCAGACATTAATCAGCGATGTCACACAGGACCAAAAGCACTGACTTAGTTTGTGTCCCCATGACTCATCTTTTTGTTAGAATAGCTCTATTGTTGGGTCATGGGGCTTACTATAAAACCAAACATGGTTTGCTAAATTGTAAAACATTTAGCTTTCACGATGACAGCTTTTCAAATGGGGCTTCAATTTTCAACATGTGAAATTGGGGATCTGGGAAAAGTTTTTCAGATGATAGATAAATCTTAAACACAAGGTGGTAGTGATGATCCTTGAACTCTGAACACTCTCATTTTGGGGTCTGTGATTTTATCTTATAATACTAAATTCACCTACAAAAGCCTATACTCAATAAAACTGGAAATCTGGATGAAATTGTCAATTTTCTAGACAGATACCAAATACCAAAGTTAAATCAGGACCATATAAATGATCTAAACAGTCCCATAACCCCTAAAGAAATAGAAACAATCATAATAGTCTCCCAACCAAAAAAAGACTGGGACTAGATGGTTTTTTTTTTTTTCTTGGTTTTTTGAGACAGGGTTTCTCTGTATAGCCCTGGCTGTCCTGGAACTCACTCTGTAGACCAGGCTGGCCTCGAACTCAGAAATCCACCAGCCTCTGCCTCCCAAGTGCTGGGATTAAAGGCGTGCGCCACCACCGCCCGGCAAGACTGGGACTAGATGGGTTTAATGCAGAGTTCTATCAGACTTTCAAAGAAGATCTAATACCAATACTTTTCAAACTATTACACAAAATAGAAACAGAAGGAACACTACCCAATTTGTTCTATGAAACCACAATTACTCTGATACCAAAACCACACAAAGACTCAACAAAGAGAACTTCAGACCAATTTTCCTTATGAATACTGATGCAAAAATACTCAATAAAATTCTCACAAACCAAATTCAAGAACACGTCAAAATGATCAGCCATCTTGATCAAGTAGGCTTCATACCAGGGATGCAGGGATAGTTCAATATAAGGAAATCCATCAATATAATCCACTGTATAAACAAATTCATCTAAAAATTTTTTCCTCTTCATTTTGTATTTTAGGGCATACTATCCCAGCATGGGCATGAGCAGCCTGAAACTGCTGAAATATGTTCTGTTTATCTTTAACTTGCTTTTTTGGGTAAGTACCTCCTTTGAACATGTCTGAAATAATAATCCTTCATTCCAGCTAAGCTGTCCTTTCTTAAGGAAGAGTATAGTACAGAATGTGAATTGTGCTTGCCTGGGTTATCTAGAATACTTTACCTAGGCACAAATCAGTAATAATTTCCTCCCTTCCTGCCATTGTGTGACAACATAAAACTACAAAATTGAAAAATATCAGTGCAATTAATAATTAAGGTACCCAGTCTCTCTGGGACTTTAGGGATGCATTGCAAATAGCTGGCATCTGTAAAACAAATAGACTACAATTTGGGTGTTAAATTCTACCCTCTCCTCATCCCCAGTGGCATGGAAGGATACTGACAGAGAATTCATACTGAAGTTTTATTTCTAAATTAAAAAACATATCTATGCTGATTTCTGCAGTATCTAGGATAATTATATTCTCAACAACAGTATGAAATGGCTTATTTCTTCGATCATCTTGGTCAGCATTTGTAATTGATAGTTTTCTTTATGACAGTCATTAATTCTGATGGGATGGAATAGAATCTCCATGTAGTTTTGATGTAGCTAGAGATATTGAACATTTTTTCACTTAATTATTGACTATTTACACTTCATTCCTTTAAATTGTCTACTTATTTCCATTATTCATTTGTTGATTGGATTTTTTGTTCTTTTCTTCTTTTTTAAACTTCCATATGATCTAGCTATTTTACTTCTCATTTTGTCTCCAAAAGAATCATAATTACATTACAGCAAAGAGAGATGCCCATCCATGCTTTCACTGTACCATTATCAATAGCTAAATTGTTGACATAGACTATATATCCATCAACAGGTGACTGTATACATATACATGTCTAAATGTGGCATATGTACATAATAGATCTTTTCTTAGCCACAATGAAGAATGAAATCAAGCAGAAAAATAAATGAAACAAGGTTACTTTGAAATAAGTCATTCCTACTTAGAAAAGTACTTAATCTTCCTTCATTTGTGGGAGCTAAGAAAAATATGAAAAGCATTTAACTAAAGGGGGACTATTCTAGAGTTTACAGACACACATATCCTCATGCTTGATAATTTAACATGAAGAGAAGAGGTGAATATCATTAAAAGTTTGGTTTCTTTTGTAGTCTTCCTATCAAGATGACCTTCCTCAAAGAGAGTGACTCTTCTATATGGTATTACTCTCCAAAGGAAAGGCCGCGTGTGAACAACTGAATGGATAAGAGATAGAACATTTAAAGTATTAAGTTAGGTTCCTGTATAGTGAAGGTAGTAGATGATCTTTTCTTGGTACCTGGAAATGTGTAGTGAAAGATATCAGTCTGATTCTATATGAAGAAACCAGTATTTCCTTTCTATTATGATAGTGCGGAACTTAGTAAAGAGGCAAGCTCATGAGTCTTGAGTCAGAAAAACCAGGTAACTCTGATCTCAAGAAGGTGAGAATATAAATAAAGAGATACTTAAGAACAGTATTAACCTTACAATGCAATGGATTTTTTCCTTTCAGGTCTGTGGCTGTTGCATTTTGGGCTTTGGGATCCACCTCCTGGTCCAAAATACCTATGGAGTACTCTTCCATAATCTCCCCTTCCTGACACTTGGAAACGTTCTGGTCATTGTGGGCTCCATTATCATGGTAGTTGCCTTCTTGGGTTGCATGGGCTCAATCAAGGAGAATAAGTGCCTGCTTATGTCGGTGAGTCATTGTAGCAGCAGTGATATTCTGAGTTTAGGTAGATAATGGCTCAAGTCTGGGGTAATATGTTTCACTGTATATTACTTTTGGGAAGCATCCACAATCATGAGCAGAGAGGTAGGCAGTGGTGGCACATGCCTTCAGTTCCAGCATTCAGGAGTCAGAGGCAAGTAGATCTCCGAGTTTGGGACCAACTTAGTCTACAGAGCAAGGTCTACAGAACAGCTAGGTTTACACAAATAAACTCTATTTTTGAAAAAAAAAGAGCAGAGAGGCAATAAACACACAGACTACATACTGATTCTTTTCATTTTTTTCCAACTCAGTGACAACCTATGAAAAATGCACCCACAGTGGCTTGGGCCCTCCCATACCAGCCAACATAAAAACAACCCCTGACAAGCATCCCCACAGGCTAACTTGACTTAGATAATTTCTCAAGTAAAGTGGTTTTTTTTTTTTTCAGTTGAATCTAGGTTGTGTCAAGTTTATAATAAAAACTAACCAATACTATCTATCCCTTGTCAATTTAAGACATGAACACATCACTTTGAGCCATAACTTTCTATCCTTTTTCCCATGTTAATATCAAAATATAAAATAGAGTCCAATTCCATAAATTCTCCAAAGCCTTACAAAATTTTCAATACTTCAAACTCCAAGATCTTTTAATGTGAGCTCCTGTAAGATAAAAAGAAATTACATATGTAAACATTGTTATTCTGAAGAAACATGAAGTAAAAACCACCATGCCCAAGCAAACAAAAAGCCATTGGTTGGTTGTATTTGTGAATATATCAACAATTAATTTTTTAAAAGGCCATGGATTAGAGAAAGAGCAAGAAAAGTTTTATAGAAGAGTTTGGAGGGAAAAATGAAAGGGAAAAATCATGTAATTGCATTAAAAATCTCAAACACAAAAATAAAACAAAAGAAAAGTCATCAGTGTATAGACCAAATCTTTAAGCCCTTATGTCTAGAAGCTATGCATTGTATTCTGGGCTCCAAACAACTTGGGTAGTCCCACCCCTCCAGTAATGTTTCCTTTAGTTCACACAGATTCTCTCTTGGGAGCAGGACAGCTTTACACTACAATGGTAGCTCTCCTTGGTAGATGTTGGCATTTCCAGTGCCATGAGGTCTCCATCGAAACTAAGGCATTACCTCCACTAGTGGCCTCTCAGGGCCTCTCTACAAAAGATCTAAACCTCCCACAAAGTTCTAATACTCAGTTGCTCTACATGACTACTTCATGCCTTCAAAATTAGTACTGCAGGAATGACTGTTATATTTCCAGATTCTGCTGCAAGCTCAAGGTGTAGCTTTTCCTATTGGGCCAAAGCTATGTCAGCTTCTGTGTGATGAGTCTGAGGAAACATTTTCTATTGTCCTAATGAAACACAGGAGTTTACTTCAGTGATACTGATCTCTTTGACAACTATAGCTTCTTTTTTAGTCCCCACATGAGGAGTATACATAGATTACTGGGTAAAATACTGCACTAAAAAGCTCCCTGTCCTGAATGTATCATGCTAGTGAAGTACAGGAAGGTTTACTTCAATGATGCCAATCTCTGATAAATAATAGCTTTCTACTGCTCCAGTATGAATATCACAAATAGGTTCTGAGCCAAAATGTTAGGCCAGTTAATGACTAAGACCATGATCTGGACCTCCACTCTTAGTAAATCCTTTTCTAACATGCCACATGAATTTTCCATTAAGCTCTACCTACATTGCTCAATGGGACTTTTTTATTTTTTAGATTAAATTTCCAATATCTTCCTTATTCCTCAAAGAAGTAACATCACTAGGTTCATCACAGTAAAACTTCCTTGGTACCAATTTATTATTGTATTTCCTTTATGTTGCTGTGATAAAATACATTGAAAAAGAAAATCTTAAAATAGAAAGGTATTTGATATTATTAATACAAGGAGTACAATCCATTATTTCATGAAAGGAACTTGAAGTATTCCATCTACAGTCGAGAACAAATAGAGAACGAATACATGAATACTTGATTACTTGCTGTGTATTCTCAGGTAGCTTTTCTATTCTTATACAGTTCAGATCCAGCCAATGAAATGGTGCTACCAAGAGTCAGGATTGATCTTCCCACTTTAATTAATGATTAAAAGAGTCCTCCACAGACATGCTCACGGATCAAACTAATCTAGACAAATCCTCAATTTCCTGAGGAATTACCAGTCAACTCTAGGTTGTCAAGTTGATAATTAAAGCTAACTCTCATAGAGTCTCTTACCATCCAAGATATTCTTACTGGGCTCCCAAGGATATGCAGAAGTCATTACTTTTATCTTTTGTATCCATTTCACATTATCAATAATGGCTCTTGTCACCTTCATGTCCTTCCACTACATAGTATTTTTTCTTGATGTCTGATTAAAATTAATTATCATCTTTCTGCATAAATTCTCATATAAGAATACATGAAGACATACTTCAGGATCTGACACTTAGTAAATAACTGATGAAAAAAATAATCAGTAGTTTACCATGGTGACCCCCTAAATGGTATAGAACTCTTCCTGAATTCATGCACTAAGTAGCCTTCATAGTAGCATTGAGCCAATTTAGGCAATGCCTCCACTCCAATGTGTTCCCACTTGGCTTATCTCTTAAGTTATATGATCAGTCTTCTCCTGTAGATCAACACTTAAACAAGAGCTACGACCAACATTAGTAATAACAATAATTTCAGAAAGAAGTCTCTATTATCAAATAGTTTTCTGACATATCAAATGATAGGAAATATCCAAGACAGAACAAATTATTTAAGCAGTCGAACTTGGTGTTTAAATTTTTTTTAAAAAGATGAAGAACAGTGAAATTGTGAAAGTTTTTTTTGTTTGTATAAATGTCATACAGAGATTAATTCTAAATTTTTTTTTTTTTTTTTTTTTTGGATTTTCGAGACAGGGTTTCTCTGTGTAGCCTTGGCTGTCCTGGAACTCGCTCTGTAGACCAGGCTGGCCTCGAACTCAGAAATCCGCCTGCCTCTGCCTCCCAAGTGCTGGGATTAAAGGCGTGCGCCACCACCGCCCGGCTCATTCTAAATTTTAAAACAAAATAACTTAGAACTATAATTAGGTTCCCTTTTTCCTTCCTCTGAACAAATGTTTTCCTAAACTATATCATCTTCTACCCTCTATCTTGAGCTAGACTTGATCTAATGTATGGGACCAGGACCCAAGCATATATATCACTTTCCTGGTTTTTTGCTCTACTGTTTCACTGGGCTGATACTAAAACACTTTTTTAACAATGTTAGAACAAAGTTAGAGGATGCCCTGCCTCCCCATGGAGTCCTGCTTTAGTAAAAAAACACATATTCCTCATCAAACAAGAGAGGATTCAAGAAGTCCCGAGGAGGCAGGAGGAACTCAATTCCTATACATGATTTTGTGTGTGTGTGTGTGTGTGCGCGCGTGTGTGTGTGCGTGCGAATGCGTGCATTTGTAGACCTGTTTGCCACCAAAGCAGAGAGAGGTAGATCAGAAGCAGCATCCATGTTCTGATAAGTTCTCTGCTTTATCACAGTTCTTTGTTCTGCTGCTGATTATTCTCCTTGCTGAGGTGACTTTAGCCATCCTGCTCTTTGTGTATGAACAAAAGGTGAGTTATGAAAACATGGCCTACTCTCTTATTGCTGAGAAGAGGAATACACAGTGGAGAAGTTAGTAAAACCAAATTAGTACTAAGTTATACAAATGAAGTAAGAGAATGAGAGATCAACTGCCATTGAGGGAAAAAGATGTCATGCCTTTAAAGAGTACTAGAGAGAAAATGAAGCAAGCTTGTCTTCTTTGTGCCTACTTTTCTTTGTGTTCCTGCCAGTCTTCCTAGTAAGGTATGACCTTGGCTTTGGTTGTTTAACTTTTTTATTTGTAAAACTATATTATAGAAGGACAAAAGTTCATTATGTATATCTTCCTTAGATACCCCTATAATATTCCTATATTATTTCCCACACCCCACTTTCACAGCTCTAACTCCTTGATTGGGATGGGACATCAATTTGGTCTACTAGAAATTTCTTATTTCTTGAATTCATCTTGTTTTTACTATGTCTTCTTTGGTGCAACATGATTTGTCACAGCTCAACACATTAGTGGCTGAGGGTCTGAATGACAGCATTCAACATTATCACTCTGACAACAGCACCATGAAGGCATGGGACTTCATCCAGTCACAAGTAAGTACACAAAGAATCTTGCTCAGATGAGTCAGATTGAACTCAGACTAGACCCTGGAAAGAAGTATCTCTTTCCTCCTAAAGGTTTCAGACTCCAAGATCTTCAGTTCTAAAGTCCAAAGTAATGCCTTTGCTCTCAGAGGCAGGCAGGTATAGTAGTTAATCCAATTGTAACAAAAATTGCTTCATTCTATTTCATTCTTTATCAAGTCACATAAAATAATTACCTTAGCCCTAACAGGATAAAAAGAAGATCCAAATCATATTGGATATAAATCATATTGTATTGGCTACCTATTCTCCAAAATTGTATCAAAATAGCAGCAAAATAGAAGAAACTTCTTTTAAATGTCAAACTCACCAAAATTATTATATTTTTTACTTATTCCTCTAGTGTCACATTCTCCAAGCTTCTCCTATACCCATGAACATATACTGATTCTGCATTCTTTCCTTAGAATGTTAGGGAACAAACATGGGCTAGAGAGCAAAGCACAGGCATGATCTATGTTTCAAAAGGTATCAACATTTCTTATGATGGATTATTATGGAGTAGATAATAATAACAAGAAATTACAACATATAAACAAGAATGGGACGACTTGGAAAAGTTACAACCTCTCTAGATTTCAAAGTCCTCATTTGTTTCAATTCAGATTACAAGTCCCTTTTAAAGTTCAAACACACCACAAAGTGAAAAAGAAAACAAAATAAATCTCTTGATACATGTCACCAGCTTTACATTGACTTAGTCACTGTCACCTCATTTAATTCCCTAAACATATTTTTCTAAAACATTCTAAAGCAAATCAAATACTTAACCTTCTATCATCTCACCTACTAAATATCACTAGAGAGTCTGGGTCAGTGGTTAAGATCCCTTATTGCTCAGCCAGAAGATCTGGGTTTTATTATAGCACATACATAGTTGCTCATACCTTCCTGGAACTTTAATTTCAAATGATCTGAAGCCCTTTTATGGCTTTCACGTGCTCCCAAATACATGTAGTGAACATACAGTCTCTTTCTCTCTCTCTCACTTTCTCTCTCTCTCCTCTCTCTCCCCCCGCCCACACACCCCTACATATAAATCCTCAAATATAAATAACACTCTTTATTCCAATTATTCTAATTTTCTCTAAAAAAATTTCAACTGATTTGAAAAAATTAAGATCTAAAAGTGGTCCAAATATTACATTTAGACATGTCTCAAAGTTTTCTTATTCTTTAACACTATTCCACTTTATGTTATGTGTATGTGAATAAAAATTAGGTTGTATGTCCTACAGATTCTATCACTTTCTATATCTGGCTGGTTTAGTCACATAGGTATGTTGATGTCAGGAAATCTGTTTCCTAGAAGTACTGCAAATCTAGAGGCTTGATGAAGTCTCACAATCTCCTTCCCTCTCTCCTTTTAAAATAGTATTTTTATTGAGAATTTCATACAGTGTATTCTGATTATATTCACCCAACTCCTCTCTAATCCACCTCAATTCTATACTCATTCAAATTTGTATCCTCATTTTATTTATAAACTCACTAAGATCAGTTAATGCTGCCTATGTATTTTTCAATAATATCATTCCCAGGAGTGTACTGTACTTGCCTGTGGTTATACCCTTAAAGAAAGCAGGGTCTCATTCTTCCAGCAGCAATCAATTTCCAGTAACACCAGCTATGGATGGGACTTCCTGCCCATTCTACCCTTCATGATTGTTCTGGTTTTGTGAACACTGATACAATTGCTGTGAGTTCCTATGTGAAACTGCACTATTGTGTTCACAAAATACTGTTTCCTCATAGCCATGTATCACTTCTGGCTCTTAACACCTTTCTGCCCACTCTTCCACATGGATCCCTCAACCTTGGGAGAAGATGGTGCAATATAAATGTCCAGTTTGGGGATGAGTAACCCATTGTTTCTTATTCTCTGCATCTTGACCAGTTGTAGGTCTCTGTATTAGTCATAATCTACTAAAAGGCCATCCAGAGACTACCCAGTCTGGGGATCCATTCCATATACAGTCACCAAACTGTGGATGCCAAGAAGTGCATATTGACAAGAGCCTGATATAGCTATCTCCTGAGAGGATCTGCCAGAGCCATACTTTAGTCTTTCTTCTTCTTGAGCTTCATGGGGTCCATGAATTGTATTTTGCATATTCTAAGCTTTTGGGCTAATAATATTCATTTATCAGTGAGTGTATATCATATGCATTCCTTTGTGATTGGGTTACCTCACTCAGAATGGCATTTTCGAGTTCCATTCCTTTGTCTAAGAATTTCATGATTTCATTGTTTTTAATAGCTGAGTAGTACTCCATTATGTAAATGTACCATATTTTTTGGTATCCATTTCTCTGTTGAAGGGTATCTGGGTTCTTTCTATCTTCTGGCTATTATAAATAAGGCTGCTATGAACATAGTGGAGCATGATGTGTCCTTGTTGTATGTTGGAACACATTTTAGGTATCTGCCCAGGAGTGGTATAGCTGGGTCCTTAGGTAATAATACTATGTCCAGTTTTCTGAGGAACAGCCAGACTGAACTCCAGAGTGGTTGTACCAGCTTACAATCCCACCAATGGAGGAGTGTTCTTTCTCCACATCCTCACCAGCATCTGCTGTCACCTGAGTTTTTGATCTTAGCTATTCTGACTTGTGTGAGGTGGAATCTCAATGTTGTTTTGACTTGCATTTCCCTCATGACTAAGGATAATTGAATATTTCTCTTTTTTAAAGTATCACTTTTTTCTTAACTGGATACTTTATTTACATTTCAAATGTTTCCCCCTTTTCAGGTCTCCTCTTTGGAAATCCCCCATTCCATCCCCCCTTCCCCTGCTTCTATGAGGGTGCTCCCTCACCCACCCACCAACTCCCACCTCTCCCCTGGCATTCCCCTATACTGGGGCTTCCAACATTCTCAGGCCCAAAGGACGCTCTTCCCACTGATGTCTGAGAAGGCCATCCTCTGTCACATATGTGGCCAGAGCCATAAGTCCCTCCATGTGTACTCTTTAGTTGGTGGTCCAGTCCTTGGGAGCTCTGGGGGGTCTGGCTAGTTGACACTGTTGCTCCCTCCATGGGGCTTCAAACCCTCTCAGCCCCTTCAGTCCCTTCTGTACTTCCTCCATAGGGGACCCCATGCTCAGTCCAATGATTGGCTTCAAACATCTGCCTCTGTATTTGTCAGGCTCTGGAAGAACCTCTCAGGAGACAGTCATATCAGACTCCTATCAGCAAGCACTTTCAGGCATCCACAATAGTGTCTGGGTTTTGTGACTGTATAGGGGATGGATCCACAGATGGGGCAGTCTGTGAATGGTGTTTCTCAGCCATTTGGTATTCCACAGTTGAGAGTTCTTTTTTAGCTCTGTACCCTATTCTTTAATAGGGTTATTTGATTCTCTGGAGTCTAACTTCTTGAGTTCTTTGTATATATTGGATATTAGTCCTCTATTTTCCCAATCTGTTGGTTGCCATTTTGTCCTATTGACAGTGTTCTTTGCTTTGCAGAAGCTTAGCAATTTTATGAAGTCCCATTTGTTGATTGTTGACCTTAGAGCATAAGCCATTGGTGTTCTGTTCAGGAAAATTTCCCCTATGTCCATGAGGCTCTTCCCCATTTCTTCTTCTATTAGTTTCAGTGTATCTGATTTCATGTGGAGGTCCTTGATCCACTTGGACTTGAGCTTTGCACAGGAAATAAGAATGGATTCATTTGCATTCTTCTATATGCTGACTGCCTGTTGAACCTGAACTATTTTTTGAAAATGCTGTCATTTTCCCACTAGATGGTTTTAGCTCTTTTGTTAAATATCAAGTGACCATAGGTGTATGGGTTCATTTCTCTGTCTTCAGTTCTATACCATTGAACTTCCTGCCTGTCTCTGTACCAATACCATATAGTTTTTATCATTAAAACTCTGTAATATAGTTTAAGGTCAGTGATGGTAATTCCCTCAGAAGTTCTGTTATTGTTGCGAATAGTTTTTGCTAAAATACATTTCTTAATATTTATACCAATTTGGAAACTTTTACAGTAGTATGTTTCCATATGTTTTTTCAAAAGCTCTTTATTGTTAGTTACCCTTTCCATTATTCCATCTGTTATCCTTCCCTTCCATCCCACTTAACAATTCCCACCCCATTTTTCTCCTTTATATGACAGAATTCTATTATCTCTTTCCTGAGATTACACCCATTCCTCTCTACTAGTCTATAGACCTCTCTCTATATTCCAATTTCAACAAATATTCTAAACATTCAAGGCTAGCATCCACATATAGAAGAAAATATGATTTTTTTCTAAGTCTAGTTTACATTCCTCAGGATGATTGTTTCTACCTCCATCCATTTACCTGAAATGTTCTTAATTTAGTTTTTCTTAAGAACTGAATCATATTCCATTGTGTAAGTGTATTACATTTTCAATATGCATTTTATTAGTTAATGAACATTTGGCTGTTTACATTTTCTGGCTACTGTGAATAGAGTAGCAATAAAAATAGATGAGCCAGTATCTCTTTAGTAGGATATAGCATCTTTTGAGTTTATGCCCAAGAGTCATATAGTTGGATTATATGTTTCTCCCATATGTAATACCACTATAGCTGGTACTTCCTGTTTTCTCATATAAGCAGGTTATCTAATTATCCCATTACTCAATAATCTCAAGAATCAATGTAATTAGGTTTAGTTCTTTATCATAAGTTCTCTGGGTAGAAAGTACTTGGTAGATAAAATAAAAAAAAATGGAGCATGTCTTCTAACCTTTTTAGAGAGCTTTTGTGAATAAAATGGTATAACAGACTTATGAACATTTAGTTCCCAAGAGCCTGTAGCAGTAGACCAATTCTGAATTTTCTTTTTTGGAGTCAGAGCTGAATGATAAGCAGACACTTTTGTATAGTATTTAGTTTTTTGTCTTGCTTTTCTGTTGATTTCCTAATCATTATGTTTGTGGAACTTACTTCCAGCTGCAGTGTTGTGGTGTAAATGGCACAAGTGATTGGGCCAGTGGTCCACCATCTTCCTGCCCATCAGGTGCAGATGTTCAGGTAATATTTTTTTGTTGTTGACAATTTTCCTGTTATTGGCTTCTTTATTCAAACTTTTAATTACCTAAAAAGTGTTCCAGAAACCACTTAGACCTTCCACCAAGAAACAGAGAACTTTGAACACCACCAGCACTACCACCACCACCACCACCACTAACAAGAGCAAGAAAGAGCAGGGAAACACCCTCCGCCCCCCAATAACTATAGAAGCTTCCAAAATCTAGGAGCAGATTAATCCATTTAAGAGACACTATGAAGAATTTTTTGTTACACTATTAACTGATTGTGTGTGTGGTGAGTAGTTTGTATAAAAATAGCCAAGAGGTGTATCTATCTTGAATAAAAGATAGTTCTTTTGTTTACAGTATAATATACAGACTTAGTGTAGACTAGCTTGTCAGGTACCTTCTTGTCTTCTCTTTTGGAGAAGGCAGATCTATTCTTTTTGTGAAATGAGTTAAATATAAGTGGCATAATGAGAGCTTGGGAAAAAGTGTTTTAGTAACTACCTTGACTCTTAATTTTGGGTCCATCTTCATGTAGAAGACAACAGTCATCTTCAAGTAAACCAAGTGAACTAAGTAAACTAAGATCTTGTCTTGATCCCATGTTGCCTTTTCCTGAGTTTAGAAATTTACAGAGATGTTTAGGTCCACGGGTTTGAGGTAGTATTGGTAGGGGCTGGGGCAACATGGCAACCAACATTCAACAAGCCTGAAATTTTATAGGGTCATGATACTGGCTACTAAAGCTATATTGAGATGTATCTTCATCCAAAGATCACAACAACTATAATTCCATATATTAATCTAAGATCAGCATTGAGTGTTCAAAGGATGTAAGGAGATGTGTTTCTAAATTATCTCTGAGGGCTAGTTTAACTTAGGATGTAAAGAGTTCTATGTTAGGTACAATTATATTGATAATATCAGGAGAAATGTCACTGATTTATTGTTCTCTATGTCTGTTTCTTCAAATAAACAGGCAAGTAAAAACATAATATCTGCGTCTTCATAAAGTTGACATGGTGAATGGTGTCATTAATGCCTGTAATTTCTCCCTAGGGCTGTTATAATAAAGCAAAATCATGGTTTCACTCCAATTTTTTGTATATTGGAATCATTACCATCTGTGTATGTGTGATACAGGTAAGAGCTTAATCCCAGGATCCCTCTAAGGATTAACTGAGTTAAATCACACAGTCTTAGAAAAGTACTAGTGAAGCAGAATGAGGCAATAAATATTTATGAGTTCCTCTAGCCAAGGAACAAATGATTATATTATCAGTTCAACTTAATGCATCCAGAAAATTTGTTACAGGATTATATATGTATATATATGAAATCAAGTCAATGTATCCCTTAGACATATGAACGAGTCACAGACAAATTAAGAATACCAAGCAAAGCCCACTTTAGTCACTAACTTAGCTGGCTTGGAAGTGATTAAGATAAAACAGGTCACTTAAAAACTTGGCCTTTTATGTTAAGAAGGAAGTGATGATGGAAATCAGAATTACTTTCCCTTTGTGCTTGCACCTGGTTTGACTAGTGACAGGTAAATTTTGTCTTGTTTTAATGTGTGGTGTTCATAACACTGTTTTCTACCCAATATTGGACATAGTCTATATTACTTAAGACTTAGTCAAGAAATAAAAGGAAGATGAAAGCAAAGGAAACAAGGCTTTGGCAGAGTTGACTTATTTTTCTTGTACTGTTCCTTGAGGGTAGCTTGACTACATAGCTGAGTTTCTGACTTCTTAAAAGATAAAAAAAAATATTTTCAAGAACTACTTTTCTATCATACTATCAAATTGTCCCCATTTTCTCTCTAATGTTGTCATTGAAGAGAGAAATTCTGTAGTGTGCAGTGGTGTTTGGAGAGTGTTCCCAGTGGGATGGAAATCTTGCTTTTCTGTGTTAGCAAACTCTGGGACTGTGGGAGAAATGCTTTCTCTTATGAAGACCTCACACTTTCTCAATTCTCTTCTCAGGTGCTGGGGATGTCCTTTGCACTGACATTGAACTGCCAGATTGATAGAACTAGCCAGGCTTTAGGGCTGTGACTTGCACCTACCCCTGCTTAAGTGATGCATTTCTCTCTAGAAAGTCAAAACACCCATTCCATGAGGACTTAAGCAATTACCTGCCTGACTGGCATTTTGCCTTCCTTTTATTCCTTCTTTGACTGGATCTCTGTCTTATACACATCCAGGGAAGAGAATATTTGTTGTGGACTTCTCATATCAAGCAGAAGACTAACATTAACCATGTCCTTTAAAGATGGTGAAACATACCCGAGTGATTTTTTTTTTTTAAGAGACACTGTAGCGCTAGTGGTTTGAGATCCACTGGTAGCTGTTGGTGTGGATATATCTCAGAGTACTGACCTAGCACATGTGAGCCTGTGAGTTTAGCCCCAAATACTATAAAAGAGGTTCAAAGCCTCAAAATCTTGCTACTTTTACTCTACAAAGTCACATAAGAGACAAGCTGAAGAAAAATTTGGAGTTCCATTCATTAGATAATTGACATACCCAGTTCCCTTTTGAACACAGTCCTTAGTAATAGGAATCATACAGATATCTTTTATCTCTGGAAAATATTTAGATTTTTTTTTGTTAAAATGTCTTATTGATTTTGTTCTATCCATTATCCATCCATCCATCCATCCATAAAAGACTAATTATTCCTATCCTATTGTCAGCCAGTCTGGTAGCCTTGAATTACATTTCCATAGAACAACCCACATGTATTAATATCTCCAGTGTGTTAACTGATAATCATATCCACATTTATGTTGTTATTTCTCTATTAAATAAGGTTCTATTAATGTACCATTTTAATCTGTTAATAAATGAAATAGTTTATGATCACTATTCACCAAACATTTGACTCATTCTGATATTTCTGCTAGAAAGCCAAATATATTAGTTAGCTATTTCTGTGTAACAAATTAGTTCAAAATGTAGTGGCTAAGAACCTACATATTTGTTTTATTTATTGACTGATTTAAAGACAGTGTTTTTCTATGCAGCCCAGGCTGTCTTGTAACTTGCTATATGACTAAAGTTGGCACCAAACTAATGATCATCCTGCTTTTAACTTCTGAATATTAGAATTACAGGTAAGTGCTTCTATACTTAGTCAGAGCAAATATTTATTATCTGGTAGCTTTAGGTAATCAGGAGTGTGGAAGCAGCTTAGAAAAATGATTATAGACAGTTGTTTGTTGCATATAGTTATTAAGTGGTCAGCCATGTCTTCAGTCATCTCATGTCTCATTGGGAAATTAATCCACTGTCATGTTCTCATATAATTGTAATGAGCCTCATATAATGGCCCTACATAACTTTATGTGGCTAGTTTCCTGCATAATGAGACAGGAATGACATAAAATGATATATAGCATCCAAAATAGAAGCAACAGCACTTTTATAACTTAACCTAGAGATGATGCCATTAGTTATTCTGGGTCAAAAGTTCAATTTCCACCTAAGACAAAATTACACAATGGACATATAACTACTAGGAAGTTGAGATCATTGCTGGCCATATGAGAGATTGCTAACCATCTCATGCTTACTGTGTCAAGAAAAGATGGTATACTTGTTTATATTATAACTATATTCTATAAAGTAGAAAATTAGAACATATATAATATAATGCCTAATTTACTGAACTCACAAGAATAGAAAAGAATTGGTTTCTGTTTTGAAAATGTTCTGTAGGGTTGTCCGACTTACTCTAAGGAAAACTGGTTATTTAGTGGTGTTCTAATAGGGAAACTATCTATTGCATTTTCTTTTTTTTCCCACATGAATGCTAAGGATTTATAAGTGGTCAAAACATCCATATAAAGCAGTCAGCCAACCTTATCCATTAAACTATTTAATGCAGTATCCAAAAAGTTAGGCACATATTAGCCATACAACCAGGGCATTCATCAAATAGCATTTTCCCTAAGCTACCCCAAAACATGCCAGGAGCATATGCCCCTTTGAAGACATGCCTCTTTTTGAGGCAGCCCACCAAATGACAGTTTCTGTATGGGATTCATAAGATTTTAAAACATGTCATTTTTAAATGACATAATAAAATAATAATGATCTGTTCCATTTAATATAAGTTAACAAATGTTACAACTTAGATAAAAATTCCATTAGCATTCATTCCGTTCCCTGTTCTTCAAAAGGTAGCAAAAGAAGGTTTAAACTCCAAGAATCTTTTTTTTTTAGACATTTTCATTATTTACATGTCATATGATATCTCCTTTCCCAGTTTCCTCTCCGAAAAAAGAAAAAAAAAACCCTATTCCCTCTCCCCTCCCCCTGCTCACCAACTCACCTCACCCTCTCCCACTTCCTGGCCCTGGCATTCCCCTACACTGGGGCATAGAACCTTCACAGGACCAAGGGCCTCTCCTGCCATTGACGACTGACTAGGCCATCCTCTGCTATACATATGCTGCCGGAGCCATTAGTTCTACCATGTGTATTCTTTGGTTGGTGGTTTAGTCCCTGCGAGCTCTGAGGGTAATAGTTCATATTGTTTGTCCTAAGGGGCTGCAAACCCTTCAGCTCCTTGGATCCTTTCTCTAGCTCCTTCATTGGGGACACTGTGCTCAGTCCAATCTGAGGTATATAAAAAGAAGAGTCATGTATTCCTCTTCTTTGTTCAAACTAACACTTAGTGGTGACATTACCAGTAAGTTTTCCTGCCTAGTACCTGAACTTTGTTCTTAGCTCTATTTTGTTCTTAACTCCCAATAAAATGTTATGGAGTTCTAAGGATTTACCTACCAAGTATTAGTAAATTCATCTATCTCATCATCTTAGTCCTTGCCACAGTCTTTCAATAGCCCATTGTATTATTCAGGGTTCTTGAGAGTTATAGAACTCATGGAATGTCTCTCTATATTGACGGAATTTATTGTGATGACTTACAGTCTATAGTCCAACTAACCCAAAAATGGTCAGCTATGAATGGGAAGTTCAAGAATCTAGTAGTTCCTTAGTCCCAAGAGATTCATTGTTTTGGCTGGTCTTCTGTAGAAATAGGTTCCAACAGATGTTCTGGCAAATAAGTGTAAGCAGTCAAGGAAGTGAATCTTCCCTCTTCCAATATCCTTTTGTAGTCCTTCAGCAGAAGGCATTGCCCAGATTAAAGGTGTATATCTAGATCAGGGATTTTCTTTGTCCTAGGCTGACCTTGAACTCAGAGATTTATTTTTGCCTCATCTCCCAGGATTAAAGGCATAAATTTTTCCTAGCCACTATGCCTCATGATCTGGATCACAGGGTGAGCCCTCCAATTCTGGATTGTAGTTCATTCCAGATATAGCCAAGCTGACAACCAGGAATAGGCATTACACCAATTATCTATGGTCTTAATTGCTAGAAAGGGCCCTATCTGAACTATTTCTTTCCCAGAAGCTCAAATTATATGTCTAAAGCATAAATTTAATCCTACATTTTTAAATACATGAAACTCTTCATTGGCTTATGTTTTAAAAATAAAATTCAGATACTTTATCTGTCACATCCTACAGAAAATATCCCATTCTTAACCCCAGAACTTACCTCTTTTATTTGAGTGAGAGATGAACTTTGCCTTTTCTGACAGAATTTAATTCAAGGCCTCTTGCATGCTAATTCAATGTTCTGCCACTGTGCTAGTGTCCCAAATTAGCAGCTGAACTTTTGAATCACTTTTTAAGGAGGACAGAGCATAATATACAGGTTTCCACTTAAGTTTTGACACAATGTACTTATTCAATATGTTCTAAAAAGTTCATAGTTATTAAATCTATTAGTCTTATCTTGGTAGATCTTATCACCTCGTCTTGAGATACATACTTACTGTGTAGTCCAGACTGGCCTTGAGCTCACTTTGTACTCCAGGCTGGCCTTGAACTCAGTATGTAATCTAGGTTGGCCTTGAACTCAGTAATTCAGGCTGGCTCATAATTCAGTGGAGATTCTCCTACTCTAGCTTCCCAAGTGATAGAATTACAGTCATATGTTATCATTAATGACACATTATCACATTTTAATTATTTATTTTTATCTTTATTATCATCTTGATCAAATTAGAAAACAAGATAAAAATACAAATTAACTATAAATAGAATTTAGACCGTGTTCAGTGCATTATTAGGAATTGTCAAGTACAAAAGTTAGTCCTCATAGAAGAGAGAAAGAAGCTTTTTGCTGCTGAATTAAGATAAATCTTCAAAAGAATAGAAAAGTGAAGGTAAAGGAGAGAAGATTAAGAAGAGGTTTGGAGGTATATGTTCAACCGAAATTTATTCCAAGCTTTCATAGACTCTTTCAAGGAACATTATAATAGAAAATACTTTTACTCAATTATGAGGCAAATATAACTATGATAACAAAACAGCCAATTTCACTCATAAGCATAGACACAAAAATTATTCAAAAAAGTGGCAAAAATGTAGTGGTAAGTAAAGTGACTAAAATGAATAAATTTATCTTAGAAATGCATATCAGTATTAAAAATCAATAAATTAAATATATTAAACAATTAAAGTGACCAGGCACTGTGGTACATTACTCCCAGCACTCAGGAGTCAGAGGTAGAGTCATTGTATATAGTGAACTCCAGGATAGCCTGGGTTACATATCAAGAGTCTGCCTGAAAAAAACATAAAACAAAACAAAACAAAACACAGAAAAAGAATTAAAGAGAAGAATAATGTAATGATTCAAAAGGAAAGTTAGTAAAATCCAGTGTGCATTGCCTTTTAGTAAGACATCATAAATTCAGAAGGTTTTCTACTCTCAGTTCTTAATTTTAGTTAGGTTAATTTCTTTTCATGTATTTCAATTATCTGAACATTTTCTGACTTATTCTCTCTCTTCGCTTTTATTTTAACCAGTTAATTACTATAGAATTACTATAATTCTCACCCCATACCAAGACAACCTCTGAGTCTATGTCCGTTTTAAAAGTTTTCATTTTAATGAACTAAGGGTGATTTAACCCTATGTCTTGGTATCTCTAAAACTTTTTGCTTGAATGCCAAATATTATATATAAAAATGAAGAAATCTCCATATGATATTTTTCTTTATGGGCCTTGAACTCAGTATGTAACCTGGGTTGCTCATGTTGTCTATTACTAGACACTTAGAATAGGGATTTTATCTCAGTTTAGTCCTGAGATCAAAATAGGTTCCTTTTAGTGAAGTTCTCTGTCTATTGTATTTCCATTGCTATATCAGAACACTGAGGCTTTTACACGCCTGAATCTGTGTATTCTCGGGGCCTGCTTTCTAGTTAGCTAGAATTGAAACCCTTCTCTTTTACTATTACATGCTACTGGGAAATTTTACTGTGGCTTACTATAGTATAAGTCTCAATGGGCAAAAAAGGAAGACAAAGAAAGATGAGGCAAGAAGGGAGCAAACAACTATTTTTATATACTAATAACATTTTTTTCCTTAAAAGATGATTTTTCCCTTGGAATTTAACAAATGTGTTAAAGTCGAAGCCCAATTAATATAGTTTCAGCATTCCAATTGCTTCTTCTTGCTGAAAAGCTATCCCCTTGGGGACAATCTTAATGTTAATAGAATACTCTGGCCCATGCTGTCTCAAAGATCTATTCTGTCTGCTTTTTGATAGCAGACCCTAAGTGTAGTCTTTAGCTGCTAGTGTGCACCAAATGGGCAAATGTTTGGAGTACAATATGGATGTGAGATATTATACTATATCTCAACAGAATCCTGATTTCTGGAATTTTGATATTCTATAATGTTAACTGGCCTATCTGATCTTGAATCCACCTACATGAAAAAGTTAGTTGGAAGAACTTTAACTTGGTTAAAGCTTTTCTATCATGATTTAAGCATAGAAGCTACCACTAACCTTTAAAGTATGATAATGTATGATGCAATCTATATAAACAAACCAAATCATGATTTATTGATGAGTTTTCTATGTGAAATCAATAATAAGATTACCAGGCTTAGTGGTACAGCATTTGCCTGGGGTGTGCAAGGCTCTGTATACAATCCTAGTAGCACAAAAAGAAAATAAGTTATCACTTATTCTAAAAAAATAACTTTCTATACAAAATAGATATAAAATAAAAAGAAAATTTATTTTAATGGTATCTGAAGTTAAAAAAATCCACAAAATTAATATGACAAAAATAAGAAATAATCAAGGGAAATAATCAAACTTATTAAAATGCTAAATAAGAGATATATCTTGAATCTGTACAACTATAGGATCTGCATTTCCATTAATAGTTGGGGAACTCAGTATTTTATATCTATTCTTAACAACTTAGACTATAGACTAAACTCATTCCCAATTACAACACTAACAATAAGAGTTTTTTTTTTTGTTTTTTTTTGGTGGAATCCAAACAGGAAATTCTAACAATTATGTAAAAATGCATAGGGCTCAAACCACTGAGATATCCTTTGAGAAAAATTGCAATTTGGAATTTGTTTTAAAATACCAATACTTTGTGGGCCCCAACAAGGATAGGAACTCCACAGGAAGATTAACAGAGTCAACTAACCTGGACCCTTGGGGCTCTCAGAGTCTAAACCAAAGAACATACAAGGGCTGGACATAGGCCTACCTACACATATGTAGCAGATGTGCAGCTTGGTCTTCATGTGGGCACAAAAACCAACTGGAACAGGAGCTATCCCAAAAGCTGTACATGGGACATGTTCTCCTAGCTGGGCTGCCTTGTTTGGCCTCAGTGGGAAAGTGCTTAGCTTCTCAGAAAATTGAAGTGGAAGGGTGTTGGGATACCCAGAGGAGACCCACCCACTCAGAAGATAAGGAGGGGTGGATAGAGGAAAGATTGTGGGAGGGGTGACCTGAAGGGAGGCAGTGAGTGGGATGTAAAGTGAATAAATTTAAAAATTAATTCAAATTAAAAATAAAAACAATCTTTCTCATTATAAAGTTATAATTACAATATTTTAAGTTAATATGACAGGTTGTATTGTTTGGGAAATTAAAACACAGGTGACATTGTTTAGCAAATTGAAAAGAAGGCCTGCATTGAAAGAAGCATCTGCATCTAAGAGCTCCATCCAAACAATGGTACCAAAGATTTCACAAAAGTATAAGGCTATCAGTCCCTAAAGAACCTTATTCTTGTAAAATGCTTTCCCAATAATGCTCAACATTGAGAAGTTCCTAGCCAACTCTTTCATGAACCATATATGACAACTCCCCTGAACTGTGTCTAAGAGCATTGATTTACAAAGTTTGCAATTACAAATCCCTTCTCTTTTCTTTAAGATGTCATGCATTTTAGCTCCAGTGGAAGGGTAAATACTTAAATTTCATGGGCATCTTGCTCCAACTTGCATCAAAGCCTTATAGTTGAAAGATTTTCAAAGCTTGTTTTTCATTCTGCATGTGAGTTTAAACTAGGAAGTTCAGAAACTATAAACATAGGGTCCCATTCACCTGCTTATCTTTCATTCCCTGTCCTGTGATGCATGGGTTCTCAACTTGTGGACCACAACCACTTTTGGGATGGCACAACTCTTTGACAGAGGTCTCATATCAAATATCATGCATATCAGATATTTACATTACAATTCACCAAAGTAGCAAAATTATAGTTTGAAGTAGCAATGACAATAATTTTATGGTTGAGAATCATCAGTGCATGAGGAACTGTATTAAAAGGTTTCAGCATTAGAAAGGTTGAAAACCACTGCTTTAGTATGTCTCAAGCATTCAAAGCCTCTCAACTTTTCCTTTCACAGGAATTGAACTCAGGGACAATTGTGTTATTTTCATTATCTTTGTAATTGTTACTGAATAAAATATATGTAATGATTTATCCTGTCCAAATTTACATAGCCAAAGTTTTTTTCTTGAAAATGTTAATATGCCACTTGATTAATATTAGTGATGGCCTTTTTTCTTTTTTTTTAAAAGATTTATTATATGTAAGTACACTGTAGCTGTCTTCAGACACACCAGAAGAGGGCATCAAATCTCATTACAAATGATTGTGAGCCACCATGTGGTTGCTGGGATTTGAACTCAGGACCTTCGGAAGAGCAGTCAGTGTTCTTAACCACTGAGCCATCTTTCCAGCCCAAGTGATGGCCTTTTCAATAGATGTTGCAAGGATGTTCTAGTTAAGAAATAATTCTGGGAAGACTGATAGTCTAAATTTGATTCTTGTTTCATATAATAATGATGAGCAAATCAATTAGGAGAGGAGTAACTCAGTAGTCCCTGGTGCTTATATGAAGGAGGGGGACCTTAGGAATCTTATCAGTTTCAAGAGATTCAGTTTTGTAAATCCTTTAGATTTTACTTCTGTATATTTAATGAATTTTCATTCAGAATTTTATGTTTCACCAACTTTTAGAACATCCAGTATCTTTTTAAAAAATTTTTTATTGGTTATTTATTTACATTTCAAATGTTATCCCCTTTTCTGGTTTCCCCTCTGGAAATCCTCTATCCCACGCTCTCCCCCTGCTTCTATGAGGGTGCTCCCCTAATTACCCATCCACCCACCTACCCACCCACTCCTGCCTCAATGCCCTTATATTCTCTTACACTGGGGCATCAAGACCTTCACAGGATGGTCTCTCCTCCCACTAATGCCAGATAAGGCCATCCTCTGCTATATCCACTCCTGCCTCAATGCCCTTGTATTCTCTTACACTGAGGCATCAAGACCTTTACAGGATGGTCTCTCCTCCCACTAATGCCAGATAAGGCCATCCTCTGCTACATATGCAGCTGGAGCCTGTGGGCCCTCCATGTGTATTATTTGGTTGGTGGTTTAGTCCCTGGGTGCTCTTGTTGGTTGATGTTCTTCCTAGGGGTTGCAAACCCCTTCAGCTCCTTCAGTCCTTCCCCTAACTCTTCCATTGGGGTCACCAAGCTCAGTCCAATGGTTGGCTTCGAGCATCCTTATCTGTATTGGTAAGGCTATAGTAGAGCCTCTCAGATGGTATCCATATCAGTTTCCTATCAGCAAACACTTCTTGGCATCAATAGTGCCTGGGTCTGGTGGCTGCATAGTGGATGGATCCCCAGGTAGGGCAGTCTCTGGATGGCCTTTCTTTCTGTCTCTTCTCCACTCATTGTCCCTGTATTTCCTTTAGACAGGTGCAATTCTGGGTTAAAATTTTGAGAAGGGTGGGTGGCCCCATCTCTCAACTGGGGGCCTTGCCTAACCTCTGGATATGGTCTCTACAAGTTCTCTCTCCAGTTTGTTGGGTATTTCAGCTAATGTCATCCCTGTTGGGTCCTGAGAGCCACTTGCTTTTGTGGCATCTGGGACTTTCTGTACCCATCCCCCATTGCTACACAACTCTGTTCAATTTCCTGAACCTCTGTACATCTCCCCGGTCTCCTCCCACACATGATCTTACCCCCTTTCCCCTCCCCCTCCTCTCTTCCTTCAAAGTTCCTCCCACCTTCTACCTCCCATGATTATTTTGTTTCCTCTTCTAAGTAGGACTGAACCATCCACACTTCTTGAGCTTCATATGGCCTGTAATGTGTATCATGGGTATTCCCAAGCTTTTTACATAATATCTACTTATCATTGAGTGCATGCCATGTGCATTCTTTTGAGACTGGGTTATCTCACTCAGAATGCTATTTTCTAGTTCCATCCATTTGCCTATGAATTTCATGAAGTCATTGTTTTTAATGGCTGAGTAGTACTCCATTGTGTAAATGTACCACATTTTCTATATCCATTCCTCTATGGAGGGACATCTGGGTTGGTTTCAGCTCTGGCTAATATAAATAAGGCTGCTATGAACATAGTGGAGCATGTGTCCTTGTTATAAGTGGGAGCATCTTTTGGATATAGGCCCAGTTGCAGTATAGCTGGGTCCTCAGGTAAAACTATGCCTAATTTTCTGAGGAACCACTAGACTGATTTCCAGAGTGGTTGTACTAGCTTGCAAGCCCATTAGCAATAGAGGAGTGTTCCACTTTCTCCACATCCTCACCAGCATCTGCTGTCACCTGAGTTTTTAATCTTAGCCATTCTGACTGATGTGAGATGGAATCTCAGGGTCGTTTTGATTTTCATTTCCCTGATGACTAAGGATGTTTAACATTTCTTTAGGTGCTTCTTGACCATTCAAGATTCCTCAGTTGAGAATTCTTTGTTTATCTCTGTACCATATTTTTAAATAGGGTTATTTAGTTCTCTGGAGTTTAACTTCTTGAGTTCTTTGTATATATTGGATATTAGTCTTCTATTGGATGTAGAATGGGTGAAGATCTTCTTCTAATCTGTAAGTTGCCATTTTGTCCTCATGAAATGGCCATCTTATTAAAAGCAATCTACATATTCAATGTAATCCCCATAAAAATTTCAATTAAATTCTTCACAAAGTTAGGAATAGCAATTCTCAAATTCATTTTGAACAACAACAACAACAACTACCCAGCATAGCAAAAACTATTCTCAACAATAAAAGAATTTCTGGGGGAATCACCATCCCAGACCTCAAGTTCTACTACAGAGCAATAGTGATAAAAACTGCATGGTATTGGTACAGAGACAGGCAGGTAGATCAATGGAATAGAACTGAAGACCCAGAAATGAACCCACATATTTATGGTCACTTGATCTTTGACAAAAAAAGTAAAACCATCCAGTGGAAAAAAGATAGCATATTCAACAAATGGTGCTGGCTTATATGGCAGTTGACATACAGAAGAATGCAAATTGACCCATTCTTATCTCCTTGTATAAAGCTCAGTACATAAAGCCAGATACATTGAATCTATTAGAAGAGAAATTGGGAAAGAGCCTCGAACATATTGGCACGGGGAAAAATTTCCTGAACAGAACACAAATGGACCAGGCTCTAAGATCCACTATAGACAAATGGAATTGAAAAGCTTCTGTATTAATAAAATTGAAAAGCTTCTGTAAGGCAAAGGACACTGTCATCAGGACATTCAGTATCTTAATAGACTTTCCTGGAGAATGGGCTATTTTACCTTTCTTGAGAACATTCTGTGTCATAACAAGATTACCTTCAAGGTGTAATCCTCTAACTCAGAGGAAACTGCTATGTAACAGACATCTTTATCAACATCAATGTCCCTGTCAAGGATCAGTGCTATGAAAATTTATCTTCTGTATGTAACTTCTTATTATACTCATTGATCCATAGTTTCTCTCATTATCTATACATGATCAAGGCAGTCAAATTTCAGCATGGATGGAATAGGCACTCACAGGATTGGATCTCTATCTGAGGAGCTGATGGAAGTTGATAGCTACTGCAGAAGGCAGATGTCTTTGGATATGTACCCACAGCCATGGAATTTATTTGACTTAGTAGGTAAATAAGAGGAAAAATAAGATGCTAATTTTTTTTTTGAAAAAAGTTAACACATGTCCACTTTGAAAGATAGAAAGGGGCATCTGGAGCTGATCCAGTGCCACAGGGCTCCATACCCAAATAGTTTCAGGAGAGAACTAGCCTCCCAGGAATGCAGACAAGACTGTAAGAGCAAGTAAGACAACCACTGCTGCTCAGAGGAACCCACCCAGAACCCTCAGGACACAGGAACAGAGGAGCAGCCTGGGACAGTAGCTTTCCTGTTTCTGTCTGTGCTCTGAGTGGATCCTGTGCCACAGAGCTACATATACAAATACTGCCAGGAGAGAGCTAGTCTCCCAGGAGTGCCTACACCCCTGCAAGCACAGATAAGACCACCACTTCTCTTCAAATTTCTGGCCCAAGAAGGACCTTCCTAAAGCCATCAGGACATAGGAACTAAGAATCAGCTGGGGACAAGATCCTTCTGGTTTCTGGCCCTGTACCACAGCTCTCCATACCTAAATTCCTACCAGAGAGAAATACTCACACAGGAGTACTGACACACAGGATTGCAGGATGGAAAAAGATGCAGTCAGAGGCAACAAGACAAGCTAACATTAGAGATAACCAAGTGGCAAAAGGCAAGGGCAAGAACACAAGCAATAGAAACCAAGACTACTTGGTATCATAAGAACCCAGTTCTCCCACCACAGGGAGCCCTGGTTACTCCAATACACCAGAAAAGCAAGACTCTGATTTAAAATCACATCTCATGGTGATGACAGAGGACTTTAAGGAGGATATAACTAACTCCCTTAAAGAAATACAAGAGAACACAGGAAAACAGGTAGAAGACCTTAAAGATGAAAGACAAAAGTCCATTAAAGAATTACAGAAAACACAACCAAACAGGTGAAGGATTGAACAAAATGATCCAAGATCTAAAAATGGAAATAGAAACAATAAAGAATCACAAAGGGAGACAACACTGGAGATAGAAAAATTAGGAAAGTCATAGATGTCATAGATGTCAGCATCACCAACAGAATATATGAGATAGAAGAGAGAATCTCAGGGGCAGAAGATACCATAGAAAACATTAACACAACAGTCAAAGAAAATGCAAAATGTAAATAGAAAGTATCTAATAAAAAAAGATAGAAAAAAAAAAGAAAATTCAAAATGCAGAAAGGTCCTAAGCCAAAACATCCAGGAAATCCAGGACACAATGAGAAGACCAAACCTAAGGATAATAGGTATAGAAGAGAGTGAAGACTCCCAACTTAAAGGGCCAGTAAATATCTTCAACAAAATTATAGAAGAAAACTTCCATAACCTAAAGAAAGAGATGCTCATGAACATACAAGAAGTCTACCGAACTCCAAATAGATTGGACCAGAAAAGACATACCTCCTGTTACATAATAAAAAATACCAAATGCACAAAACATAGAATACTAAAAGCAGAAAGGGAAAAAGGTCAAGTAACATATAAAAGCAGACCTATCAGAATTATACCAGACTTCTCGCCAGAGACTATGAATACCAGAAGATCCTGGGTGATGTCATACAGACCCTAAGAGAAGACAAATGCCAGCCCAGGCTACTACAACCAGCAAAACTCTCTATTACCATAGATAGAGAAACGAAAGTATTCCATGACAAAACCAAATTCACACAGTATCTTTCCACAAATCCAGCCCTTCAAAGGATAATAAAAGGAAAACTCCAACACAAGGAGGGAAACTACACCCTAGAAATAGCAAGAAAATAATCTCCATTTAACTAACCAAAAAGAAGATAGCCACACAAACATAATTCCACCTCTAATGACAAAAATAACAGGAAGCAACAATTATTCCTTAATATATCTTAACATCAATGGACTCAATTCCTCAATCAAAAGACATAGACTAACAGACTGGATATGTAAATAGGACCCACCATTTTGCTGCATACAGGAAACACACCTCAGTGATAAAGACAGACATTACCTCAGAGTAAAAGTCTGGAAAACAATTTTCCAAGCAAATGGTCCTATGAAACAAGCTAGAGTAGCCATTCTAGTATCAAATAAAATTGACTTTCAGCCTAAAGTTATCAAAAAGATAAGGAGGGACACTTCATACTCATCAAAGGTAAAAATGTACCAAGATAAATTCTCAATTCTGAACATTATCTATGCTCAAAATGCAAGGGCACCCACATTCATAAAAGAAACTTTGCTAAAGCTCAAAGCACATATTGCACCTCACACAATAATAATGGGAGATGTTACCATCCCACTCTCAGAAATGGCAGATCATGGAAACAGAAACTAAACACACACACTGTAAAAAAAAAAAAAAAAGAAGTTATGAACCAAGTGGGTTTAACAGATATCTATAGAACATTTTATCCTTAAACAAAAGACTATAACTTCTTCTCAGCACCTCATGGCACCTTCTCCAAAATTGACCATACAATTTGTCACAAAACAGGCTTCAACACATACAAGAAGATGAAATAATCCCATGCATCCTATCAGTTCACCATGGACTAAGGCTGGTCTTCAATAACAACATAAACAACAGAAAGCCCACACACACGGAAGCTGAATACTATACTCAATGATAACTTGGTTAAGGAAAAAATAATGAAAGAAATTAAAGAATTTTTAGAGTTTAATGAAAATGAAACCACAGTTACACAAACTTAAGGGAAACAATGGAAGCAGTCCTAAGAGGAAAACTATAGATCTGAGTGCCTCCAAAAAGAAACTGGAGAGAGCATACACTAGCAGTTTGACAGCACAACTGAAAGCTCTAGAACAAAAGGAAGCAAATTCACCCAAGAGGAGTTGAAGGCAGGAAATAAACTTAGGGCTGAAATCAACCAAGTAGACACAAAAAGAACTGTACAAAGAATCAACCAAACCAGGGGCTGGTTCTTTGCAAAAATCAACAAGATAGAGAAACCTTTAGCCAAACTAATCAGAGGGCACAGAGACAGTATCCAGATCAACAAAATCAGAAATGAAAAGGGAGACATAACAATGGAACCTGAGGAAATCCAAAAAAGCATTTGATCTTACTACAAAAGCCTATACTCAACAAAACCCGGAAATCTGAATGAAATGAACAATTTTCTAGACAGATACCAGGTACCAAAGTTAAATCAGGATGAGAAAAATGATCTAAACAGTCCCATAACCTTTAAAGAAACAGAAGGAGTCATTAATAGTCTCCCAACCAAAAAAAGCCCAGGTTTAATGCAGAATTCTATAAGACCTTCAAAGAAGACCTAATACCAATACTCTTCAAACTATCCCACAAAATAGAAACAGAAGAAACACTACCCAATTCGTTCTATGAAGCAACAATTACTCTGATACCTAAACCACATAAAGACCGAGCAAAGAAAGAGAACTTCAGACCAATTTCCCTTATCAATATTCATGCAAAAATATTCAATAACATTCTTGCTAATCAAAACCAAGAACACATCAAAATGATCAGGCTTCATCCCAGGTATGCAAGGATGGTTCAATATACAGAGATCCATCAATGTAATCCACTTTATAAAAAAACTCAAAGAAAAAAATCACATGATCATTTCATTAGAAGTTGATAGAGCACTTGACAAAAATCAAACACAACATTTTATTCTGAGGTAGTATCTGTCTTTGTGACTGAGGTGCATTTCCTTTATGCAGTAAAATTCTGTGTCCTGTGTATGTATCCAGTCTGTTAGTCTATGTCTTTTTATCAGGGAATTGAGTCCGTTGATGTTAAGAGATATTAAGGAAAAGTCATTGTTACTCCCTGTTATTTTTGTTGTTAGAGATAGATACATTATGTTTATGTGTCTATCTTCTTTTGGATTTGTTGAAAGATTACTTTCTTGCTTTTTCTAGGGTGTAGTTTCCCTCCTTGGGTTGGTGTTTTCCATCTATTATCCTTTGTAGGGCTGGATTTGTGTTAAGATATTTCATAAATTTGGTTTTGTCAAGGAATATCTTGTTTTGTCTGCCTGTAGTAATTGAAAGTTTTGCTGGGTATAGTAGTCTTGGCTGGCATTTATGTTTCCAGAGATGCAGGGACAGTTCAATATGCAGAAATCCATCAAAGTAATCCACTACTTAAACAAACTCAAAGAAAAAAAAATCACATGGTCATTTCATTAGATGCTGAAAAGGCATTTGACAAAATTCAGCATCTCTTCATGTTAAAAGTCTTGGAAAGGTCAGGAAATCAAGGCTATACCTAAACACAGTAAAAGCAGTATATAGCAAACCAGTAACCAACATCAAACAAAATGGAGAGACTAGACAAGGCTTTCCATTCTCTCCTTACATGTTCAATATAGTACTCGAAGTCCTAGCCAGAGCAATTAGACAATATAAGGAGGTCAAGGAGATACAAATTGAAAAGGAAGAGGTCAAAATATGACTATTTACAGATGAAATGATAGTATACTTAAGTGACCCAATAAATTCCACCAGAGAACTCCTAAACCTGACAAGTAACTTCAGCAAAGTGGCTGGATACAAAATTAGCTTAAACAAATCAGTGGCCACAAAGTATAGACAGGCAGAGAAAGAAATTAGGGGAACAACACCTTTCACAGTAGTCACAAATAATATATCTTGGTGTGACTCTAAGCAAGTGAAAGATCTGAAAGACCAGAATTTCAAGTCTCTGAAGAAAGAAATCAAAGAAGATCTCAGAAGAAGGAAAGATCTCCCATGCTCATGGATTAATATAGTAAAAATAGTCATCTTGCCAAAAGCAATCTACATATTCAATGCAATCCTCATCAATTTCCAAATCAATTCTTCATAGTTAGAAAGATCAATTTGCAAATTCATCTGGAATAACCAAAAACCTAGGATAGTGAAAACTATTGTCAACAATAAAAGAACTTCCTGGGGAATCACCATCCCTGACCGCAAGCTATACTACAGAGCAGTCATGATAAAAACTGCATGGTATTGGTATAGTGAAAGGCAGGTAGATTAATGGAATAGAAGTGAAGACCCAGAAATTAATTCACACACCTATGGTCACTTGATTTTTGACAAAGAAGCCAAAATCATCGAGTGGAAAAAAGACAGCATTTTCAACAAATGGTGCTGGGTGAAGTGGTGGTCAGCAACTAGAAGAATGCAAATCAATTCCTTCTTATCTCCCTCATACAATGCTCAAGTCCAAATCGATCAAGGACCTCCACATAAAACCAAATACACTGAAACTAGTAGAAGAGAAAATGGGAAAGAGCCTTGAACCCATGAGTACAGGGGAAAATTTCCTGAACAGAATACCAATGGCTAGTGCTATAAGATCAAGACAAATGAGGCCTCATAAAATTGCAAAGCTTCTTTAAGGCAAAGAACACTGTCAATAGGACAAAATGGCAACCAACAGATTGGGAAAAGATCTTTACCAACCCTATATCCGATAGCGGGTTAATATCCAATATATACAAAGAACTCAAGAAGTTAGACTACAGAGAACCAAATAACCCTATTTAAAAATTGGGTACAGAGCTAAATAAAGAATTTTCAAATGAGGAATACCAAATGGCTGAGAAGCACCTAAAGAAATGCTCAACATCCTTAGTCATCAGGGAAATACAAATCAAAACAACCCTGAGATTCCACCTCATACCAGTCAGAATGGCTAGGATAAACAACTCAGGTGACAGTAGATGCTGGCAAGGTTGTGGATAAAGAGGAACACTTATCCATTGCTGGTGGGATTACAAGCTGGTACAAACACTCTGGAAATCAGTTTGGCAGTTCCTCAGAAAACTGGACACAGTACTACCTGAGGACCCAGCTATACCACTCCAGCATATACCCAGAAGATGTTCCAATATGTAATAAGGACACATGCTCCACTATGTTCATAGTAGCCTTATGTATAATAGCCAGAAGCTGGAAACAATCCAGATGCCCTTCAACAGAGGAATAGATACAGAAACTGTGGTACATTTACATAATGGAGTACTACTCAGCTATTAAAAATGATGAATTCATGAAGTTCTTAGGTAAATGTATGGAACCAGAAAATATGATCCTGAGGTAACCCAATCTCAAAAGTACACGCATGGCATGCAGTCACTGATAAGTGGATATTAGCCCAGAAGTTTGGAATACCTGAGATACAATTCATAAACCAAATGAACCTCAAGAAGAAGGAAGACTACAGTGTAGATACCTTGGTCCTTCTTAGAAGGGAGATCAAAATACCCATGGTAGGAAATACAGAGACAAATTTGGGGCAGAAACTGAAGGAAAGACCATCCAGTGATGATTCCAGTAAGGCATCCATCCCATATATAGTTACCAAACCCAGACACTATTGTGGATGCCAACAAGTGCTTGCTGACAAGAGTCTGATACAGCTGTCTCCTGAGAGATTCTGTCAGTGCCTGACTAATACAGAAGTGGATGCTCACATCCATCCATTAGACTGAGCACAAAGTCCCCAAAGGAGGAGCTAGAGAAAGAACTCAAGGAGCTGAAGGGGTTTGCAGCCCCACAAGAAGGACAACAATATGAACCAACCAGTACCCCCAGAGCTCCCAGTATCTAAACCACCAACAAAAGAGTACACATAGAGGGACCCATGGCTCCAGCCGCATATGTAGCAGAGAATGGCCTTGTGGGTCATCAATGAGAGGAGAGGCCCTTGGTCTCATGAAGGCTTGATGCCCTAGTGTAGAGGGATGCCAGGACAGAGAAGTGGGAGCGGGTTGGTTAGTGAGCAGGGAGAGGGTGGATGGGGTAGGCGACTTTTTGGAGGGCATGAAATTTGCAATGTAAATAAAAATCTAATAAAAACATGATAAAAAGTCTAAACAAAGGCTCCATTCTGATAAAAATATACACATATGGAAGTAGTAAAAAAGCAAAAAGTGTGTTTGGTGAACTCTCAATGGGAGTGAACTAGTATTATTACTTGCTGTATTTTCTACAACCTAAAGCATTACTTCTTTAAGAAAATGTACTAAAACATTAATCAAAGAAACATAATAAATCATGAAATTAAATACTTGCTGGTTTCAATTGACTGGCAGTTGACTTGAGAATGGAGAAACATGTTACTGGTAGCCTTGAGAAGATCTGTTTAGATGAGCGGGAAGAACAAAATCCAACTAGAATAGATTGGTAGGTTCTCAAAATAATAAACACAGTTACTGCGGTGGCTTAGAACTTACACAACTAAGTGTATACTCAAGAAAATCAAAACATATGTGCGAAGAAGCTTGAATACATTCATAGGAACATTTTTAGTATCTCACAGTGGCAACAATCCAAATGTAAATCTCAGATATATGGATAAACAAATATTGGTCCATTTTAATCTATGAGTTCTATAATCAAACATGTGCTAAAAGTGTTGGAAATGTGTGCACTAAGACTTATTTCCTAAACAAAACAATTCGAACTACATTATAGTTCTTCTAGAAATATTTAAGACACAGATTTTATGTGGTAAGTTTATATGTAAATGTAAAGCCATTTTATGTTTAAGACTTCAACATATATGGATTTTGATATTCTTGGTGTATTTGGGAACAAACTTTCCAGATACTGAGATTCCACAAATGGAATATTGTTGAGCAACCAAAAGCAAAGTACTAATATGTTACAATATAGATATATCTTGTATATGATTCGATAAGTGAAAAAAATCACAAAAGAAAATATACTATATGATTCTAAGTATTAAGAAATACATACAAATGGCAATTTCTATTGAAGCATGATTTATAGGATAAAGAGTCGGGTGACAGTATGGAAGAGTTCTGAAATTATTGATGCTTTTATCCGTCTGAGTATAACTTATGGGTAAATTTTATGGTATGCAAGTTATACTTCAATAAAATGATTACCACAAAAAACAAAAGAATCTAATTGACGTGTTTTATTCCTAGATAATACTTTGCCTTATGATTTTTTCCTTCTTGTTTCTACAGTTCTCTGGATCATATTTCTAGATATTTCTTAATAGTTTAACTTGCTAGTCTTGCTAGCAGCTCCAGCTGTTGACTATACTCTCAAACTATCCCAAATCAAATATTAACCAGAGAAAATGGATGCTTCTAAAGAAAAACCATAGCTTGAGAAAAGTCTTACACGTGACTATAGTCCAGATCTACCTTTCAGATAATCTATGCAACACATGTATGTACATATACCACAAAAGAAGCTGCTAAGTAACATATAATTTAAAAATATAGTATTTATGTATGTGTGTGTGTATACATATGTCTGTAGATGGTAGAGGTCAGAAGGCAGCATCTGGTCTTCTGGAGCTCTAGTTACAGGGGTTTATGAGCCACCACATGTGGGGGCTGATAATTGAACTTAGGTCCTCTGGAAAAACAGCAAGTGCTCTTAACTGCTGAGTGATCTCTCTATAAATGACATCTTTGTAAGACATAATTTGTAAGCCAAAAAGTGTATATTACCAAATAGCCTAAATTTCAAAACTTTCTTTAGGAATATTGTAAACATGCAAAAAAAAAAAAAAAACCATGCCTTTCTCATCGAAAAATATTTGAATACATTTATTATAATAGATTTTATTTGATGAAATAAAAATAACAATATCAAATAGATCGTATCATTTTTATGATTAATAAGACCAAGACAGTCCACATACAAACTCAATGGTAAAGTTATGCTAACAGCTGACTTCATATCTGGGCTTGTAGAGTTTATACACAACATTCTTAGGGTAAGACCTGAGGAATTTAGTTGAAAACATTAACAGAAACCCTGTACAAAATGCTCAAATCTGGAGAATTGCATTTCACAGAAAAATATCCAAACTTTTCTTCCAGAACAAGTAAGTCAAAATACTTCATGTAGGCTATTGACAAATCATGACTCAGTCCTTTCTAGAACTCAAATTTCATATACAAAGACACTTTCAGAGCGCCTTTACAAGTAAGAGTAGTCCCTTATAACTTGCAGTTAGTTGCTTTTGTCTTTAGTTCCCCATCATGCACAGATGTCTAAGTATAGATGAGAAACTCGACAAAGAATGAATCTATAACTTTTAAATTATCTTTCTGAGTAGTGTGACAAAAATTCCAGTGTTCTCTTGAGGCTATCGATCATCCTCTTCATTCAGTATACTTGCCTGTTATATCTAAGTAGACATTTAGTTGTTAACAAACGTCATGACTCTACAGTGGTTTTATACAAGATTTGGTATCATCTCCAGTTTCAGGCATCCACTAGGGATTCCTTACAGGTAAGGGCGAATTAATGTAAGTCTTTAACCCATAGACATTTTATTGTTTTTCGTGCATCTTCTTACGCAATTCTTCAAGAGCTGCTTCTTTTTCTCTTAGAATTTGCTTAAGTCTTCTTATTTTTTCATCTCTGATGGTTTCTTCTAGTTCTGGTGGTGTCACTGGAAAAATATCTTCAGTAAAGTTTTTATTAAAATAAGTACTTTCTTCAAAAGATGTGCTTGAACTTAATGTGTCCTTTTCCTGCTTGTCATGAGAACAGTGTTCTGCCTCAGTTCTCTTGTCTTCCCTGGTTGTATTATGGCTTGTGACAATGTCATGTTGTGATATGTCTGATGTTGGTAAAATACTACTAAGGAGTTGGGAACTAGCAGCATCAGTTCCATTCATGACATTCATGACTGGGTCATCAGCATTTTCAATCTTTCTTTTTTTTGTGTAATGCATCTTCTTCATGGTTTTTGCTTTTCTTTTCTTAGAGAAACTCTGTTACAATGTTGAATAAGAAAAAAAAATGTTATTACTATGCCACATGCTCCTAAATCAAAGCTGGCATATAAATAATAGCAATTAAATTTGACTCCACAAATTTAAGTGGGGACAACTATAGGAAAAAATGAATTCTAACAAGTGGTAGCAAAATGAAAAGTTGCAATCACAGTCCTGGAGAACAAGCTGGTTTATTTACACTTTCTGGCTTAAACTGGGTATTAGAAGCCATGCTGACCCATCACTGAAATGAAACCATAACTAAGTAGTACCAATTTTTTTTCATTTCATTTGCAAAGTAGGCACATAAACTTTTTCTTAAGAAAGTTTATCTGAAAAGGTTGAAGATCAGAATACTAGATTATAATGTTCAAAGGCATAACTATAGTGATGAACATTAATGATTATATATGCTGCTTAAAATGTGTTACTACTCCAATGAATATCAACATGCTTATATTTTCTCCTACCTTAGCTCCTTGAAGTAATTCTTTAAAATAGGACAACTACTTGTAAGGCTTTTGACTATTTTCTTACATTACAAATGGAAAAAAGAAGGTTGACTAAAAATACTTAGAACTCAAATAAACAAGGAAAATATTTTCATCTGTGTGTAAGATTTGTCATTGTTTAATATGCGATATCTGCAAATTTAGCAAAAACCATCAATCTAAAGTACACTGAAAACCAAATAAAAGTTAATTATAGCCATTTGTGTGTCACACCTATAAAAATGCCATATACTTTAAAAATTGTTACCTGTTTTGTTTCTTCTTCCTTCACCATAAAGTTTGCATCTTTGTAAGAACTACTTTTCACCAAACTGTTAAAAGAATTAAAAGCTTTTCCAGAGTCCAGATGGTCAGGAATGCGAGTAAGACAAACTCTCAAATCTTTAGTGAGACCAAATAGCTTTTTAAATTCAGCATCATTCTTCAGATATGATGCCTTAGTATTAGTATGGCTTCCTTGAGAGTATTTCTTGTTACTTCTTTCTTGAATTTCTTTTTTTAATATTGATGCCATCTCATACTGGGTCTGGAAATGAGAAAAGAAAAGACCACAATATATTGCTAATTCCTTGTGACTTTATAGCACTAGCAAATAAGCATTTTTTAATCTTCCACAAGAGACCAGTTCATGGTTTAAAACAATTGCATTAAAATGATATTTACCATGCATTCAAACAATAAAATTTAAATACAAACTTAAAATATTCACAAAATTAATCTTTAATTTATTGTACAGAATAGGAACAAAAGGTCTGTTCTCAAGTAAATGAGGTGATGCTAGGTATGACAACAACTTTAAAATAATCTAGGCTAGGCATGGTACCCTGTAAGCCAGGCACTCAGTAGGCAGATGCAGGATGATGGTAAATTCAAGGCCAGCTTCAGCTACATATTGAGACACTAAAAATAAAGCAAAGCAAAGCAAAACAAAACAAAACAAAACAAAATTATAGTAAAATCTGTTCAGAAAGACTGTAGTTTTCTGGAAAAGTCTACTGTCTTCAACCCATCTTGCTTGTATTACAATTTACCTCCTTATATTTAAAACTCAATGATTTCTGTACTGAAGGGGACAGCCACAAACATTAAGTCATTATCTAAGTAAGCAAGGACAGTGGCTACACGTGTATTTTAAGAAGGGAATGGTAGCTGATAGATGTTATACAATTAGAGTCAACAGAAAGAAAGGCTGAAAGAAACACACTTGTCTTAAAAGAACCAAAACTCCTGCTATGTCTTAAGCTTAAGGTACAGATATACTCAAAGATATGGATAAAATCTTACTTGACTTATAGGTTCTGATGACTTCTACTTCACCCCTTTCATGGCACTTCAAAAAATGAATTTTTTTCTCATGATCATCACCAAAACAAAGCAAGAAAATATTTAAAACCCTATCTCTCATATGTGTGTGTGTATATATATATATATATAT
>NW_022196898.1:54807886-54833923 GCF_008632895.1 Mastomys coucha | reverse complement strand
ATATATATATATATATATATACACACACACACAAAACTATATCTTTTCATATACAAATATGTGTATATACCATATACACATGTACTCATAGTCACATAATTTTACTCATCTTTGAAGACCTATCACTCTCCAAATCTTCTGAACTTTGTTCTGTGATTGACTTTGTCTTATGGACTTGGCGAGCTAAATAATGAAAGAGAGAGATATTGCTTAGGCTTTACCACTTGTACTCCTCGAATATTTATTCAGATGAAAATTTTAAGCAAATGTATGATGGGGTGTGTGTGTGTAGGAGACAGGTATCAGATAATTTTGAGAATTAAGAAATAGTTTCCACACATATATATATAAAAAGAGCACCCTGACACGGGAAAATTACCTGTGATTCTTGGTCTCTGAAAACACACTGCTGAGAAGTTACAGTTGCTGCATCAACAGAGGAGCATACTTTCTCTATGTTCTGGACGAGATTTCCTTTTCTGGGGGCATTCTGTCCTGTCCTAAATCCATCTGGAAAAGCTGGGTTTATAAATACAGTCTTACTCTGTTTAAGGCAGTGAGTGGGCTGGTTCAGAGTATGTGGATTTATGACATAAAAAGGTGGTCTCTCCACTTTTTCATTCTTCTCTGCTCTTAGATTGGCCATGGAAGCAAATTGGGAATTTGAAAGTGATTTTGTCTTCAATTGAAAAGATTTACTTTTAACCAAAACGCTATTTAAAACCTCTCTGGATATTTCTGCAACCAGACTTGAACTTCCTACCTGTGATGAATCTTTTAGTGGAATATCAGAAGAAACAGAATTGTGCTGATCAATTTTTGATGGCAGACCGTATGTCCCCTTTTTATTCAACCAGACTTTCCCATTAAACATTATCAAAGCATCATCTTTAATAGGCACACTTACAGACTGTGTCTTGCTAGAACTGTTGGTACTCAACAGAGGTGTATCTATTGTATTATTTCCCAGATTTTTCCTACCTATAAAAGTGTTTAAAACCTTTGTAGCCACATTATTTGAAGACTTAACAGGAACAAGACATGGAATTCCAGGCTGTAGACACTCTTGAAAAATCGAGTTGACTGGAGCAGCTTGAGGATGATGACCACCTTTTAACAGTGTTTTTGTAGCAACATTTGGTGGAATTTGTGAGGTATTGAATGTCGCTGGTATCGGGTAAATATTCTGAGTTTTCTTGGTAACAAAAACGTTCACTGAATTTATAGCAGGTACATAAATAGCTGTTGGTATTTGGGAGGTACTTGTGGTTGCAGTTCCAAGTATCTTTTGCTGAACCAAAGGAGGAAAGGATGATGCAAGTACAGATTTCACTTTAGCATGGGGTGGAATCTTTTGCCCAAAAGGCAAAATTGAAGAATTCACATTTGCTGGGAGACTTGGGGTATTGACTATAAAATAAGATGAATCATTTTGTGTTGAGGGAGTAGTAGTAAGTGTTTGCCTGGTGAGTGTATGAATGTTCACACCATGATTCTGAATGTTAGAAATTGGTGGTATAAAATTTCCAGTCCCCACAGAAGTAACTCTATCTTTTCCTGATGTATCTACTGCTCCTGTAAGAAAACATTTTGTAGTATTGGCTGGCTGAAAAACAGGCAATTGAACTGATGCACTTGTGGGAGAGCTGGAAATCTGAGTTTGAAAAGTAACTTGAAATTGTTTTTCAGTATTTGCTTTCAAACCATGAGACATGACTGGAGATTGAACTACTGGGATAAGATTTCCAGAAGATTTAGGAATTGGAAGTAATTGCAGAAGTTTTTTTCCATCGGTGCCAATCGTAGGAACTACTTGGTACATGCACCCTGAAATACTTAAAAGAACATTTTAAGTAAATAAACACAACATACTACAAGTTCTATACATTTTATTTTAAAACAAGTATTTTCAATTATTTTAGATAGTAAAAATTTAAAACAGAATGTAATGTTGAGCTTGCAATCACAGACATCATGGAATAGACTTTGAAGCGAAGATAAAATTATATCAACTTTAATTTAGATCTTACAAGCAGGTTATGAAATCTTAACATTTATTCCAAAATGAAAAGGTTTCTAATTTAATTATTCAAACATAATGCTATTAGAAAAGACTCTTTACACTATAATCATTCTTCTCCTTTAATTTTTTCTATTCTCTTCCTTTACTTTTAATGAGGACTTTGACTCCAACTCTAATTATGCTTTTATTACTTTCCCCACCTCCAATTTGTTCTATCTTCTTTCCTTGATAAACTCTACTGCCAGCTTTTTTCTTCTGTTTGAGATCTCTCATTTGGTGATACTTTAATTTCCCATGTTTTTATACTGTAGATTTAACGGCATGCTCATGTATCAAAAATTTTCTTTTTCTTATTTCCATGTACATTAGGTTTCATGTTCCACATTGAGTATGGCAATTGTTCCTAATAATTTACTATCAAGCAATTCATACTTAATACTAAGGAAATTTTAGTTGAGGTAGAATATAATAGAGAGAGAGAAATGTTTAAAATTAGTCTACTGCAATATCCATTATTATGAGCTATGTTTTAAATACAAATTGTCAGTTTTACAAAAAACCAAGATACATAAATCTCTGTATAATACATTTTTTTTGTATATGACTTTGTATAGGCTTACCAAATTGTTTATACTTAAAACCATCTTTCAGATCCTAAAAAGTATAGTGTTCTCAAGGAATGCAGGAGAGTCACATCACTCTACCTGGGTGCTCCTCTCTGATACATCTCTACTTGGATCTTCAGTCTTAACCTAAATGGTACTTCCTAAGAGATACATTCTCTAGCCAATTTAACTATTTTTTCCTTCATAATAAAATGTCATTTAATTTCTTTCATGCCAATATTATTATTATATATCTGTGTTTATGTGTCTACAGACTGTCTTTCATGCTAATGCCTAAAAATATAACTATGGAGTACATATTCCATTGACTCAAGAATAAATGAAGAAGATGACTAAGAATAAATGAAGAAGCACTCAAAAAGACAAACATTAATTTTCAAAAGTGTAGAGTTCTGCTTTATAACTTACAGGTGTGATTTTAAAATCAAGTATAAATGAAAAAAAATCCATACCCAACAGTCTATGTATCCTCACTTCAACCCAAATAACATGGGCTCATCAGAAAGTTTTGAAATAGTCTTCTATGTATGAAAAATACATACTAATTTTTAGTAAAGTTAAAGAGAAATATGGTAGAGGGGAGTCTTAATTCTTGCTTTTGGAGTTTGAAGACCCACCTGAATTATCTCTGCACAAAGTACACTGTAAACTCAACATCAATTTATTCAGTAGTAAATGAAAATGTACTCAGTGTGGGTCAAGCACGGTGGCTCATGCATGCAATCTTAGCACTTAGGAGTGGAAACAACTGGAGTTGAACTTGAGCAACAATACAATACCAAGTCTTGAAACCAACCAACCAACCAACCAACCAACCAACTAACCAACCAACCAACCAACCAACTAACCAACCAACCAATCAACCAACTAACCAACCAACCAACCAACCAACCAACCAACCAACCAACCAACCATCCAATCAGCCAACCAACCAAGTACTGAGTTTTATGGTTCAAACACTAAGCTCTCTTAGGGAAAAGTGCCAATGATTTATAGCCTGTATGCTAAACAATTCTGGTTTTATGTTAACTCACACCTACGTATAGTTTTCACATTTTAGATAAAAAATACTTCAAAAGTGGATAAAAAACTTCAAAAAGGAATTCTGTACCATAAAATGTCATGAGATTAAATTACAGTATCCAAAATTAAAGCTTTATTATTATATAGTGGCTGCTGGGTACAGCAACAGAGTTGAATATTTACAAGAGAAAGAATGGTTCTCAAAGTCTAAATATTTGCTATCAGAATCCATAAACAACATACTTCTTAAATCCTTCACTAAAACTACCTACATAAACACAAAGAGGTAATTATCATGAAGTAAGATAAATGATGTTTTTGAAGGTTACAACTGCACCTTTTCCTTAAATGTACTCATTCCAAGACTTTTAACCATTTTGACAACTTGTCCTAGCTAAAATAATAGAAATCTTTTTATTCTGTACTTTTCACCACATTGTTACTTAAGCACTAATTGATTCTATTTCATCAATAAAATATTTCTGTATCATTTTTGGGATACAAGATGTATATGCAACCTCTTCTTTGCCATTTTATTCAAATCTTGTGAGGTCCTGAAACTTAACATGGCCAGAATGTCTTCCCTTCCATAGTCTCAAAATCCCTTGGAATTTCATCTTAGGTGGCTGTATCAGAGTATATAAATTCTGCTTTCTCACTTTGCTACTTACGCCTATTCAAAATATCCCGTTGACATTGCCTAAATTTCTCTTATCTGTTAAAACTCTTTCCACATTACTTTTCACCTTTCTGGTTCAAGGAAACATTATCTCTGTCTTAGACTATAGTAGCTTTATAATTGATCTTTTCTTCTCCTTTAGGTAGGGGTGTGTGTGTGTGTGCGTATTCTTTGCCTTTCAGTTCAGTGGATATACTAGTCTTAATATGTCTAAGTCATTTTAGTGATTTCCAACTATTCTTTAAGCAATTGAAAAAGAATAATTATTTTTGATGCAATAGAAGCCAAACAAAGAAAGGGTTTGAACAAAATTATATTAAAACTTTCTTGGAGTCAAATAGGATTAAGATTAAACATCTACAGTAGAAATAATGACATGAGTCATTATTAGTTTTAGTAAGACTAACTTAGTGGAAAAAATTATTGACATGTAGACATAAAGACAGTAAGTATATATAACTAACAACTTTAACTGTCAAGAGGGGAAAATCTTACAAAGTAGCTAGAGGAGAAAGGGAGGCAGAGGGGATTTTTCTTTTTTCTTAAACTGAAATAAACCAGAACATATATAAATCAGTACCTTATTGTTTTTCCTTCCTTTCTTCCTCTATTTTTTTCTTTTACTATTGTGATTTTGAAGAAAATAAGATTTTTTTAAAGGTTGGTGTCATATAGGATTATAAAAAGATTATGAGGCAGATATAAGTTCAATGAGAGGAACTTGGTATATAGTGTTAATAAACTACAACAAAGAAGCAGTATTCCATAAAGTTGTCTTGAAGTTCTCTTTTGTGGATTATTTTCTGTAACTCTACTAAAATGTCACTCTCAAAGATTACCAAGTCTGCCTTCAAACTTAAGCCTGGCACTCTTTCACTGTTCTTGACATGGGGTGATATTACTATACCTTCCTTATGAAGTTCTTATCTTTCATGCTTTCTATTGAGCCCAATGTGTTTGTTCCTCTTGACCTTAATATCACTGTATTAACTTTTCTGCATTTTACATATTCATCTTTGATTATTCTTCCAAATATACTTCTTGTCCAGTTCATTTTAACCCTGTTTTACTCCTTCAACATTTTCTCTTTAGAGACTGAACTAATATTCATGGCTCAAAACTGTTTCTCTCAATTATTTCCTCTGCAATAAAGATCATATTAGTTACATATTTTTACTCCCAGCCCCATATTTAATCCTCACTTTATATTTGTGGTCTGTATGAATATTTTAATTTAAATACCAGCATTTAAAATTCAACAAGTTAAAATTAATCTTTATTAAAACTAGTACTATATACTATTTTCCAATCATGTAACTGCATTGATTTCTAGCTCACAAAGATTAATCATTCAATTAGCCTTGACTTATCATTATTTTTTAATTCATTTATAGTACCACAAATACATGCTTATAAAAGGCACACAGCTAAGAAATATAACTGAATAAGAGATTTTTTTAATACTTCATATGTTATGATAAAAGGATTCTCTATTTTTGCTTGACAAAAAATATACTATATACAGTATAATAATTTCTCTCTCTCTCTCTCTCTCTCTCTCTCTCTCTCTCTCTCTCTCTCTCTCTCCCTCTCTGCTACTTATCCACCAAAGATTGAAAAAAATATGGCTTTCTCAAGCCTACATATTATTAGAGATTCATATAACCAACCACAGACTATAAATTCTTTAAGGCTAGCTTATTCTATTCATATCTCCTCTGTGTATAATAGAACAAATTAACATATTAGTTGAATTGATTCTTACAAACTACTAAAATATGATTTGATTTACTACAACAAAATTAAATGAGTTCTTAAATCTGAAATGTGGACTTCCAAAGAGAAAAGTGATAAATCAGAATAAAATTCATAATACTCTTTCAACCAATATGCACATTCTCCAGATTTAGTAGGAATCTTCAACTTAACAATTTAACCAAAAATTACTGAGTGACTCCACTTTCTTCAAGATATTTCATTTTCTTAGAGATCATATTCTGTAGTCTAATGTCATCAATAGGACACATAGAATTATTAGCCAGTTCGGTCACTTAGAATGTTTAGTGCACTAATTATATATTAAACTATTTGAACTGAGAAATGACACTGAAAAAAAAAAACTAAATTTTAAGACTTAAAAAGAAAAAGGGGAAAAAAAGATTACAGGCTTCTAATTCTGACTCTTAGACATACTGGCTAACTAATTTTGGAAAACCTACTTAACCACAGTGGCAAATATTTATAGTTCCAGGTACTTAGAAACTCAAGTAGGAGTGGGAGGATTACTGAGTCTCCCTTGAAGACAGCCTGGTCAATGCAGCAACAGCCCAGCTCTAAATTAAAAGTCCTAATAAACCTGCTAACAAAATATATAATTTCTGAGGTTTCTGGTTTTGTTTTTTTACTACTCTATATGCATATTCATCACTCATATATTAGAAATGAAATAATGAACATGTTGGAGGCTAATAAAATTTTAGAGTTTTGAAAATAATGTATTTTCATCTGTTAGGAGACCAAAACTTTCCCTTCTTACTATTTATAAAAATACATAAGAAGTTATATGTTACAATTCATATAATAATAAATACTATATATCACTTATGTAATAATATCGCCATTAATTCTAATCCTAAAAGCCAAGCAATATAGACCTCCACTGTCATCAACATTTTAGCTGAAAAAAAAAATACAAGGGTTTAAATTTCAATAACTTATACAGAATTATATGCTTTTCTTAAGGAGTCTTATTCATACTTTATATTCAAAGCAAGGCTCAACAATTCAATTGCATAAGCAAGTAGATAAGTGACAGAGTCCAATTAGCTGATATGGTGTTAATGTCTCTCCTAGTCTACTCTGAAGTTATAAAGATAAAACTTCACAACCAAAGACTTCAACCAGCAATGAACAATTCCTTCCCCAGTAAACGAAGTCACATGCTGAGAGTAGTAATTTTAACTGGACATTTGTGTTTGTCTCATTTAATTCACAAATACTGACAAGAAAACTGGTATAACATCTTTTCAAGAAACAGTAATTTCCTAATAAGATGTGTATTTTTCATTCCATTTCTTTAAATCTAATCCATATTCTCTACCATCCTATCCAAGCCCTCAGATTTCTGAAGTCATCTGAAATACAATCCTTACTCTAAATCAACACTGCCATTAGTTATTCAAACTATACACTTAATCTTTTCAATCCTATTCCCAAAATTTTCTGAGCAATCAGTCTCCAATAGATGAAATAGTCTCCAGACCAAAGCACCCTTGAGAGCTTTATGCTACCTGTGGTGTACAACTGAGTAAATAAGAACTCAATGCAAATCTTAATAAGTTAAATGAATACTACACTACAAATACACAGATTTTTACACTGCTCTTATAAAACTGAGTTTCCTACTTTTATGCCTGATTAAATTGTATAAATTAAGTAATAAACATTCTTTATCACAATACTACTCTGAATGTTATAATATCAGAAAATTTAAGAAATAAAAGCATGAAAGTATAACAAGGCACCAAAGCATAAACAAATGAATCAATGAAGTTGAAAGTACTTAGAAAAGTAACCAAAACATAACTGAATTTAAAATACTTTCCAGACTTCAAAATTCGCCAAAATTGTTACAAAATGTTTAAAAGAGAGCCCAAGGGCATAATAAAAAACTTGAATGTATCACTAAATCTTCTAGAATTGGAAAAGAACACAATCTTGAACACATAAGATATCTTCTATAATGTATCATAATTATTCAGGTAAAACATGTAAAATTATTTATTAAAAAGCATTCCATCTACTTTAGCTTCTCTGTACAGGACACAATCTGTCTTTACATCTCCACAAAGTACATATTACTAAAGACCTGTCTCTAGTGATACACGATATAACGGTTCTTTCTGTATCTATCAACAGCTCACAATTTACTGTTAATGACTTTTGCTTTTTTTCTTTTTTCTTTTTTGATATTTGCATAGTAGCAGCTTCCTATAGATCCAGCTGCTGGCAAGGCTGACACAGGAAGGTCACTTGTTTTTGTTAGACCATGGTTTTTAAGGGAAAATGTATTTTTTTTTAAAATCACCATTGTTTATTCATTGCAATTAGGGTTTGTTATACTTGTAACTAAAAGAAACCTACCTCGGCTAAAAACAGGACACAAATTCGTGTTTTTAAACTTGGAGCAAATATTGAAATGATCCTTTCTTTAATTATTTCTTTTCTGCTGTTATCAAAATATTTCCAGGTACCATTATTTTTATCAGAAAGTGAAGCATTAGTCAACAAACAAAGCTCCAATAAATACTAGGTAGATTTTCTTTTTTCAACCACAATTCCCTTTCATGAGTTTTGCTATTAGATTTCATGTTGTTCAATTACCTTTTACAGATTTACTAATCTTTGTTTCTCAACAAACATACTCATTATCTCTGGAAAGAATAAATTAAAGAATTGTTCCTTAGTGAATATTTTGTTGTTCTTGTTTTATTTCATCTGGTTTAACACAAAATTAAAAGAAAAATGTTACTGGTGATATATTTTCTAACCAAAGAAGGCTGTCACAACCCTTCGTAATCCTAATACTAGGTAAACCCAGGCAGGGGCAGCCTTAGCTACATAGTGAGTTTCCTACCCAGCCAGAGCCATATAGTGTTTGAACTGTTCCTTTGTAGAGACAATCAATTAGATGCACTCCTTTTAGACCCGTTTCAAATGCGTTACCTGGAAAAAACTCACTTCACATTTCAAGTTTTTACTTTTCTCCGTAGTAGTTGAGAATTTCAAATACTAAAGTCCCTTGTTCTAGAGCACATTTTTCTAAGTACATTAAAATGGGACTATTTTCACTTGAAGGTACAGCGCCCCGGGGCTGCACTTGCTAATCCACGATGGGTGTTTTGGGGGCGTGTTTCAGATTCTTGGAGCATCGCCCAGTTGTTTTTTTCTTCTGTGGGTATCTACTTGGTCCGCCTATGAAATTCGAGCGGATGGCATGGGGCGCGCTGGGGCCAGGAGATGCTAACTGCGTCGTACTCGCGGGCTGTTTTACATTTCTGCGGGGACTGGGAGGCAGGGGCTCTGGAGCGCGCGGGGCGGGGTGGGTGCGGTGGGAGGTGCGCCGTGATGGCGCTGCGCTCCCCCAGCCCCGCAGCTCGCTCCTGGAGCGCGGCTGAACGTCGGCTGAAGCGGCCATGACAACCTAAGTCACAGGGTGTAGGCGGGCGCGTGAGGGCTGGGAACTGGTACTTACCAGTGCGAGCCTGACTTTTCCTCTGCGGTTTTCAGAAAGACGCTCTGGAGGCTACTAGACATTTTAGATGGGTGGGAGGGGAAAGGGCAGTGAGTAGCGTGGGGGACAGGGCCCCTAAGTAGGCGCGAACCAGAGCGCGACTGAGGACCAGCAGCGTCTGAGGTGAGAGAACAGAAGTGTGTGACGGAAGATAGTCGAGAGGGCGGCTCCCCCGACTTCCGTGGGAAGTGGCTGTAGAAGCCGGAAGACGCAAGACAACGACCATACCCCTCCTAGCTCAGGCAAGCTCACTGTTTTCCGGCGAGTCTCTGGCTACGGAGAGGACGCGGGGGCGTGGCATCAATGGCACCGCCCTCGACAGGGCCGGGTCAGGGACCGCGCCCACTACAACGAGTCCCTAGAGCCGGCAAGCCTATGCATACAACTACTTCACGTACGGTTACCAAGGCGAATGGATCGCCGTGGCCCCGCCCTTATGACGTAGTCCAATCGACAGCGAAGGTTGATGTCTCTTCTTCCGGATCAAAGGAGGAACCAAAAGAGAAAGTGCTTTCACTGCCTACACAAAATGAAATACTTCCTGTGTCAGGCTTAAATTGCCTGCACTTGTACAAGCCAATGTAATAATGTCTTCCTTAGCAGTTTTATTCAGTAGACACGGGTAGGCATTTGATAGTTGCCGTAGATTGTTGAAAAATTTTACATCCCTTTTCCTGGCTAGAGATGATTTTTTTCTGTTTCTTGAAGATTTGCTTTTACATTATTCGATTAACCATTTTCTCCATTCCCACACTAATACCTCAGTTAAAACTGTATCTTATTGTCACACATTCAATGCCTGGAGTCTCTGTGCTTTAAATCCCCTGTATAAACTTTTTGGAAACTCTTCTTTAAATTTCCAGAAACCAGGTCTCAGAATTCTCTAGAATCCTGCAGTGAAATGAGATTTGAGAATTGGGTGTTATTTCCCTAATTTCTTTCTCAGCTTGTTTATCCTACCTGTAGAGGAAGTTAATTTTATATCCAGCTACTTTGCTGAAGTTCTTTATCAGGTTTAGGAATTCTCTGGTGGAATTTTTGGGGTCACTAAAAAAAAATACTATCATATCATCTGCAAATAGTGATAATTTGACTTCTTCCTTTTCAGTCTGTATCCCTTGAATCTCCTTTTGTTGTCTTAATTGCTCTGGCTAGGACTTCAAGTACGATATTGAATAGGTAGGGAGAGAGTGAGCACCCTTGTCTAGTCCCTGATTTTAGTGGAATTGCTTCAAGTTTCTCTTCATTTACTTTGATGTTGGCTACTGGTTTGCTGTATATTGCTTTTACTAAGTTTAGGTATGGGTCTTAGATTCCTGATCTTTCCAAGACTTTTATCATTAAGGGGTGTTGGATTTTGTCAAGTGCTTTCTCAGCATCTAATAAGAGGACCATAAGTTTTTTTCTTTGAGTTTGTTTATATAGTGGATTACATTAATGGATTTCCATATATTGAACCATTCCTGAATCCATGGGATGAAGCCTAGTTGATCATGATGGATGATAGTTTTGATGTGTTCTTGGATTAGGTTCACAAGAATTTTATTTTTGCAGCAATATTCATACGGGAAATTGGTCCGAAGTTTTCTTTCTTTGATAGGTCTTTGTGTGGTTTAGGTATCAGAGTAATTGTGGCTTCCTAGAACGAATTGGGTAGAGTACCTTCTGTTTTTATTTTGGGGAATAGTTTGAGGAGTATTGGTATTAGGTCTTCTTTGAAGGTCTGATAAAACTCTGCACTAAACCCATCTGGTCCTGGGCTTTTATTGGTTGGGAGATTATTAATGACTGGTTCTATTTCCTTAGGGGATATGAGACTGTATAGGTGGTTTATCTGATCTTGATTTAACTTTGGTACCTGATATCTGTTTAGAAAATTGTCCATTTCATTCAGGTTTTCCAGTTTTGTTGAGTATAGGCTTTTGTAGTAGGATCTCATGAGTTTTTGGATTTCCTCAATTTCTGTGAGTTTTTGGATTTCCTCAGTTTCTGTTGTTATATCTCCCTTTTCATTTCTGATCTTGTTAATTAGGATACTGCCTCTGTGCCCTCTATTTAGTCTAACTAAGGGTTTATCTATTTTGTTGGTTTTCTCAAAGAACCAGCTCCTGGTTTGGTTGATTCTTTGTATAGTTCTTTTTGTTTCTACTTGGTTGATTTCAGCCCTGAGTTTGATTATTTCCTGCCATCTACTTCTCTTGGGTGAATTTGCTTCTTTTTGTTCTAGCACTTTCAGGAATTCTAATTTAATTAGGTGTGGAATATTGTTAAAGTGGTTTCGAAGGTACAATTTTATTTGGCATAGGCAATCTTGTATGCTCCACAGTTTAAATTCGGGACACTGATAAGGTTGACAATTTGAAGGTTTAAATGGTTATTTAAAAATGGAATTACTTATCAGGATTGGTGACACATATATGTAATTCTAGCACTTGGAAAATACAAGCAGGAGGATGGGGTTTTAAGGTCACCCTTGGCTACACAAGTAGAAGGTTACCAAGACCTACATGAAAACTTGTCTCACAAAAAAGGAAGAAGAATGGTTTACTCATTCCGCTAGCCACTAAACATAAAAGATTTTTAAGAACTTCAGGTCTTGATATATTAAGAGAAAATGACATTTTCCTATTTCTGTATAATACATTTATTTTTCAATAAGCTACTCCCTCCCCATACTAAAGACATCAGGGAAGATAGGCAGCCCTTAATGCTTTCAAGCTTTCTGGCATATTTTGTCTATGAAATCAAAGTTACTAGGGAAAAAAACCAAAAAACAAAACAAAACAAAAACCCCCCAAAAAAACCAAATGCCTTTTGCCACACATTGTGGTGCACACCTTTTAATCCAGAACTCAGGAAGAGGCAGGTGAGTCTCTGAATTTGAGGCCAGCCTAGTCACCATAGTGAGTTTCAGGCTAGCCAGGGTTATACAATAAGACCTTGTCTAAGAGTGTGTGTGTCTGTGTGTGTGTGTGTGTGTGTGTGTCTAAGTGTGTGTGTGGGGGGGTGGGCAGCAGTTGGGAGGCTGCCTACCTTGTTTGCTATCTTATCACTTGCCATTTATTGATTATATTTTCCAGTTGGCTTTTTTTATTTATCAGGACTAAGGGTTCAAGACTAATTGTCACAGGTTGGGCTATTCAGATGTTGGGAGGACAGGAAGTTTAGTAGATACCAGAAACTGGTTTCTGTGAAAGGAAAGGCAGAAAATTTGGCAGAGAGAGACGTTAGTCTAAGATACTACATCTCAACAAAAATCTCTTCCTCAGTCCATTTCTGCAATAGCCTTCAAAGTCTTTCCCGTAGAGGAAGAAAACATGGGGGTTTATGCTTAGTGATAATCAGTCATTGCATCCAAGCTGTGACCAAAAGAAAACTGGAGTTTCATCCCCATGTTTAAGAAAGAATTCTGTAGCCAAGGCAATTATGGAAAGAGACTGATAGACTTTGAAGCATGTCTACTGGCAAGAGTCCAAGTGCTATAATAACAAGACCATGGCCACATCAGAAGAAATCCTGGGAGTTGGATCACAGCATCCTACATGCTCATTAAACAATTCATGCAGCTGTTTATTATAATTAATGCAGTTTATCTCACACTTAGATCCTTTAGTCAGCAACACCATTATTCTCTCACTCTTGAAGAAATGGCAATATACTTTACAGTATTTCTTAGAATACTTTTGATCTACTTGGCATGCTATAAGGGTCAATTTCTGTTTACTTAATAAATGAGTTCTCATTCCTTTTTCCTCTTATTTTCTCAAACTATTTCTCTCCAGCTGATTATATCCCTGTCCATGACTTTAATTATTACTTCTTACCTATTATTACTCTACAAGATGTATACATAATAGCATATTCTAGGCACTGATAAGTGCTTTATAAATAGACACTCATTTACTGTAAAAAACATAGTAAAATCATTATACAGAAATTAAGAAACTAGTCATAGAAAAGGCAAATAACTCTCTGGAAGTCACATAGTTGGTGATTTGTGGAGTTAACTTCTAAATTAAGGTTGTCTGTCTGAACATTCTATGTCTCTAACTCCTAATTCACAAATATATCTTCACTAATTCTTATCAGATTTGTATGTAGCTGGATTTTAATGTGCATTGTTGAGATCTATTGGGTGTTTTAAAAATCATCTTCAAATGAAATATGTCCAAAAATAGCCCAAAGCTGGAAATAAACCAGATGTGCCTCAACCAAAGAATGGATACAGAAAATGTGATTCATTTACACAGTGGAATGTTATCCATCTATTAAAAATAAAGACATCATGATTTTTTCCAGGCAAATGGATATAACTACCCAAGTGATGTAACTCAGACCAAAAGGACATGCACAGTATGTACTCACTGATAAGTGGATAGTAGCCAAAAAGTACAGAATACTTAGTATACAACTTACAGACCATAAGAAGTATAACAAGCAGAAATGCCCAAATGAGGAGGCTTCAACCACACTTTGAAGGGGGAAGGATCTGGGTAGGAGATGGGAAGAGGGAAAGGAAAACAGGATCAGATACTGAGGAGAAGGGGACAGGGGAGAAGCCAAGAGGGCCTAGAGAATAAATGAAAATAAGCAGCCTCAGGTTGTGGGAGGTGGGGGACCTCCTAGAGAGTATCAGAGATCTGAGAAGTGAAACACTCTCAGGATTCATTGGGGGTGACCTCAAACAAAATACCCAACGTTGGGAAAAGGAAACTTGAAGAGTCCACCTCAAATAGACATGGGATGAAGTGGAGAGACAGGGTTATTAACTAACCCACAGTCAAAATTCCTGACCCAGAATTGTTCCTGTCTAAAAGAATTACAGGGACAAAAATGGAGAACAGACTGAAATTAAGGAGGTCCAATGACTGCCACAACTTGGGATCCATCTCACTGGCGATGTATGTTCAGGAAACCAAGGCCTGACACTACTATGCTATGATGTGCTTACAGACAGGAGCCTAGCATGGCTGTTCTCAGAGAAGCCCTACCAGCAGCTGATTGAGACAGAAGCACCCAACCATTGGACTGAAGTCAGAGACTCATAAGGTTGAAATAGGGGAAGGACTGAAGAAGCTGAAAGGGAAAGCGACCAGCAGTCTCAACTAAACCAGACCCCAGAGAGCTTCCAGAGACTGAGCCACCAAACTGGATCCTGAAGAGGATACCAATAGCTTATGCTATAAGGTCAAGAATTGACAAATGAGACCTCATAAAATTACAAAGCTTCAGTAAGGCAAAGGACACTATCAATAGGACAAAATGTCAACCAGCAGATTGGGAAAAGATCTTTACCAATCCTACATCTGATAGAGGGCTAATATCCAATATATACAAAGAACTCAAGAAGTTAGACTCCTGAGAACCAAATAACCCTATTAAAAAATGGAGTACAGTGCTAAATAAATTCTCCACTGAGGAATACCAAATGGCCAAGAAGCACCTAAAGAAATGTTCAACATCCTTAGTCATCAGAGAAATACAAATCAAGAGTCCTGAGATTCCACCTCACACCAGTTAGAATGGCTAAGATCAAAAACTCAGGTGACAGCAGTTGCTGCCAAGGATGTGGAGAAAGAAGACCACTCCTTCATTGCTGGTGGGATTGTAAATGGGTATGACCACTCTGGAAATCAATTTGGTGGTTTCTCAGGAAATTGGACATAGTACTACCAGGGGACTCAGCTATACCACTCTTGAGCATATACCCAGAAGATGCTCCAACATGCCATAAGGACACATGTTCCAATATATTAATAGCAGCCTCATTTATAATAGCCAAAAACTGGAAACAACCCAGATGTCCCTCAACAGCAAAATGGATATAGAAAATGGGTACATTTACACGATGGAGTACTACTCAATAATTAAAAATAATGAATTTATGAAGTTCTTAGTCAAATGGACAGATCTGGAGGATATCATCATGAGTGAGGTAACCCAATCACAAAAGAACACACATGGCATACACTCACTGGTAAGTGGATATTAGCCCAGAAGCTCAGAATACTCAAATCCACAAACCACAAGAAACTCAAGAAGAAGGAAGACCAAAGTGTGGATACTTCGATCCTTCTTAGAAGGGGAACAAAATACCCATGGAAGGAGTTGCAGAGACAAACTATGGAGCAGAGACTGAAGGAAAGAAAATCCAGAGACTGCTACACCTGGGAATCCTTCCCATATTCAATCACCAAACATTGACACTATTGTGGATGCCAGCAACTGCTGCCTGACAGGAGCCTGATATAGCTGTCTCCTGAGGGGCTCTGACAGTCCCTGACTAATACAGAAGTAGAGGCTCACAGCCATACATTGGACTGAGCTCAGGGTCTCCATTGAAGGAGCTAGAGAAAGGACCCAATGAGTTGAAGGGGCTTGCAGCCCCTTAGAACAAACAACAATATGTACTAACTAGTACCCTCAGAGCTCCTGGGGACTAAACCACCAACCAAAGAGTACACATGGGAGGACTCATGGCTCCAGGTGCATATGTATAGCAGAGGATGACCTAGTCGGTCATCAATGGGAGGAGAGGCCCTTGGTCCTGTGAAGAAGGTTCTATGCCCCAGTGTAGGGGAATGCCAGGGCCAGGAATCAGGGGAGGGTGGGTTGATGGGCAGTGGGAGTGCGGAGGGAACAGGGTTTTTCTTAGTTTTTTTTTTTCTGAGGGGAAATCGGAAAAGGGGATTATATGAAATGTAAATAATGAAAGTATCTATTAAAAATAAATAAACAATTTATATTACACAATACCATTATATATCTACATATATATATATATGTATATAAACAAATAACAAGAACATAAAAACAAAACAAAAATCTCTTAACTAAAAACATCCAGGAAATTCAGGACACTGAAAAGTTCAAACCTAAGAAAATAGAAATAGAAGAGTGTGAAGCTTCCCAGCTCAAAGGGCCAGAAAACATCTTCAACAAAATCATAGAAGAAAACGTTCCCAGCCTAAAGAAAAAGATGGCCATAAATGTACAAGAAGGCTATAGAACACCAAATAAATTGAAACAGACAAGAAAATCCTCTCATCACATAAACACTAAATGCACTAAATGCACAGAACAAAGAAACAATATTAAAAGCTGTGTGAGAGAAAGACCAAGTAACATATAAAGGCAGACCTATCAGAATTACACCAGACTTCTCAACAGAGACTATGAAAGCTAAAAGATCCTGGAATGTGGTCATGCAGACCCTAAGAGAACAGAAATGCCAACCCAGGCCACTAAACCCTGAAAATTTCTCAATTATCATAGATGAAGAAAACAAAATATTCCAGGACAAAATGAAATTTAAACAATATCTGCCTACCATTCCAGCCCTACAGAGGAATCTATAAGAAAAACTCCAATACAAGGGTGGTAACTACACCAAGGAAAAAATAAGATATTAATCATCTCACAACAAAGCCAAAAGGAAAGGATCACATTCACATGTCACTTACAACAACCAAAATAACAGGAACTAACAATGATCTGTTTCTAATTTCTCTCAATATAAACAAATTCAATTTTCCAATAAAAGACATAAGGTAACGGATTGGATATGTAAGCAGGATCTGGAATTTTGATGCATACAAGAATACACCTCAATGATAAAGACATTAGCTCAGAGTTAAATGCTGGAAAAAAGTCTTCCAAGCAAATGGTCCCAAGAAACCAGCTGCAGTTTCCATCCTAATATCCAAAGGGGAAAAAAATAGATTTTCACTTAAAAGTTATCAAGCCAGATGGGGAAGGACAATTTATATTCAAAGGAAAAATCCACCAATAGAAAGTCTCAATTCTGAACATCTATGTTTCAAACGCAAAGGCATTATCATTCATAAAAGACACTTTACTAAGGTTCAAAACACGCATTGAACCCCACACAATAGTGGAAGACTTCAACACCCCTCTCTCCCAAATGAAGGTCGCTGAAACAGAAACTAAACAGAGACACAGTGAAACTAATAGAAGTTATGAACCGAATAGATTTAAGAGATATACACAGAACATTTCACCCTAAAACAAAAGAATACACCTCTTCTCAGCACCTCATGGTACCTTTTCCAAAACTGACTGCATTACAGAACAAAACACAAGCCTCAACACATATAAGAAGATGGAAATAATCCAGATCACCATGGATTAAGGATAGACTTCAACAACAACAACAACAGCAACAGAAAACCTATATACCCATGGAAACTGAGCAACTCTTTACTCAATGATAACTGGGTCGGGGAAAAAAACATAGAAATTAAAGACTTCCTGGAATTCAATAAAAATGATGACAGAGCATACCCAAAATTATGGGACAAAATGAAAGCAGTGCTAAGAGCATAATTCATAGCTTTAATTCATAACACCCTTGTAAAGAATTTGGAGAGATCCTACACTAGAAAAGTAACAGTACATCTGAAATCACTAGAACAAAATGAAGAAAACACACTTAAGAGGAGTACAAGGCAGGAAATAGTCAAACTCGGGGCAGAAATCAACCAAATAGAAACAAAGAGAAGTATACAAAGAAACAATAAAACCAAAAACTGGCTCTTTGAGAAATTAACAAGACAGATGAACCCCTAGCCAAACTAACTAAAGAGCACAGAGGCAGTATCCACATTAACAAAAATCAGAAATGGAAAGTGAGACATAAAAACAGAAACTAAGGAAATTTAAAAAAAATCATAGACTCTACTACAAAAGTCTATATTCAACATAATGTGGAATATACCACATATCACAATTAAATCAAGAGCAAGTAAACTAGACAGGCCAATATGTCCTAAAGAAATAGAAGATACCATTAAAAAAATTCCAAGTTAAAAAATAAAAAGCCCAGGGCCACATGGCTTTAGCGCAGAATTCTACCAGATCTTCAAAGAAGAGCTAATACCAACACTCCTCAAAATTTCCAAAAAAAAAAAAAAAAAAAAAAAAAAAAAAAAAAAAAAAAAAAAAAGAAACAGAAGGAACACAACCTAATTTATTCTATGAAGCCACAATGACTCTGATACCTAAACCACACAGAGATCCAACAAAGAAAGAGAACTTCACAGCAATTTTGCTTATGAATATTGATGCAAAAATACTCAAACAATTCAAGCAAACTGAATCCAAGAACACATTAAAACCACCATTCACCATGATCAACTAGGCTTCATCCTAGGGATGCAAGTTGGGTTCAATATATGAAAATCTACTAATGTAATCCACTATACCAATTCAAAGAAAAGAATCACATGGTCATCTCATTAATTGGTGGAAAAGCATTTGACAACATGCAGTGCACTTTCATGTTAAAAGTATTAGAGAGATGAGGAATTCAAGGCCCATACCTAAACATAATAAAATCAATATACAGCAAACCAATAGCCAATATCAAATTAAATGGAAAAATACTTGAAGCAATCCCACTAAAATTAGGGACAAGACAAGGATGTCTACTCTCCCCAAATATATTCAATATAGTACTCGAAGTTCTAGGTAGAGCACTAAGAAAACAAAGAGATCAAGTGGATTTAAATTGCCAAAGAAGAAGTCAAAGTAACACTTTTTGCAAATGATATGACAGTATACATAATGATGCTAAAAAATCCACTAGAGAATTTCTACAGCTGATAAACAACTTCAGCAAAGTGGCTGGATATAAAATTAACTCAAACAAATAAGTAGCTTTCCTTTATACAGATGATAAATGGGCTGAGAAAGAATAGGAAACAACACCTTTCACAATAGTCACAAATAATATAAAATATCTTGGGGTAACTAATAAAGACAGTGAAAGAACAGTATGACAAGAACTTCAAGTCTCTCAAGAAAGAAATCAAAGAAGACCTCAGAAAATGGAGACATCTCCCATGTACATGGATTGGTAGAATTAACATAGTAAAAATGGCCACACTCTCAAAACCAATTTACAGATTCAGTGTAATACCCATTAAAATTCCAACACAATTCTTCAAAGACATGGAAAGTGTAATTCTCCATTTCATATGGAAAAACAACAACAACAAACCCAGGATAGAGAAAACACTTCTTAACAATAAAAGAACTTCTGGGGAAACTACCATTCCTGATTTCAATGTATACTACAGAGCAACAGTGATAAAAACTGCATGTTACTGGTACAAAGACATACAGGTTGATCAATGGAATAGAATTGAAGACACAGAAATAAAACCACACACTAAAGGACACTTGATCTTTGACAAAGAAGACAAAAACATACATTGGAAAAAAGAAAGCATCTTCAATAAATGATGCTGGTATAACTGGCAGTAGATATATGGAAAAATGAAAATAGATCCATATGTGTCACATGACACAAAGCTCAAGTCCAAGTGGAACAAGGACCTCAGCATAAAACCATATATACTGAATCTATTAGACAAGAAAATGGGAAATAGCCTCTAACTCATTGGCACTTGGGAGGGGATGCAGCAAATTTCCTAAACAGAACTCTAATGGCTCAGGTTCTAAAATCAAGAATGGGACCTCATGAAACTAAAAAGCTTCTGTAAGGGAAAGGACATAGTCATTAGGACAAATCAGCAACCTACAGATTGGGGGAAAAATTTTCACTAACTCCATATCCAATAGAAGACTAATATCCTAAATATATAAAGAACTCAAGAAGCTAAACTCCAAAAATAAACCCCAATCCAATAAAAAAATGGGGTATACTACTGAACAGAAAGTTCACAACAAAGGAATCTCCAATGACAGAGAAGCACTTAAAAAAATGTTCAAAGTCCTTAGTAATCAGGGAAATGCAAATCAAAATGACTCTGAGATTCCATCTTACACCAACCATAATGAATAAGATCAAAAACTTAGGTGACAGCACACAGCACATGTTGGCAAGAATATAGAGAAAGAGGAATACTCCTCCATTGCTGGTGGGATTGCAGACTGGTACAACAACTCTGGAAATCAGTCTGTTGATCCCTTAGAAAATTGGAAATAGATCTACCTGAAGACCCAGCTATACCACTCTTGTGCATATACTCAAAAGATGTCCCAACATGTCACAGGGGCATATGCTCCACTATGTTTATAGCAGCCTTATTTGTGATAACCAGAAGCTAGGAATAACCCAGATGATCCACAACAGAAGAACGGACACAGAAAATGTGGTTTATTTAGTTGAATTCAACAGTTGAATACTATTCAGGTGCTAATACATGAATTTTGCAGGCAAATGCATGGAACTGGAAAATATTCTGAGTGAGTTATCTCAGACGCTAAAGGTCATGTATGGTAGGTAGTCACTAATAACTGGATATTAGGACAACATCCAGAGGAAACCTGATTTCCAGGTGCTCTGAAATGCCCAGGATCACAGGAGAGGCCACTACATCTGCCCCAACACCTGGAGTAACTGGGTGCCACAGGATCCAGCCAGTGGCACTAGTTTCTTCTGGTCTGAACCTGTGCTCTGAGCAGACCTTGAACACTAGCTCCCCACCCAGTCCCACAACACCCAGAGGAATCCCGATTCCCAGGTACTCTAACATGCCCAGGCTCACAGAGGAAGCTCGACCTCCAGGAGATTTGACACACCCAGGAACATTGGAGCTCTGACATACTCAAGATCACAGTTGAGGCTACAACATCTTTCCCAACAGCCAGCATAACTGGGACGCTCACAGGAACCAGAGAAACACAAACTTCCATGCAGCTAAAGGCACAGGTTCATCCCAGTTTGGACCTGTGCCCAGAGAAAAGCCAGGTCTCTGACAACCCACGGACCCCTGCAACACCCAGAGAAGGCTTCATTCCCAGGATCTCTGACAAAACAGGATCTCTGGAGCTTGGATACACCAGGATTTCAGGATCCCAGAGATAGCTTAACTCCCAGGAGCTCTGACACACCCAGGATGTCAGGATAACAGGACCACAGATTCACAGGATCACAGAGACAGCTGGACACTGAGGAGTTCTGATATAACCAGGATCACAGGAGGGACAGGCTCCAGTCAGAGACAGCAAGGGCAGGTAGCACTGGAGATAACCAGATGACAAGAGGCAAGCACAAGAACATAAGCCACAGAAAACATGGTTGCTTGCCATCATCAAAACCCAGTTCTCCCACTACAGCAAGTCCTGGATACCCAATCACACTGGAAAACCAAGATTTGGATTTAAAATCACATCTCATGATGATGATAAGGACTTTGAGATGGACATAAATAACTGCCTTAAAGAAATACAAGAGAACTCAGGTTAACAGGTAGAAGCCCTTAAAGAAGAAACATAAAACTCCCTTAAAGAATTACAGGAAAACACAACCAAACAGGTAAAGGAATTGAGCAAAACCATCCAGGGTCTAAAAATGTAAATAGAAACAATAAAAAAAAAATCACAAAGGGAGACAATCCTGGAGATAGAAAACCTAGGAGAGAGATCAGGATTCATAGATGCAAACAACACCAACAGAATACAAAAGATAGACAAGAGAATCACAGATGCAGAAGACACCATAGAAAACATTGATACAACAATCAAAGAAAATGCAAAGCACGAAAGCTCCTAACCCAAAACATCCAAGAAATACAGGACACAATGAGAAGACAAAACTTAAGGAAAACAGGTATAGAAGAGAGTGAAGATTCCCAACTTAAAAGGCCAGTAAATACCTTCAACAAAATTATAGAAGAAAACTTCCCTAATCTAAAGAAAGAGATGTCCATAAGTATACAAGAAGCCTAGAGAACTTCAAATGGACAGGACCAGAAAAGAAATACATCCTGTCACATAATATCAAAACACCAAAGGCACAAAACAAAGAAAGAATATTAAAAGCAGTAAGGGAAAAAGGTCAAGTAACTTATAAAGGCAGATCTATCAGAATTATACCAGACTTCTAACCAGAGATTATAAAAGCCAGAAGATCCTAGGCAGATGTCATACAGACCCTAAAAGAACACAAATGCCAGCCCAGGCTACTATACCCAGCAAAACTCAACTACCATAGTTGTAGAAACCATATTATTCATGACAAAATCAAAATTACACAATATCTTTTCACAAATAAAGTCCTACAAAGGATAATAGATGGAAAAACCCAACACAAGGAGGGTAACTACACAATAAAAAAAGCAAGAAAGTAATCTTCTTTCAACGAACTCAAAGGAAGATAGCCACACAAACTGAATTCTACTTCTAACAGCAAAAATAACAGAAAGCAACAATTACTAGTCCTTAATATCTCTTAAAATCAATTGACTCAATTCCCCAATAAAAATATATAGACTAACAGACCCAGCATTTTGTTGCATACAGGAAACATACCACAGTGAGAAAGACAGACATGACCTCAGAGTAAAAGTCTCAAAAAATTTTTACAAGCAAATGTCCCCAAGAAACAAGCTGGGGTAGCAATTCTAATATCAAATAAAATCAACTTTCAACCAAAAGTTATCAGAAAAGATAAGGAAGGACACTTTTTTATCATCAAAAGAAAAATCAACCAAGATGAACTCTCAATTGTGAATAGCTATGCTTCAAATGAGAGAGTACCGACAGTCATAAAAGAAACTTTACAAAAGCACAAAGCACACATTGAAAAACACACAATAATAGTGGGAGACTTCAATACCCCAATCTCAGCAATGGACAGATTATGGAAACACAAACTAAACACAGACACAGTAAAAGTAACAGAAGTTATGAACCAAATAGATTTAACAGATATCTATAGAACATTTCATCCTAAAACAAAAGAATATACCTTCTTCTGAGCACCTCATGGTACCTTCTCCAAACCTGACCATATAATTGGTCACAAAACAGTTCTCAACAGGTGCAAGAAGAATGAAATAATCCTATGCATCCTATCAGGTCACCATGGACTAAGGATGGTCTTCAATAGCAACAAAACAACAAAAACACATGGAATGAACATTGCTCTTCTCAATGATAACTTGGTCAAGGAAGAAATAGAGACAGAAATTAAAGACATTTTAGATTTCAATGAAAATGAAGGCACAACATACGCAAAGTTATAGGACACAATGAAAGCAGTGCTAAGAGGGAAACTCATAGCTCTGAATGTCTCCAAAAAGAAACTGCACTACACAATAGCAGCTTCACAGCACACCTGAAAGCTCTAGAACAAAAATAAACAAATACACCCAAGAGGAATAGATGGCAAGAAATAATCAAACTCAGGGCTGAAATCAATCAAGTAGAAACAAAAGAATTCTACAAAGAATCAACAAAACCAGGAGCTGGATCTTAGAGAAAGTAAAAAAGATAGATAAACCCTTAACCAGACTAACCAAAGGATATAGAGACAGTATCCAAATTAACAAAATCAGAAATGAAAAGGTAGATATAACAACAGAAACTGAGGGAATTAAAAAACATCATCAGATCCCATTACAAAAGCTATACTCAACAAAAGTGGAAAATCTGGATGAAATGGACAATTTTCTAGAAAAATACCAGGTAACAAAGTTAATCAAGATCAGATAAACCATCTAAATATTCCTGTAACCCCTAAAGAAATTGAAATAGTCATTAAAATTCTCCTAACCAAACAAATGGCCCAGGAACAGATGGGTTAATGTAGAATTCTATCAGATGTTCAAAGAAGGCCTAATACCAATACTCTTCAAACTATTTCACAAAATATAAACAGAAGGAACACTTTCCAGTTCCTTTCATGAAGCCACAATTATGCTTACATCTAAAACACAAAAAGACCCAACTAAGAAAGAGAACATCAGATGAATTTCCTTTATGAATATTCATGCAAAAGTACTTAATAAAATTCTTGCAAACCAAATCCAAGAACACATCAAAACTATCATCCATCATAATCAAGTAGGCTTCATCCTAGGGATGCAGGGATGGTTTGATATAGGGAAACAATCAGTGAAATCCACTATATAAACAAACTCAAAGCAAAACCCACGTGATCATCTCATTGGATACTGAGAAAGTATTTGACAAAATTAAACATCCCTTCACATTAAAAGTCTTGGAAAGTTCAGGAATTCATGGCCCATACCAAAACATAGTAAAAGCAATATACAGCAAAGCAGTAGCCAACATCAAACTAAATGGAGAGAAACTTGAAGCAATCCCACTAAAATCAAGGACTAGACAAGGCTGGCCACACTCTCCCTAAAAATTCAATACAGTATTTGAAGTCCTAGCCAGAGGAATTAGACAACAAAAGCAGGTCATAGAGATAACTATTGGAAAGAAAGAAGTTAAAATATCACTATTTGCAGATGATATGACAGTATACTTCAGTGGCCACAAAAATTCCACCAGAAAATTCCTTCAGCTGATAAAAAACTTCAGCAAAGTGGCTGGATATAAGATAAACTCTAGGCAACTGGAGGGCCTACCCCAGGGAACGCCTTAAGCAAGAGACTCTGGCGAGAGCCGCCATTTTTTCTCTGGTGAGTTCCTAAGACCAGAGCAGCCGGCCAGGAGGCACAGGCCCCACGAGTCGCAGGGGACTTGCAGGGTGGCAGGGACATGACAAACTCTAGTCAGAGACACTAAGAACATCTAACACCAAAAAGCAAGAGATGGCAAAAGGCAAACGCAAGAATCCTACCAACAGAAACCAAGACTACATGGCTTCATCAGAACCTAGTACTCCCACTACAGCAACTCATAGATATCCCAAAACACCGGAAAAGCAAGAATTGGACCTAAAATCATATCTCACAATGCTGATAGAGGAACTTAAGAAGGACACGAATAACTCCCTTAAAGAAATACAGGAGAATACAGGTAAAGAGCTACAAGCCCTTAAAGAGGAAACAAAAAAATCCCATAAAGAATTACAGGAGATCACAAGTAAACAAGTAGAAGCACTTAAAGAGCAAACTCAAAAATCCCTTAAGGAATTGCAGGAAAACACAAACAAACAGGTGAGGGAATTGAGTAAAACCATCCAGGACCTAAAAATGGAAGTCGAAACAATAAAGAAATAACAAAAAGAGACAACTCTGGAATTAGAAATCTTAGGAAAGAAGTCAGGAAACATAGATGCAAGCATCACTAACAGAATACAAGAGATAGAAAAGAGATTCTCAGGGGCAGAAGATAACATAGAGAACATTGACAGAACAGTCAAAGAAAATGCAAAAAGCAAAAACCCTCACCCAAAACATCCAGGAAATCCAGGACACAATGAGAAGACCAAATCTAAGGATAATAGGTATAGAAGAGAGTGAAGACCTCCAACTTAAAGGGCCAGTAAATATCTTCAACAAAATTATAGAAGAAAACTTCCCTAACGTAAAGAAAGAGATGCCCAATATCATACAAGAAGCCTATAGAACCCCAAATCCACTGGACCAGAAAAGAAATTCTTCCCATCACATAATAGTCAAAGCACCAAATGCACAAAACAAAGAAA
>NW_022196898.1:54805593-54806169 GCF_008632895.1 Mastomys coucha | reverse complement strand
CAAGTAAAAGACCTCTTTGACAAGAACTTCAAGTCTCTCAAGAAAGAAATTGAAGAAGTTCTCAGAAGTTGGAAAGATCTCCGATGCTCGTGGATTGGCAGGATTAATATAGTAAAAATGGCCATCTTACAGAAGGCAATCTACAGATTCAATGCAATCCCTATCAAAATTCCAACTCAATTCTTCACAGACTTAGAAAGAGCAATTTGCAGATTCATCTGGAACAACAAAAGACCAAGGATAGCCAAAACTATTCTCAACAATAAAGGAACCTCTGGTGGAATCACAATTCCAGACCATAAGGTGTACTACAGAGCAATTGTGATAAAAACTGTATGGTATCAGCATAGTGACAGGCAGGTATATCAATGAAACCGAACTGAAGACCCAGAAATGAACCCACGTACCTATGGTCACTTAATCTTTTACAAAGGAGCTAAATCCATCCAGTGGAAAAAAGACAGCATTTTCAACAGATGGTGTTGGCTCAACTGGAGGTTAACATGTCGAAAAATGCAAATCAATCCATTCCTTTCTCCTTGTACAAAGCTCAAGTCCAAGTGGATCAGGGACCTC
>NW_022196898.1:54801401-54804757 GCF_008632895.1 Mastomys coucha | reverse complement strand
AAAAAAAAAAAAAAAAAAAAACAAAAAAAAAACTAAGGCTTCATGAAATTTGCAGTAAATGGATGGAACTAGAAATATCATCCTGAGTGAGGTAACCCAATTGCAAAAGAAAACACATGGTATGCATTCATTGATAAGTAGATACTATACAAAAAGCTCCAAATAACCAGGATACAATTCACAGACCACATGAAGCTCAATAAGAAGAAAGACCAAAGGGTAGGTGCTTCAGTCCTTCTCAGAAGGAGAACAAAATAGTTATAAGAAAAAATATGGAGAGAAAGTATAGAGCAGAGACTAAAGGAAAGGCTACCCAGAGACTGTCCCATATGGGGATTCATCCCATATAGAGTTACCAAACCCAGACATTATTGTGAATGCCAAGAAGTGTATGATGAAAGGAGCCTAATATCGTTGTCACCTGAGAGGCCTTACCAGAGCCTTACAAATATAGAGGGGGATGTTAGCAGCCAACCATTGGACTGAGAGTGGGGTCCCTAATAGAGGAATTAGAGAAGGGACTGAAAGATTTGAAGGGGTTTGCAACCCCATAGGAAGAACAACAATATCATCCAATCAGATCTCTCAGAACTCCCAGGGATTAAGCCATCAACAAAGGAGTACACTTGGCTCCAGCTGCGTATGCAGCAGAGGATAGCCTTGTCATGCATCAATGGAAGGAGAGGTCCTTGGTCCTATGAAGGCTCGATAGATGCCCCAGTTTAGCGGAATCGAGGGCAGGGAGGTGGGAGTGGGTGGGTGGGCAGAAGAATACCCTCCTAGAAGCAGGGGGGAGGGAGGATGTGATAAGGGTGTTTTGGGGAGGGAGGGAAACCAGGAAAGGGGATAACATTTGAAATGTAAATAAAGAAAATACCCAATAAGAATTTTGACTCCAGAGAACCAAATAACCCTCTTTAAAAATGGGGAACAGAGCTAAACAGAAAATTCTCAACTGAGGAATATAGAATGGACAAGAAGCACCTAAAAAAATACTCAACATCCTTAATCATCAGGGAAATGCAAATCAAAACAACCCTGGGATTTCACCTCATACCACTCAGAATGGCTAAGATAAAAACACAGGTGACAGAAGATGCTAGTGAGGATGTGGAGAAAGAGGAGCACTCCTCCATTGCTGGGGATTACAAGCTGGTACAAGCACTCTGATAATCCATCTGGCGGTTCCTCAGGGAATTAGACATAGAACTACCTGAGGATCCACCTATACCACTTCTGGGCATATACCCTGAAGATGCTCCAATATGTAAGGCACATGCTCCACTATATTCATAGCAGTCATATTTATAATAGCCAGAAGCCTGAAACAACCCAGATGTCCCTCAACAGAGGAATGGATTCAGAAAGAGTGGTATATTTATACAATGGAATACTACTCAGCTATTAAAAACAATGACTTCATGAAATTCACAGGCAAATGGATGAAAGTAGAAAATATCATCTTGAGTGAGGTAACTCAGTCACAAAAGAACATACATGGTTTGTACTCACTCATAAGTGGATATTAGGCAAAGAGTATGGAATACCTAAGATATATCTTATGGATGCCATGAAGTTCAAGGGGAAGGAAGACCAAAGTGTAGATGCTTCAGTCCTACTTAGAAGGTGGATCAAAATAATCAAAGAAGTAGATGGTGGGGGGTGACTTGGGAGGAAGAAAAGTGGGGGGAAGAAGAGAAGAATCATGTATGGGAGGAGATGGAGGGGATATACAGAGGGTCAGGAAATTGAACAGAGGTATGTAGCAATGGGAGTTGGGGAGGTGGGGGTAGCTACCAGAAAGTCCCAGATGTCAGAAAAGCATGAGCCTCCCAGGACGCCATGGTTATGATATCTGCTGAAATACCCCACAAATGGGAAGGAGATCCTGTCAAAATCATATCCAGAGTTTAAGCATGGCATTCCAGTTGAGTGGAATCTCCAAAATTTTAACCCAGAATTGCTCCTGTCTAAGGGAAATAGAGGGATAAAGAGTGGGGCAGAGACTAAAGTTAAGGCTATCCAGAGACTGCCCCACCTGGGGATCCATTCCACCATACCCATAGACTATTGTGGGTGCCAAGAAGTGCTTGCTGACAGGAGCCAGATATAGCTAGATCTTGACCAATACAGATTTGAATGCTGGCAGCCAACCATTGGACTGAGCACAGGGACTCCAATAAAGGAGTTAGGGGAAGGACTGAAGGATCTGAAGGGGCCTTATCTGGCATCAATAGAAGGGGAGGGAGGCCGTTGGTCCTGTGAATGCTTGATACCCCAGTGTAGAGTAATGCTAGGGAGGTGAGGAAGGAGTTGGTAGGTGGGTGAGGGAGCACCCTCATAGAAGCTGGGTAAAGGGATTGTAATAGGGGTTTTGTAGAGGGGAAACCAAGAAAGGGGATAACATTTGAAATGTAAATAAATACATTATCTAATTAAAAAATTTACTGATCCTTTGCTTGTGTGTATAGTTTCTGATTTTGTGGTTGGGTGTATGTGTTTCTTGTTAGCTTTAAAGATTTGAGATTATTTTAGGAGACATCCCGGTACCCTTTGGCGGGTGGTTGGATAGCTCCTACCAGCGACCTGAGAACAATCCAACCACCAAAGAGTTAACAGCCAAAGCTAGTGGTTCAAGTCATCATGAGAAACCCCTAGTGGCTATCCAGCAGACCCCAGCAGCCTGCTGTGGGAAGGCAACCCACCCTGGACCCAAGGATTTTACAGCTGCTAGAGCCTGGTGAAAAAATTAGGAACGAGAGTTGCTTCCGAGGGAGGGGCAACCAATGGTAGAAGTCCTAAAGCGTATGTCAACTGTGAGGCTGTGACTGTAACCCCATGGTTTCCAGAGAAGGTTGGCCAGGCCTTATCTGGAAAGTGGAGGTCCTCCCCTTGACTGATACTATTAATTAATATGCTGGTGTCTGGGCAAGAATTATAGCAGATGATAAATGGAAAACATGGAACTGAATGGGACCTGAGCGGGGCGTGGCTCACGGGTAGAAGTTCGTAGTCCTGCGGTGCTTGGCTGTGGCTCTGGTATGTCCCACGGTGCCTGGCATCTTCAGCGAGCAGTGGCTTCCAACCACCAGCTGAGGGGGGAGCGAACTCACATACTGATGGCAGCCACCGTTGTTGGTACTGGGACCGCTTCACGTGGTCGTGGCCTGCTACCCACTGAGTGGGTGCTGGCTGACGCGAACCATCAAATCCCAGAGTTCGGCACCAAATGATGTGTTGGAGCGGCAGGTCGCGTCAGAACATACCACACTAGTCCCAAACAGTTCCATGTGTAAGAGGTTTAATTGAGAGGGGGTGGGGGTAGTGTCGCGGAAAGAGTGGAGGGGAGGGAGAGA
>NW_022196898.1:54794345-54801391 GCF_008632895.1 Mastomys coucha | reverse complement strand
TGTGTATGTTGTGACATAGCAGCCACAGGGTGAGCCCAATGGATTCTGGGAATATGGTGGCTGTTGCCCTGACAACAGGTCTGTGGACCCGCCCACTTATCTCCACAGGCTTTGGATGTCCTGATGCTAACATTTATTGTGTATTTTCTTTGTGTTTTTTTCAGTTTTGTTTTTCTCAGTTTTGTTTGTTTCCTTTCAGGCTTGTTTGTTTGCTTTTGTTTGTTTGTTTTTAAAGAAAAAGAGAAAGAAGGCAAGGCATAATGTTAGATGGGTAGAGTGGATTGGAGGAGAAGAGGGGATGAAAGTGTGATCAGAATGTATAAAATTACATATATGTACTTATACCAATTTCATTCAACACGGTACTTGACATTTAATCAGTAAGACAAAAAAGAAAGATAATAAAAGTTCAAATTTGAAAAAGAAAAACAAAAATCATCCTTTTTAACAGATATCACATCCTCAGAAGACTTTGAAAGTCTACTGAAACAATCTTCTGGTTGATAAATTCTTCAAATTAAGACAATAAGAAATTAAAATAAAAATTAGGTTTTCTGTGTATCAATGAAAAAGAAATTAAACCATCCACAACAATAATAATATGAAAATTAAGGAATATACTTAGAAATAAACCCAATAATTGAGTTGAAATACATCTACAATAATTGAGTTGAAATACATCTACAATGAAAATAAGAAAAGGCTGGAAAATGTATTGAAGTTACTAAATTATGAAGCCCTCCAATGCCCAATGACCATTTTTCTCTAGACTATTATGGTGGAAAATGGTATAATGCTGAAAGTGATTCATAAATTCATTGCAACCTTACTAAAGCAGGAATGACATTCTTCATCACAGTTGAGAAACAATCTTAAATTTCTCATGGAAGTACAAAAGTTCTTGAACAACCAAAATAATTCTGGACAAAATGAGTAATGTTGGCATTATCACAACACTTAATTCAAAATGCAACATGGAACTATATTAACAAGAACAGTATGGACTAGCATAAACTCTACATGAAAACAATGAAGTAGAAAATAAGACTCAGCAAAAACCATAAATGTCTACAATCAATGAATTTTGGTAAAGTTGTAAAACCTACACCTTGGAGAAAGTAAAGTCTCTCTGAAGAATGGTGCAACAAACACTGGATATCTATGTGTAGAAAATTAAAATCAATACCATATCTCTCATCTTATATGATTATCAACTCAAAATGGATCCAAGACCTTAACATAATACACATACCTCTAGGATTACTATGGGAAAATAGAGAAAGCACTTCAAGATATTATCACAGAAATGAATTTACTTAGTATGACTCCAAAGGACAGAAAAGAAAACTAAAAGGGTACACATTAATAACAAATTTGAACAATATCTTTAGAGAAAAAGAAAAACTTTGAATCAAATAGGGATGGAAAGATATCTCAGATGAGATGTGATCTTCCAAGTAACCTGAGTTTATTTCCCAGCACCTACATCAGGTGCTTTATACTCACTTTAATGCCAGTTCCAGGGCAACATGTGCATGCACGTGCACACACACACACACACACACACACACACACACACACACAAACACACACACACACACACACACCATTTCTACCATGACCAAAAACAAAATAAGAGGGATTAACAATCATTGGTTGCCAGGCAGTGGTGGTGCATGCCTTTAATCCCAGTACTTGGGAGACAGAGGCAGGTGGATTTCTGAGTTCAAGGCCAGCTTGGTCTACACAGTGAGTTCCAGGACAGCTAGGGCTACACAGAGAAACTCTGACTTGAAAAACCAACCAACCAAACAAAAAACAAACAAACAAAAATCCAAAAACCAAACCAACCAAACAAATAAACAAAAAAGAAAAAAAGAAAAAACAATCATAGGTCATTATCATCTTTTGATATTGATGGATTCAATTCCCCAATTGAGAGACAGATTCTAACAGATGGATGTGAAAACAGGATTCATCCTTCTGCTGCATATAAGAAATATACCTCAACATCAAAGACAGACATCCCCTTGGAGTAAATGGTTGGAAAAAGTTTTCCAAGCTAATGGTCTGAAGAAGCAAGCTGGTGTAGCCACCCTAATCTATCTAGCAAAATATATTTCAAGCAAAATATTAATCAGAAGATGTGGAGGACACCACATACTCATCAAATGAAAAATTCACCAACATGAAGTTTCAGTACTTAATATCTATGCTCCAAACTCAAGGATACCCACATTTGTAATAGAAATATGAAAGCTTAAATCACACATCAAACTGCACACAGTGCTAATGGGGCACATCAATATCACATTCTCACCAATGGACAGGTCATCCAGACAAAAACTAAACACAGAAATATTGGAGTTAACAGGCATTATAAACCAAAAATATCTAACAGATACCTACAGAATATTTTAAAAAACAAAAGAAGATAGCTTCTTCTCATTACCTCAAGGGACTTTCTCTAAAATTGTCACAAAGCAAGTGTCAACAGATAAAATAAATATGAATAACCTCTTTTACCTTATCAGATCACCACAGAATAAAGCTAGATTTCAAAAACAATGGAAACAACAGAAAGCCTGCAAACTCATAAACGGAATAGCTTTCTATTTAATGACTACTGAATCAAGAAAGAAATTAAGAATTAAAGACTTCTTAGAATTCAATGGAAATGAATTCGCAACATACCCAAACATATGGGACACAATGAAAGTGGTACTTGAAGGAAAGGTAATAACTCTAAGTGCCTTCATAAAGAAATTAGAGTGATCTCATACTAACAATTTTACAGAACACCTGAAAGTTCTAGAGGAGGAGTAGATGGCAGGAAATAATCAAACTGAGGGTTAAAATCAATAAAAATAGAAACAACACAATGAATCAATGAAACAATGGGTTGGATCTTTGAGAAAATCAACAAGATAGACAAACTCTTATCCAAACTAAAAGACACAAAGAGAATTTCCACATTAACAAAATCGGAAACAAAGGAGGGTACATAAAAATAGACTCAGAAATTCCAAAAAATCATTAAGTCATGCTTTGAAAACTTGTATTTCACAAAATTGTTAAATCTAAAAGAAATGGACAATTTTCTCAAAATAAAACACTTACCAAAGTCACATCAAGGTAAGATAACAATTTTAATAGACTTATAACACCTGAGAAAAAAGAAGCAGCCAGTAGAAGTCTCCCAATCAAAAAAGTACAAAAAGATACACCAATTTCCATCTGAACATTAATGGAAAAACATACAATAAAGTATTTTCAAACTGAACCTAAGAGTACATCAAGAAGATCATGCACCATGATCAACTAGACTTCAACCCAGAAATGCAGGGCTGCTTCAAAATATGAAATCAGTCAGTGTGATCTACCATATACAGAAACTGAAAGAAAAAAATCCACACAATCATCTCATTAGATGCTGAAAGGGGCTTTGACAAAATCCAACAGCCCTTTGTGATAAAAGTTTTGGAGAGATCAGGGATACAAGGGACATACCTAAACAAAAATAAAACAAGTAATAGCAATTCTATAGTCAACATCAAATTAAACAGAAATTCAAATCAACTGCTTATTTTACAAGTCTTTCACTTGCTTAGAGTTACCCCAAGATGTTTTGTATTACTTGTGGTTATTGTAGAGGGTGTTGCTTCCCTGATTTCTTTTTCATCCCATTTGCCATTTGTATATAGTAGGGATACTGACTTTTTAAATTAATCTTGTATCCAGCCACTTTGCTGAAGGGGTTTATCAAGTATAATAGTTCTCTGGCAGAATATATGGAGTCACTAATGTATGTACTATCATATCATCTGTGAATAGTGATATGTTGATTTCTTCCTATCCAATTTGTATCCACTTGATCTCTATTAATTATCCCTTGTAGCCTATTCCTCCAGCTACATCTTAAAAATTACATTGAATAGATATGTAGAGAGTGGACACCCTTGTTTTGTATAGCCACTTTGGACATAAATATGGCAGTTTCGAAGACAATTGAGAATCAACTCCTTCAAATTACAGCTATAAAATTCCTAGGGATATATCCAAAGCATACTCCATCCTACCACAAGCACACTTGATCAACTATGTTCATAGCAGCTTAATTCATAATCACCAGAAACTGGAAACAACCTAGATACCCCTCAACTGAAGAATAGATAAAGAAAATGTGGTTCATTTACACAATTGGACTATTACTCAACTGTTAAAATAAGTGACATTGTGAAATTTGCAGACAAGTGGGTAGAACTAGAAAAAGAATTCACCCCTAGTGATGTAACCCAGACCCAGAAAGATGAACAGAGTATGTACTCATAAGTTAATATTGACTATAAAGTAAATGATAATCATGCTACAACCTACAGACCTGGAAAGGCTAAAGTGGAAGGAGGTCTTGAGGTACAATACAAGGATCTCCCTGGGAAGAGAAAATAGTACAGATTACAAGGGTGGGATGGGGGTGGATGTGGTAGGAACAAGAGGGATCAGATGGAGCAAGATAATACTGGGAGAGATGACTTGGATTATGAGGGCATTTCTAGGGGCAAGGTAGAAACCTAGTGCAAGAGGACCTTCACAGAATCTATAAGGGTGAACTTAGAAAAGATTGAGTTATTAGAAACATGGTGTCTGAAGTGATCCTCTTTTGTAACCATGCTAGGCCTCAAGTGGGACACCAACACAGGCATAAAACCTTCATCTAAAGTTTGTCATGCTTGCAGTATTCTGAGACCAGAACCTGACATAATTGTCATCATATAGACTCATATAGCAACTGATGGGAGCAGAGTCCCACAGCCAAACATTAGGTAGAGCTTGGGGATTCCTGAGGAGGAGGGGAAGGATGGATTGGAGGAAACAGAGGAGTCAAGAACACCACAATAATACAGCCAACAGAATCAACTGACTAGGACTCATGGGGGTTCTCAGAGATCAGGGAGCTTGTATAAGTCTGACCTAGGCCCTCTGCATATATGTTATGGCTGTGTAGCTTGGTGTTCTTGTGAGATTTACTTTATAGTCAATATTAACTTATGAGTACATATGAGTACACCAAAAGTGTCAGGGTGCTGTCTCTCTTTTGTCTGCTTATGGGTTCCTTTTCCTCCTACTGGGTTACCTTATACAGCCTTGATGTTAACGTATGTATGATCTTATTGTAACTCGTTATGCAGAGTTTGGTTGATGTCCCTGAGGGCCTGCCTTTTTCTGATGAAAGAGGAGGAAAGATGTATCTGGGGCAGAGGAGGAACTGGGTGGGGTTCTTGCGGAAGGAGAAAGAAGGGAAAATGCAGTCAGGATATAATATATGAGAAAATAAACTTTACAAAAGGAAAAAAGAAATTTTGCTAATTTCATAAGAACAACTTCTGTTAGTGGAAAATGCGCTATTTTACCTCGAGCAGCATGATTTTTTTTTCAAATCTGTGCTATATGAAATAACCACAGACTTAATAGATTGTCAGCTCCGTGGGGTCATTTTCAGATCTTTAACTTTTTAAATATTTTTAAGTTTTTAACCATAAAACATATCACTATACATAGTATATAGTCGGGTCATTTTTACTAGCATAGAATTTTGTCTTTAAATTGCTTGCTAGTCATTCACATTCAATGTTAGTAGCTATGTGGCAGGTTTTGCACCTGCAATATTCCTTGTTTTCTATGTGCTTTAGGTTTTATGTACTCTATCTCTCCACCACTGCTTTTTTTAAATGGCATAGATTTTTCTTAGTACATATGTATAAAGTGTATATATAATTTTAGTCTCAAATCTTTAGAAAACAGTACATTGCAGCTTCTCTTTGGCCTATCAAAATGCCAGCATCACCATTCTTTCATTTTTGGGCCATGATTGAATAAATGTTTACTTCAACACAATCACAAAAATACTAAAATAACTCTGATAACCAAGAAGCATATCTTGCATATCTTAGCCTCTTGAATGCCAAAGTTATATGTATGGTGCCATACCTACAAGTAGAAGACTATATTTTTATGCTGCATTCACCTCTTTAACTTATCACATTTCATTTCATGCATCTTGGTGCAACTAATTATTTTGTGTATGTGTTGCATGCACACATGGGTGAAAATTATTGACTGTATTGTATTTTATAGAAGGTATAATTTATGACTGATAACATTGGACCCTTAGATAAGGTATATCTAAGTAATCTTTGAATGTTTGACTTAGTCTCTTCAATTCACAGCAAAATGTGAGGAGGGAGAAAATTTAAGAACCTTTTAGGTGAAAAGTATCCAGAACTTAAAAGATATTTAAAAGCCTTCAGTGCTATTTATATTGTAAGAATGTAAAAAAACAAAAATTCTATCAAGAATAGGCTGATTGGGACACAATGAAAGCAGTCCTAAGAGGAAAACTCGTAGCTCTAAATGCCTACAAAAAGAAACTGGAAATAGCATATACCAGCAATTTGACGGCACACCTGAAAGTGCTAGAACAAAAAGAAGCAAATTCACACAAGAGGAGTCAAAGGCAGGAAATAATCAAACTCAGGGCTGAAATCAACCAAATAGAAACAAAATGAACTATACAAAGAATCAACCAAACCAGGAAGTGGTTCTTTGAAAAATCAACAAAATAGATAAACCCTTAGCCAGACTAACTAGAAGGCACAGAGACTGTATCATAATTAACAAGATCAGAAATGAAAAGGGAAACATAACAGACACTGATGAAATCCAAAAAATCATGAGATCCTACTACAAAAGCCTATACTCAACAAAACTGGAAAACCTGGATGAAATGGAGAATTTTCTAGACAGATACCAGGTATCAAAGTTAAATCAAGATCAGATCAAAGATCTAAAGAGTCCCATAACTGCTCATGAAATAGAAACAGTCATTAATAATCTCCCAACCAAAAATGGCCCTGGACCAGATGGGTTTAGTGCAGAGTTTTATCAAACCTTCAAAGAAGACCTAGTATCAATACTCCCCAATCTATTCAACAAAATAGAAACTGAAGGCACTCTACCCAATTCGTTCTATGAAGCCACAATTACTC
>NW_022196898.1:54791470-54791941 GCF_008632895.1 Mastomys coucha | reverse complement strand
GGAGGAGAGGACCTCGGCCCTGTGAAAGTTCTGTGCCCCAGTGTAGGGGAATGGCAGGGCCAATAAGTATGAGAGGGTGGGGTAGCAGGCATGGGGAAGGGGAAGGCAACAGGGGTTTGTTTTTGTTGTTTTTGTTTGTTTCTTTGTTTTTTGGAGGGGAAACTGGGAATGGAGAATTACATGTAAATAAAGAAAATAAATAATAATAATAATAAAAAGCCCATATGATCATCACATTAGGTGCCAAGAAAGCATTTGACAAAATCCAACATCCCTTCGTGACAAAAGTCGTGGAAAGATCAGGAATTCAAGGCGCATAATTAAACATAGTAAAAGCAATATACAGAAAACCAGTAGCCAACATCAAACTAAATGGAGAGAAACTTGAAGCAATCCCTAAAATCAGGGACTAGACAAGGCTGCCCACTCTCTCCCTACCTATTCCATTCTGTACTTGAAGTTCTAGCCAGA
>NW_022196898.1:54787123-54791359 GCF_008632895.1 Mastomys coucha | reverse complement strand
TGGAAAGGAAGAAGTCAAATTATCACTATTTGCTGATGATATGATAGTATACTTCAGTGACCCCATAATTTCCACCAGAGAGCTCCTAAACCTGATAAACAACTTCAGCAAAGTAGCAGAATATAAAATTAACTCAAAAAAATCAGAGGCCTTTCTATACACAAAAGATAAACAGGCAGAGAAAGAAATTAGGGAAACAACACCCTTCACAATAGTTACAAATAATATAAAATACCTTGGGGTAATTCTAACTAAGCAAGTAAAAGATCTGTTTGAGAAGAACTTCAAGTCTCTGAAGAAGGAAACTGAAGAAGATCTCAGAAGATGAAAAGATCTCTGATGCTCATGGATTGGCAGGATTAATATAGCAAAAAATGGCCATCTTACTGAAGGCAATCTACAGATTCAATGCAATCCCCATCAAAATTTCAACTCAATTCTTCACAGACTTAGAAAGAGCAATTTGCAGATTCATCTGGAACAACAAAAGACCCAGGATAGCCAAAACTATTCTCTACAATAAAGGAACCTCTGGTGGAATCACAATTCCGGACCTTAAGCTGTACTACAGAGCAATTGTGATAAAAACTGCATGGTATTGGTACAGTGACAGGCAGGTAGATCAATGGAACAGAATTGAAGACCCAGGAATGAACCCACACACCTATGGTCACTTAATCTTTGACAAAGGAGCTAAAACCATTCAGTGGAAAAAAGACAGCATTTTCAACAGATGGTGCTGGCTCAACTGGAGGTTAACATGTAGAAAAATGCAAATCTATCCATTCCTTTCTCCTTGTACAAAGCTTAAGTCCAAGTGGATCCGGGACCTCCACATCAAAGCAGATACATTGAAACTAATAGAAAAGAAAGGGGGGAAGAACATCGAGCAAATAGGCACAGGGGAAAATTTCCTGAGAGAGGATGCCAATAGTTTATGCTCTAAGATCAAGAATTGATAAATGGGACCTCATAAAGTTGCAAAGCTTCTGTAAGGCAAAAGACACTGTCAATAGGACAAAACGGCAACCAACAAATTGGGAAAAGATCTTTATGAATCCTGTATCTGATAGAGGGCTAATATCCAATGTATACAAAGAACTCAAGAAGTTAGACTCCAGAAAACCAAATAACTCTATTCAAAAATGGGGTACAGAGTTAAACAAAGAATTCTCAACTGATGAATACCGAATGGTTGTGAAGCACCTAAACAAATGTTCAACATCCTTAGGCATCAGGGAAATGCAAATCAAAACAACTCTGAGGTTCCACCTCACACCAGTCAGATTGGCTAGGATAAAAGACTCAGGTGACAGCAGATGCTGGAGAGGTTGTGGAGAAAGAGGAACTCTCCTTCATTGCTGGTGGGACTGCAAGCTGGTACAACCACTTTGGAAATCAGTTTGGCAGTTCTTCTGGAAATTGGACATAGTTCTACCAGAGGCCCCAGCTATACCATTCCTGGGCATATACCCAAAAGGTACTGCAACATGTAATTAGGACACATCCTCCACCATGTTCATAGCAGCCTTATTTATAATAGCCAGAACCTGGAAACAACCTAGATGTCCCTCAACAGAGGAGTGGATACAGAAATTGTGGTACATCTACACAATGGAGTATTACTCAGCTATCAAAAACAATATATTTATGAAATTCTTAGGGAAATAGATGAATCTGGAGAATGTTATCCTGAGTGAGGTAACCCAATCACAAAAGAACACACATGGTATGCACTCTCTAATAAGTGGATATTAGCCCAGATGTTCGGAATACAGGAAGAACAACCCAGAAAACACAAGAAACTCAAGAAGAAGGAAGACCAAAAGGTGGTCATTTCATTCCTTCTTAAAAGGGGTAACAAAATACCCATGAAAGGAGTTGCAGAGACTAACTATGGAGTAGAGACTGAAGGAAGAACAAGCCAGCCTAATATAGCTATCTCCTGAGAGGCTCTGACAATACCTGACTAATACAGATGTAGAGGCTCACAGCCATCCATTGAACTGAGTACAGCGTCCCCAATGATGGAGTTAGAGAAAGGACCAAAGGAGCTGAAGGGTTTGCAGTCCCTTAGGACGGACAACAATATGAACTAACTACCACTCTCAGAGCTCCCAGAGACTCAACCACCAACCAAGGACTATACATGGTGGGACTGATTGTTCTGGAAGCATGTGTATAGTAGAGGATTGCAAATTCAATCATCAATGGGAGGAGAGGACCTGGGTCCCGTGAAGATTCTGTGCCCCAGTGTAGGGGAATGCCAGGGCCAATAAGTGGGAGAGGGTGGGGTGGCAAGCATGGGGATGGGGGAGGCAACAGGGGTTCATTCTTGTTTTTGTTTGTTTGTTTTTTGGAGGGGAAATTGGGAAAGGAGAAACTATATGACATGTAAATAACTAATAAAAATAAAAAAAACAAAGAATAGGCTGATTCTGGCCAAAAATTACATCTGTCTAGAGATTATCTATGGTTTGGATTAATCATCCTAGCTGGAGCCAGCTCTATACATGGGATTACATAGGCAGAAATGATGCTTTGGAGACTAAAATGATCATACCATACAAGGACGGTTTCAGACTTCTGGGATTATACAAGATTTTATAATCGGACTAGCCAGATGCAAAGTTCATAGCTGGGATGAGTGAACATGAAGACAATTTAATGATCTTCAGGCCTTCTACTCCTACCACAAACCCATAGTGTGTGGCCTTAGAGCCTAAGATTGTTAACTACTGAGTTTAGGAGACTGGAGCCATCTCTTTCTGTGTCAGCAGACAAGGCTAGTTTCTACAATGAGTCAGAGAGTTGGTAAAGATTCATAAAGATAGCTTAGTATAGACGTGTACTGGCTAGTTGTCAACTGGACACAAGCTAGAGTCAATGGAGAGAAGGAAGCCTCACTTGAGAAAAATGCCTCAATAAGATCAGGCTATATGAAGGCCTTTAGAGCCATTTCTTATAGTTAATTGATGTGGGAAGACCTAGGCCATTGTTGGCAGATGGTTCTGGGTTCTGTATGAAGCAAGCTGAACAAGCCATGGGGGTTATGCCAGTAGGCAACACCCCTCCATGGCCTCTGCATCAGCTCCTGGGTCCAGGTTCCTGACCTTTTTGAATTCTTATCCTGACTACTTTTGATGATGAACTGTGATATGGAAGCCTAAGCTAAATAAATTCTTTCCTCATCAAGCTGCTTTTGTCATGATATTTCTTCATAGCAATAGTAACATAAACTAAGGCATGTTGCCACCACCCAGCCTCAGGGATATGATAATGCTATCTCACTAGGTTAAGGTGATAGAATAGCAATCCAAAGAGTTTCTCAGTCTTAAGTTCTAATGGAATTTGTTTTGTTCAGTTCAGGTTTCTTTTTTTTTTTTTTCAATTTTTCTCTTTTGAAATGGGAACATCTATGCAATGTTCGCATAGCTTACTTGTTTTCATAGACTATACCTAGAGATTGCCCTATTGTTAATGGTACCTTACTTTAGGTTGTTAACACTTGTTTTATCACATAAAATATTATTTATTTTGAAGAAAGTTTAAATGGTGGTTAAATGTGTACTCAATATCATGCTAGCTAGTTTTTGTCAACTTGACCCAAACTTGAGGCACCTGGGAAGAGTGAACTAAATTGAGGAACTGCATCTATCATACTGGCCTGTGGGTGTGATTGTGAGGGCATTTATTGTCAAATGATACAGGTGGGACAAGTCCACTCTGAGTGGTGTCATCCCTAGGCATTGTGCCTGAGTTGTACAAGAAGGTTAGTCAAACTAGTCATGGAGTCCAACCAATAAGCAGCTGTCTGCCTCACTCCCTGGTCCAGGTTTCTGCCTTGAGTTTCTCTAGTAGTAGATCATTATTTGTGAGTACAAGATGAAACAAAGCTTTTCCTACCACAAGTCGATCTTGGTTAGTGTTTTATCACAGCAACAAAATGCAAACTGGGACACACAGCTATTGTGTGCAATAGCCTATAGATGTGTGTGGTTTCTATCATTATCCATTGTTAAATTCTGAGTGCCTGTTATTTTTTTTTTATGTGATATACTACTGAGGAGAATGGGATATTGAAGTTTCTTACTATAATTGTGTTTAGAACATTCTATCTCTTTATGTCCAGTAGTGTTTGTTTTTAAAATTGAGTACATTGATATTCAATGAATACATATTTACATTATATCTTATTGGGAGACTGTTTTCTTTTTTTTTTTTTTTTTTTTTTTT
>NW_022196898.1:54786173-54786780 GCF_008632895.1 Mastomys coucha | reverse complement strand
GAAATCCTCCTGCCTCTGCCTCCCAAGTGCTGGGATTAAAGGCGTGCGCCACCACTGCCCGGCTGAGACTGTTTTCTTATTAGTATAAAGTACCTTTGTCTTTTCCAGTTAACTTGTTTTAAGTATACTATAGGACATATCAATTATGTTAATTTCCTCATTGCTGAGATAAAAAGACTCATAAGAAGCAATGTAAAGGTGGAAGAATTAACTCGAGGCTATAATCTGTTCTGACAGGGAAGTCACAGTAGCAGAGATAAGTCTTGTTTGTAGCAGCAGATTTTAGTGGACAAGGAAGCAGAGACAGAAGAAGAATGTTCATCTGTCTTTCTTTCTCTCTTATTCAGTTTGGACTAAGAGCCCACAGGATGGTGCCATTCACATTCAGAGTGGATCTTCCCTCCTCAGTTAATGTATATTATTAATGGTCTCACAGACAAGCCTACAAATGTATCTCCTTGGTAATTCTGAGTCCAGGCAAGTTGACAAAGTAGATTAACCATTATAAAAGTATATCTACTCCAAAGTTTGTTTCTTTAGATTTTTTTTATTTTAGATATTTTCTTTATTTACATGCGAATTTCTCCATTCCCAGTTTCCCCTCCAA
>NW_022196898.1:54772195-54777884 GCF_008632895.1 Mastomys coucha | reverse complement strand
AGGGAAGGGGCAGAGAAGGAAGCTGATCCTCCTCTGTCACTCGGAAGCTGAGAGGATCGTGTCCCTGCTGCCTTGCGGCTCCCCTGGGAGTCATGGGGCCTGTGCCTCCAGGCAGGCTGCTCTGGTCTCAGCTTTCTTTAGATTTTTGTTTCTCAAGGTTTCTTGAGTCACTGTCTTTGCCAGTGACATGTGATTTCCTGTAGATAGCAAACAGTTGGATCTTGTATTTTAATCCAGCTAGACAGTCTGTGCCTTTTAGTTGGAGAACAAAGACAATTTATATTTAGTGGTATAATTGAGAATTATGTGTTAATTCATGATTTTTTTTAAAAAAATATTTTTGTCCTTTTGTCCTTTGTCTTATTTATTCAAGTACTCTGTTCTATTCTTTCTTTCCTATTCACCTGAGTTTAGCTAGCTTGCTGAATTGTATATATTTGATTCTTTCTTAATTCTTATTAGTTCTATTAATTTCATGAAATTTTCTTGTGATCTTTTAAGCCTAGTTCCCTGTACCAATCTGTTTACAGGATTCATTTAGGTTCTTCTGCAATGTTGGTTTAGTGGAAATGTCTTTAGTGCTTATAGTTTGGAAAGGGTGCATGACTCCCTTAGTTTTAAAAGCTGATTTTGCTGGATATAACAATCTTGGCTGGCAGTTAGTTACTTTAGTGGACTGAAATAACTTATCCCATATTTTGTGACTTCTGAAGGTCTTGCTGAGAGGTCTGATGAGTTTGCCTTTGTTGGTAACCAGACACCTTTGTCTTACACATTTCAATATTCTTTCTTGGCTCTGTTCTTATGGTATTTTAACTACAGTTTGATTTGGACAGGTTAGTTTCTAGTCATCTCTAGTTGGTGATAAAATTGATTTATGTACTATGGTGTTCATATAGCTTTCCAGACTTGGTGAATTTTCTTCTATTGGTTCATTGAATAGATTTCTCTAGGTCTTCAGTTTTAATTTTAGTTCTTTGTTCCATATCAAGGATTCTTATATCTGGTCTCTTTACGTGTTCCAGAGTTGTTGAAAAATTCCATGGTCATAATTTTTCTTTCTTTGTAGTTATCAGAATAAAATAATTCACTGCCCTTTTCTCTGACACGTTTTCCTGACTTAGTATATTAATGATGAGTAATTATTCACCTTTTCATTTTTAAGATGTCTGTTTGAGTAGTCTGTCTTTTCTTTTTCACAATCTTGATCTCTGATGAGATTTTCATGTAAACTCTGTGTTGACATCTTTTGTTACATTCAATTGTTTGCTTGAATCCTGCTTGAGGACATTGACCATTTTCAAACTGAAATTTTGAATTCTTCGTCCAAAATTCAAACATATTAATTAATACATTTTCATTCAGTTACAGAGGAAGTATAAAATTTTGGAAGAGTCAAAATGTTTTTTTTTCCTTTCTTTTTTGTGTGTTTGTTTGGCATTTCCATATTATTTATATATTTGTTAAGATGAATACCTCTCTTCCTTCACTTTATATGAGGGTCTTCTTAGTTGCATTTTTTTTCTCTTGAAGTCTCAGTCCCCACCACTCAGTGGAGAAAAAAAGCATATGATGGAAACATTAAAAATATTTTAATCAGATATCTCAATATAATAAACAAAACACAGAAAAAGAAGCCAACAGTTAATCCAATAAAAAATTAAAATAAAGAAGCTAAGGAACTTATAAGATAAACTACAAGTTTCTTTTTTTAAACTAGGAAATATAAGATGTTAAGTAAAGTGAAGTAGGTCAGAAAATTAAAGAAAGAAGCAGCAAGCTCAGGGGGATGAAGGCGTAAGAAATGACAGCAAGAGGAAAGAAACAGTTTAATAAGTTCAAAGCAAGACAGACAAATAAGAAAAAAGACCAGTGGTATTTCTTTCCTCCTGAATAAAAAGATGGAGGTGTCCTTCCAGGTCTGTGTAGGTCAAATGAGTGTTAAGTCATTTTGTCTCTTCTGTGAAGTCCAAACATGTTAGTTTAGAAAGATCTCTTTGCAGACTGTTCTCTGTCCTGCCTTTCCCATTGATGTACATACACTATTATGATTACCAGGGAGCTGAAATCCTGCTAATATTCTTCATATATAGGCCCATCAATACAGTAGTCTCAAGATGCCTCATGCTGCTCCCACCAGCTAAACCCAAGCCCCACTAGTTATCTGTCCTCTAATGGCAGAGTCACTCTGCCAGTGTTTGCATGGGTACAAGGAATGTCCAAGTAATAACTGTTTTCCCCAAAAGTATGGAAATCAAACAAGCAAGAAGACAATCTGGGGTAGAATATGGGTCATGAACTATGCAAACTTCCCTGGCCATTCCAGTCTCTCTTAGTCATTAACTTGCAATCATGCACAGCTGGTCTCACATGGGTGAAACTTTGGCTGAGCTGCAAATACTAAATGCCCGTGTTACCTGCTTTCCTATGAAGTGAAGCCGGTACCCCGCACCACGTGGATCTGTGCCCCTGAGACTGTTTCCAAGTCATGGGCCATTCCCTGGCCCTACACTGATACTTAGCATAGACATTCAAGAAGTAGAGAGAAGAGAGATCTTTGAAAGCAAAAGCTTGTGCTACTCTCAGCTCAAAGGTTTAACAGTAATACTTCTCTTAATATAATTAAGAGCAGTAGTGAATAAGCTTTGAAGCATAAATAGGGTGGCTTTCTCTGGGGTCTTCTTGTACAGATTACAAATTTTCTACTTTAAAAAACATTTTCACGGTGTCAAGTGGTGTGCCTGTGCAATGTGGCAAGGCTATGCTTTCTGATAGATCTGCATTATTTAGCATTTTCCTTTGTTCCCAATCCTGTTGTTCATTATTTCTATCATAAAAGTGTAGATGAATGTTTATAGTCTGTCTACTTAACTTTTATACTCCTGTACCTTTCAAGACCCCCAATCTTCCCGTTCAATCATGTACCTGATGCTTAGTTTCATATTCAGGCTAATTCATAGAAGTTCTGAGGCTTTCTCCTTGATACATTTCCAAAAGGTACTGATAATTCTTGAAGGCCTAGTCATTTCACACTCAGTTTTCCATCACTGAAGGATTAATCACCTCTCAGTTAATCAGGTTTCCTGCACATAAGCCTTTGCAGAACAGAGTACATCAAAACCATATCAAAAGATATATCTTTTTTGTTTTGTTTTTTGTTTTTCTTTTTTTGAGACAGGGTTTCTCTGTGTAGCCCTGGCTGCCCTAGAACTCACTCTGTAGATCAAGCTGGCCTCGAACTTAGAAATCCACATGCCTCTGCCTCCCAAGTGCTGGGATTAAAGGCATGCGCCACCACTGCCTAAGATATAACATTTTATATATGACATACTTGGATTATATAAGCACACATTCACAACTATAAAGATAGTGAGGCAAAACAATAATCATGTTAGAAAGATTGGCATAATCCTTTTGGTAACCTTTAGGTGCTAGCTTGATTGGGGAAAGGGATTTCCAGATAGATGACAGAACATTTCTGGGAGTGTCTGTAGGGTCTTTTTAGGGAGAAATGAACATTTAAATTTGAAGATTGAATAAATAATACCATTCTAACTTAGGAGAATAGGGTCCAACTTGGATAAGAAAAGGATACAAGCGAGGCAATTTGTCTTTCCCAGTTTTGCTGTAGTTCTCTTGTTCTTCAACAAAGATATCTTTTGGACTCGGTGAATCATACTACTACTAACTTTTCTGCTAAACAGCATATAGTAGGAATTCTTAAATACCCACAACTGCTTGAGTCATCTTAGAGAGAGTCAGTTTTATAGATGTAAAACATTATACTACTCATTTGCTCTATACATTTTTGTCAGATGAAGCTATTTCTCCTAAACTTGCTTCTACTATTATATTGCTATCTACCACAAAGAACACAGCAGACAAGAAGCTCATTGTCCTTGAGTTTCCAAAACTCAAAGGCTAAATAAACTTTGAGTTTTGCAAAGTTAGTACACTTCAAGTATTTTGTGGCATAGTGCAAAACAGATTTAATACACCTTGGACTTCAAAGCATTTATAGGAGACATTTTCTGTAAATGGAAAGACCTTTCTGAAAACTGCCATTTTCCTCATTTCTGTCCATAATGCTCACCAGAAGAAATTTTCTTTTAGATAACAATAACAGCAATATATTTTCACTATTCTTCAGCCCTATGTTACAATTTAGTTTGGTGAGATTTATTTAAACCTTTTTAAAATTACACCTATCTATCTATATCTATACCCATCCATCCATCCATCCATCCATCCATCCATCCATCCATCCTTCCATCTCTCCATCCACCCATTCAGCTTTCTATCTATATATGGGAGGTGGAGATATGTACATGACTCAGAAGTGCATATGTGGAGGTCAGCAGGCAACTTTTGAGAGCCAGTTCTCTCCTTCTACTATGTGAATCTCAGAGGATGAGTTAGGGTTCTAAGGCTTGGCGACAGATACTTTCATCTGCTCAGCTATGTGAACCAACTCACCAGGCAAATAATCATATAATGGGAAAAATATGCAAGTAAAATCCTGAAGCCTTCTAACTCCATGAAATTTCTAGATTTCTGGGGGTCTGGTGGATAAATAATTTAATAGATTCCTTCATAGGCCCAAGAAAGAGCTATTTCAGTTTTTATATACCTATTTAGATTTTGAGGGCAATAAATGTGTCATTTGGTACATTACTCTGTTCTGTCATTTAATGAGGGACTAAAATAGCTACTAGCTTTCAGTAGTGCTTATGACTGGTCTTTTATTTAGTACATACAGATTGATATAATTACAGAAATTCATTTCTGATAGTGCTAGAAATCTGGAATTCTAAGAACAAACCTAACTTGTTTAGTTAGGCCACTCCCTGGTAAACAGACTTCAAGTTTTTGTTGTTACTGTTTTTTTTTTCATTATAAGCTTAAGCTCAACTAAAAAAGAGGACTGGCTGTGTCTCTGAAATCTTTTTTATAAGATCATAGATCTGAATTATGAAACTTCTATACTAAATACCTCCCCACCTTCACCAACTTCCACTGTAACAATGGAAATAAACACATAAATTTGAGGGATGGGTCACAAATATCTGCACCATAGCAATCTGCAGCTGATGCAAGTTGCTGTGCAAATTTCTCTCTCCTGCTGGAGCTACAGTATGAAAACAAAAACAAAAACAAACAAAAAACAAAACCCAAAATAATAATAATAAAATCCCAATAATGCTTGAAGTTTCAGTGACAAACACAACTGCTGACTGAGAGAAGGGGGAGAAGAAGAGAGAATGAATCTGCATACTTGCAGCCACCACTTATGATACAAGAGCTACAGCTTTATCATCCTTTTATAGGCTATTCCTGAAAGATAGGAGTGAATGGAACAATCAGACTGGCTGTGTACTTTGTTTAGATATATAGAAATGGACAGATACATAATTATATAAGGATTCATGGAATATATTGAATTGGCCTCACTTGTCAGGTACCTGGGAGAAATGGAATTGTGAAATTTATGACAAAACATCAAAGGAAGAGGTATGTGAATAGGGATACCTGAATAACTATAGATATATATTTAATGCAAAAATCGCAAAGATCTGAGTTGAACTGTCATTTGAAAAGACATATAGGGCCAGGCAGTGGTGGTGCATGCCTTTAATCCCAGCACTTGGGAGGCAGAGGCAGGAGGATTTATGAGTTCGAGGCCAGCCTG
>NW_022196898.1:54769790-54772117 GCF_008632895.1 Mastomys coucha | reverse complement strand
GCAGCCAGGGCTACACAGAGAAACCCTGTCTCAAAAAACCTAAAAAAATAAAAAAGAGCATACTTTAGTCTATTTCTGAATCAGTTACAATTTAGAGTACATAGTTTCAAAGAGAAATCCCCTATAATTCCAGAAACTAAAATTCAATGTGGAGAAACTAAAATCTGATAAGGGCTGCCATCTAACTCTAACATGGATGTTTGCTGTTCTGCTTTCAGATGGAGGTGAGTGGAAGAACAAGTCTTATGAGGGCAGAGAGCTCACAGTCTAATCGGGTTCTACAGCCTCTACTTCTTAATAGCATCACATTGGGTCTTACTTTTGCGGATGTGAATTATGAAGGAACAAAAACATTCATATCATTGCATCTGGATAATTAATAAATTAAATGAAGAATTATCTACCACTTCCCACCTATTACAATGGCCAAAACCAAAAGGCTAACATAAATGATAGTGAAAATATGGAGAAATCCTAGACATAGTAAGCATAGAAAATTTATAGTTACTCTGAAATAAAAGTTTAAAATGAATTTTTATTTGTTTGTTTATTTGTTTGGTTTGTTTTTGCCAACTTAGACATACCACTCAGAAATAATTCTTCAGGCTATTATATAAATTGAAAACTTGTATCCACATGCCATATAGCAGTTTCTCCTGAGATTAAAAGATTCAGTTTTGAAGGGAAATTCCTTAAGACATAGGATGTGAAAGGAAGGTTAAGGAGTATACTATTTTAAGACACAGTATTTACAAGAAGGTTAAACAACAGGGTATTGTAAGGGGAGGTGAAACATTTTATCCTTCAGAGATGGTCTTAAACTCACAAAGGAAACTCAAAGGAAGGTTAGGGTTAGGGTTAGGGTTAGGGTTAGGGTTAGGGTTAGGGTTAGGGTTAGGGTTAGGGTTAGGGTTAGGGGTTAGGGTTAGGGTTAGGGTTAGGGACTTCCTGAAACTAACCAGATTCACTAGGTGCCTCCTTCCCTAAGTGTATAAAAGCAGTAAAGACTGCTAAAAACAACTATCAGAAAAATGGAGCTGTCTAGAAAAGATTCACACCAGCAAAGCTTACTGGAAGTATCAGAGACAAGCCTAGCTGCCTGAGCGTATCAGAGAGCAGCCCAACTACCTGGAAGGAGTTCAGAACAATGGAACTACCTGGACCTGAGCAGCCTGCAGGCTATGTAGTGTGCTCCAGCTTTCCTGCTTTTATAAGCTGCCACTTATGTTGGTGTGGGCTTTTATTGATGTTTCTGTTTTTGAATAATTTTCCTCTTGTAAGTAATCATTCACACACACCCTTCTCTAATTAATGCCAAGGAAACTCACTAATTTGAACCTTTGGATAGCTGTTCTTTGTTCTGTTTCCCAAGCTGAGGCAAGTTGATCATGCCTTCACAGGAATAATGTCACACAGTACCACACAAAAACCTGAATACATACCTTCATAACAATTTTACTTGTAATTGTGAAAACTCAGAAGCAACCATGATGTCTTCCAATAGAAAAATGACTAAAGAAATATGACATAGCCAAATGGTGGAAATTTTAAATGACACATCCAATTATAAAAAGCCATGTAAGAATCAAGTTAGCGATTTTCTCTCGGGTGAGTTTCTGAGACCAGAGCAGCCAGCCAGGAGGCACAGGCCCCACGACTCCCAGGGGAGCCTCAGGGCGGCAGGGACAGGATCCTCTCAGCTTCCAAGTGACAGAGAAGGATCAGCGTCCTTCTCTGCCCCTTCCCTGCAAGTAGAGGGCCTACCTCCAGAGAGAGCCTTAAGCCAGAGACCCGGGCGAGATCCGCCATTTTCTCTCGGGTGAGTTTCTGAGACCGGAGCAGCCGGCCTGGAGGCACAGGCTCCACAACTCCCAGGGGAGCCGCAGGACAGCAGGGACAGGACAAGCTCTAGTCAGAGACACTAAGAACATCTAACACCAAAAAGCAAAAGATGGGGAAAGGCAAACGCAAGAATCCTACCAACAGAAATCTAGACTACTTGGCTTCATCAGAACCTAGTACTCCCACTGAAGCAAGTCCTGGATATCCCAAAATACTGGAAAAGCAAGAATTGGATCTTAAATCATATCTCACAATGCTGATAGAGGAACTTAAGAAGGACATGAATAACTCTCTTAAAGAAATACAGGAGAACAGGTAAAGAGGTACAAGCCCTTAAAGAGGAAACAAAAAAATTCCATAAGGAATTACAGGAGATCATAAGTAAACAAGTAGAAACACTTAAAGAGCAAACTCAATAATCCCTTAAGGAATTTCAGGAAAACACAAACAAACAGGTGAAGGAATTGAGTAAAACCATCCAGGAC
>NW_022196898.1:54764807-54765192 GCF_008632895.1 Mastomys coucha | reverse complement strand
ATCTACAGATTCAATGCAATCCCCATCAAAATTCCAACTCAATTCTTCACAGACTTAGAAAGGGCAATGATCATACAAGAAGCCTATAGAACCCCAAATCGACTGGACCAGAAAAGAAATTCAGAAAAGAATTCATTTGCAGATTCATCTGAAACAACAAAAGACCCAGGATAGCCAAAACTATTCTCAACAATAAAGGAACTTCTGGTGGAATCACAATCTCAGACCTTAAGCTGTACTACAGAGCAATTGTGATAAAAACTGCATGGTATTGGCATAGTGACAGGAAGGTATATCAATGGAACCGAATTGAAGATCCAGAATTGAACCCACGCAGCTATGGTCACTTAATCTTTGACAAAGGAGCTAAAACCATCCAGTGGAA
>NW_022196898.1:54755987-54763384 GCF_008632895.1 Mastomys coucha | reverse complement strand
CAGGGGTTTGTTTTTGTTGTTTTTGTTTGTTTCTTTGTTTTTTGAAGGGGAAACTGGGAATGGAGAAACTTACATGTAAATAAAGAAAATAGCTAATAAAAAAAAGAATGAAGTTAGCTAGAGGCTCTCTGAAAGCCTGTGTGCTGCACAATTCCAACTCCATCACAGCTGATAAAGTAAAATTATGGCGGTATTAAAAGAGCCGCTGTTGTCATGCTCACGGGAATGGGAGGCACGGGTACGCAGGGCATAGAAGATGCTTACAGCGATGGAACAATTATTGGATTTTATAATAGTAAATGATACATTACATATATTTATAAATGTAAATGTATTCATGGATTGTTTAAAAGACAGCATATATAACACCAAGAGTAAACATTTTGAATAATAATATATCATTATCGGCTTATCAAATGTAATAAGTAAGCCACAGGCATATACCATGCTAACAATAAGGGGGAAAAGGGATGGAGGTGAGGGGGTAAATGAAAAGTTTCCAGTTTCTGCTTAGTTTTTCCTGGCTCTCTAAAACCATTTTAAAACAAACCATTTTTAAACATGAGAGAATACCTCCCAAGGAGTTAACATCTACACTAAAAATGTGGTTTTAATCAATGACCATGGCTCACTTACATTAATGGGAGTTCTCCAGAGTAACCAATCAACACATGGTTTTTTATTGACTATACATTTTTATTTATCCACAACATTCACCAGTGGACAATTACCTTTTATCCCTCTTCTAAGCTCTTACTAATAACTCTGCATTCTACTTCAGTGGGTGAAGCTATCCTGACAATGAGTATACACTTAAACTGGTGGAATGTTCTGTGTTTGCCTAATCCTTTTTATCAATGAGCTTCTGAATTCAGGTCCAGTTGTAGCATGTGCCAATGCATAATTTCTTCATGTATAACACAGTTTCTTAACACATTCCACCTGTTGATGGACATTTGGACTGTTTCACTTTGGGCCACTGGAAATGTTGCTGCTGTGAACAAACTTGTGAGAAGTTTTGTTTGTGAAGCAGCCAGACATGGTGGTATATGATTGAAATCACAGCACAGGGACATGGGAGAAGGAGGATCAACAATTTATGGTCATCTTTAGGTGCATAGGAAGTTCAAGACAAGCCTGAACTACATAAAACCTTGCCTTAAAAGCATACAAAGAAATAACATTTTATGGACTGAATAGGGGTGTGTGTACACACACACACACACACACACACACACACACACACATAAATGTAAAGACAATTTGTTGAAAATATGTCCATGAATTTGAAGCAGAATAGGGAGGGGTTTATGGGAGGGCTTGTAGAAGAAAGTGAAGGGGACAATTTAACTATATAGTAGTCTCAAAAATAAAAATAAATGGAAAGAAAAACAAGAAAAAAAAAACCTTGTTTTCCCATCTTTGGAACTGCTGGGCCAAATGGTAAATTTTTCATTTAGTTTTTGCAAAATTGCTAACCTGTTTCCAATAGTGGATATATTATTTATGACTTCAGCCAAAACATGTAGCTATTCTAATTCTTCCCCATACTGGCTGTTATGCAATATTTTAAAATCTCAGCCATCCTAGTGAATAAGCTGGTCTCCACGTGTGGTACTGATTTGCATTTTCCTATGACTAAGGGTTTGTTTTCATCTTTTACTATTTATGTAATTTCTGAGAAATGTCCACTAACATCCTTTGTCAACTTATGCATTGGCGTTTAAATTTTATGTAGTTATTCACGTCCTATTGTATTGTAAATATATTTCAACTGGCACAGTAATTGCATGTTTCTGGGGCAGTGTGACATTTCAATACATTATGTAACTGGCATATCTTCACTTCAGGCATTCTTCGTTTTTTTTTTTCTTTATAGTAAAAAATAGGTTTATTCTTTACACGCTTTTCCAAAGGAGGTTCTCTTGACCAGTGAAGATCCGAGAGCCTCTGCCGTTCACTCAAGCTGCACAGTCAGCTGGTCCTTCAGCGCCAGCGGTACTCACCGGCCTCGCCTTGTTTGCCCTGCTCCTTGCGCGGGTTCCGCCAGCCATGACAGCCAAGCGATACAAAGGGCTCTGGGGAGTAAGCTCCGGATCTAACGACCTAGGAACGCTCCAGTACGGAGCTCCCAAGTCGAAGTCCCTGGGTTAGTACCTGCGCCAGCTTCTGTAGCTTCAGTTGTGACGTCACGCCAGGAAACTGCGGTTCCCGCGAGATAGCCGCTGAAGTCGGTTGCCTGGGAAACGTGCATAAGTAGAAGACTGGTTAGGGTTGTAGGCGGAGACATCCTTGAGGTCTCTGCAGCCAAACCTTTTGGCTCCAGAGCAGGAGCAGGATCCTTAGCTGCTGCAGACTGCTTTAAGTCAACCAGGTGGGGCAATTCTGAGATGTGATCATAGAACACTTAACTTTGTTAACAAGAGTAATATAGTTCTTTTTTTTCAACTTAAGTTGGAAAAGGTAAGCAAATGCATGGTAGCTTTTCTTTTAGACATCTACCGATGATATTTTATATCTTAATTACAGTTTATCTGCATGTACCTTATGAAGATTAGGTTTTATTTCTCCACATATGTACCTTAAAGACTTGTCAAAATCAAAAGGACAAACATCTTATGTAGCTCAGGTTGGTTAGTAACTGGGTGAGGCTGAGGATGACTTTCAACTCATGGTTCTACTTCCAGTTCTGGAGTGCTGGTGTTAAAGGCTTGTGTGCCACTATTCTGGTTTAGTTAGTATGGAGAACACATGGCTTCTTCAGGTTAAGCCAGCAGCCAGCATAATACCGACTGAAGAATAATATAAAATAACTTTTATAACCTGTCCAATTTCATCAAACATGAAGAGGCTCCTTGTAATGTGCTTGATCAGGAACAATCTATTTAACCCACGGGTATTGTTTAAAATTATATCCATACTCTTGAATTTACACTTTTGTTTTTTTATTGGTTATTTAATTTGTTTTCATTTCAAATGTTATCCCCCTTCCCATTTCCCTTCCCCAAACCTACAATCCCCTCCCCTTCTGTTCTGCTTCTATGAGGGTGCTCAACCACCCACCCACCCACTCCCACCCACTCACTCCCACCTCACCAACCTGGCATTCTCCTATGTTGGGGCATTGAGCCTCCACAGGAACAAGGGCTTACCCTCCCACTGATGCCAGATAAAGAAATCCTCTGCAACATATGTACTCTTTGGTTGGTGGTTTAGTCCCTGGGAGATCTGGGGGGTCTGGTTGGTTCATATTGTTGTTTTTCCTTTGGAGTTACAAAACCCTTCAATTCCTTTAGTCCTTCCCCTAACTCCTCCATTGGGGTACCCATGCTCAGTCCAATGGTTGGCTGCAAGCATCTGCATCTATATTAGTCAGGCTCTGATAGAGACTCTCAGGGGACAGGTACACCAGACTCCTATCAGCAAGTGCTTCTTGGCATCAGCAATAGTATCTGGCTTTGGTGTCTGAAGATGGGATGGATCCCCAGGTGGGGCAGTCTCTGGATGGCCTTTCCTTCAGTCCACTTTTTTTGTCCCTACATTCCATTTAGACAGGAGCAATTCTGGGTTAATATTTTTGAGATGGGTGGGTGGCCCCATCCCTCAACTGGGAGCAGTGCCTAATCACTAGCTATGGTCTCTATAGGTTCAATCTCTCCTTTGTTGGGTATTTTACTAATGTCATCTCTGTTGAGTCCTGGGAAACTCTTGCTTCCCTGGCATCTGGGACTTTCTAGAGGCCACTCTCAGTTCCTCATCCCCCACTGTTACATACCTCTTTTCTCCTGACACTCTGTACTTTTCCTGGTCTCCTCCCACACCTGATCCCGTCCACCCTTTTCCTCCTTCTCCTCTCTCCCTCCCTCCCTCTACTTCCCATGATGATTTTGTTCCATTCCCCCTTCTAAGTAGGATTGAAGCATCCACACTTTGGTCTTCCTTCTTCTTGAGCTTCATATGAGCTTCATATGGTTGTATTGTGAGTATTCCATGCTCTTTGCCTAATATCCATTTATCAGTGAGTACATACCATGTGTGTTCTTTTGTGACTGGGTTACCTCACTCAGGATGATATTTCCTAGTTCCATCCATTTGCCTGCATATGTCATGAAGTCTTATTTTTAATAGCTGAGTAGTAATCTATTGTATAAATGTACCATCCTCTGTTGAGGGACATCTGGATTGTTTTCAGCTTCTGGCTATTATAAATATGGCTGCTATGAACATAGTAAAGCATGTGTCCTTATTACATGTTGGAGCATCTTCTGGGTATAGGTCCAGGAGTGGTATAGCTGGGTCCTCAGGTAGAACTATTTCCAGTTTTCGGAGGAGCCACCAGACTGATTTCCAGAGTGGATGTATCAGCTTGTAATACCACTAGCAATGGAGGAGTGTTCCTCTTTTTCCACATCCTCTCCAGCATGTACTGTCACCTGAATTTTTGATCTTAGCAATTCTGACTGGTGTGAGGTGGAATCTCAGGGTTGTTTTGATTTGCATTTCCCTGATGATTAAGGCTGTTGTACATTTCTTTAGCTACTTCCTGGCCATTTGATATTCCTCAGTTGAGAATTCTTTGTTTAGCTCTGTACCCCATTTTTGATAGGGTTATTTGATTCGTTGGAGTCTAAGAAATCAAGATATCACTATTTGTGGATGATATGATATAGTACACTCAAGTGACCTCAAAAATTCCACTAGAGAACTCCTAAACCTGATAAACAACTTCAGCAAAGAGGCTAGATATAAAATTAACTCAAACAAATCAGTAGCCTTCGTCTATTTAAAGGATAAATGGCTGAGAAAGAAATTAGGGAAAGGACACCCTTCACAATAGTCACAAATAACGTAAAATATCTTGGTATGACTCTAACCAAGCAAGTGAAAGATCTGTATTACAAGAACTTCAAGTCTCTGAAGAAATGAAAGAAGACCTTAGAAGATGGAAAGATCTCCTATGCTCATGGATTGGTAGGATTAATATAGTAACAATGCCCATCTTACCAAAAGCCATCTACAGATTCCATGCAATCCCCATCAAAATTCCCACTAAATTCTTCACAGAGATAGGAAGAACAATTCACAAATTTTCTGCAATAACAAAAATCCCTGCATAGCAAAGCTATTCTCAACAATGAGAGAACTTCTGGGGGAATCACCATCCCTTACCTCAAGCTGTACTATAGGACAATAGCAATTAAAACAAACAAACAAACAAACATAAACAAAATGCCTGGTATCTGTACAGAGACAGACAGGTAGATCAATGGAATAGAATTGAAGACCCAGAAATAAATCCACATACCTAAGGAAACCTGATTGGTGACAAAACACCATCCAGGGGAAAAAAAGATGGCATTTTCAACAAGTAGTGCTGGTTTAAATGGTGATCAGCATGTAGAAGAATGCAAATTGATCCATTCTTTTGTTTGTTTGTTTTTCTTTGCTTTTTAAATAGATATTTTATTTATTTACTTACATTTCAAATGTTATCTCCTTTCCTGGTTTCCTGTCTGCAAACAGCCTATCCCATTCCCCCTTACCCTGCTTCTATGAGGGTGCTCTTCCACCCACCTATCCACATCCATCTTACTGCCCTAGCATTCCTCTACACTGGGGCATCAAGCCTTCAAAGGACCAAAGGCCTCTCCTCCTAATGATGTCAGATAAGACCCCTTTAGCTCCTTCAGTCCTTCCCCTAACTTCTCCCTTGGAGTCCTCTTGCTCAGTCCAATGGTTGTCTGTGAGCATCCACATCTATATTGGTCAAGATCTATCAGAGACTCTCAGGGGACAACTATATCAGGCTCCTGTTCAGCAAGTACTTCTTGGCATCCACAATAGTGTCTGGGATTGGTGTTTGCATGTGGAATGGATCCCCAGTTGGGGCAGTCTCAAGATGGCATTTTTCTTTGGGCTCTACTCCACTCTTTGTCCCTGTATTTCCTTTAGACAGGAGCAATTCTGGGTTAAAATTTTGGAAATGGGTGGGTGGCCCCATCCTTTAAACAGGGGCTGGGGGGCATGCCTAAACTCTGGATATGGTCTCAACAGGTTCTCCCTTCCCTTTGTTGGGTATTCCAGCTAATATCATGCCCGTGGGGCCCTAGGAGGCCTTTGCGTTCTGCGTGTCTGGGACTTTTGGTTGCTACCACCAGTTCCCTGTCCCCCATTGGTACATATCTCTGTTCCTGACCCTTTGTACATCTCCTCCATCTCCTCCCACACATGATTCTTCTCCTCCCTTTACCCTCCCCCTCTACACTTTCTCCCAAGTCCTTCCCACCCTCTACTTCCCATGATTATTTTGTTCCCCCTTCTAAGGAGGACTGAAGGAGCCTCCTGCTTGGTCTTCCTTAATCTCTTTTTTTTTTTTGACATTTTCTTTATTTACATGTAAATTTCTCCTTTCCCAATTTCCCTTCCAACAAACAAACAAACAAACAAACAAAAGCAACAAGAACAAACCCCTTTTGCTTCCCCTCATCCCACTTATTGGCCCTGGCATTCCCCTACACTGGGGCACAGAACCTTCACAGGGCCGAGGTCCTCTCCTTCTACTGAAGATCGAATTTGCAATCTTCTACTTTACATGTGCTGCCAGAGCAATCATACCCACCATGTACAGTCCTTGGTTGGTGGTTGAGACCCTGGGAGCTCTGGAGGTACTAGTTAGTTCATATAGTTGTTTGTCCTAAGGGGCTGCAAATCCCTCAGCTACATAGGTCCTTTCTCTAACTCCTTCATTGGGGACTCTGTATTCAATTCAATGGATGTCTGTGAGCCTCTACATCTGTATTAGTCAGGTACTGTCAAAGCCTCTCAGGAGATAGCTATATTTAGGCTGGCTTGTCCTTCCTTCAATCTTGGTTCCATAGTTAATCTCTGCATGTCCTTCCATGGGTATTTGGTTCCCCCTTTTAAGAAGGGATGAAATGTCCACATTTTGGTCTTCCTACTTATTGAGTTTCTTGTGGTTTGTGGGTTGTTCTTCCTGTATTCTAAACTTCTGGGCTAATAGCCACTTATCAGAGAGTGCATACAATGTGTGTTCTTTTGTGATTGAGTTACCTCACTCAGGATGATGTTCTCCAGATCCATCCATTTCCTTAAGAATTTCATGAATTCATTGTTTTTAATAGCTGAGTAGTACTCCATTGTGTAGATGTACCACAATTTCTGTATCCACTCCTCTGCTGAGGGACACCTGGGTTATTTCCAGATTCTGGCTATTATAAATAAGGCTGCTATGAACATGGTGGAGCAAGTGTCCTTATTATATGTTGGAGCATCTTTTGGGTAAATGCCCAGGAGTGGTATAGCTGGGTTCTCTGGTAGAACTATGTCCAATTTCCAGAGGAACCGCCAAACTGATTTCTAGAGTGGTTGTACCAGTT
>NW_022196898.1:54752439-54755015 GCF_008632895.1 Mastomys coucha | reverse complement strand
TGGGAGATCTTTTCATCTTCTGAGATCTTCAATTTCCTTCTTCAGAGACTTGAAGTTCTTGTCAAACACATCTTTAACTTGCTTAGTTAGAGTTACACTGAGGTATTTTATATTATTTGTAACTATTGTGAAGGGTTTTGTTTCCCTACTTTCTTTCTATGCCTGTTTATCCTTTGTGTAGAGGAAGGCCTCTTATTTACTTGAGTTAATTTTATATCCAGCTACTTTGCTGAAGTTGTTTATCAGGTTTACGAGCTCTCTGGTGGAATTTTTGGGGTCACTTAAATATACTATCATATCATCAGCAAATAGTGGTAATTTGACTTCTTCCTTTCCAATTTGTATTCCTTTGATCTGCTTTTTTTGCCTAATTGCTCTGGCTAGGACTTCAAGTACAATATTGAATAGATAGGGAGAGAGTGGGCAGCCTTGTCTAGTCCCTGATTTTAGTGGGATTGCTTCAAGTTTCTCTCCATTTAGTTTGATGTTGGCTACTGTTTTTTTTTACTGTATATTGGTTTTACTATGTTCAAATATGAGCCTTGAATTCCTGATCTTTCCAAGACTTTTATCACGAAGGGATGTTGGATTTTGTCAAATGCTTTCTCAGCATCTAGTGAGATGATCATATGGTTTTTGTCCTTGAGTTTGTTTATGTAGTGAATTACATTGATGGATTTCCATATATTGAACCATCCCTGCATCCCTGGGATGAAGCCTACTTGATCATGGTGGATGATCATTTTGATGTGTTCTTTGATTCGGTTTGCAAGAATTTTATTGAGTATTTTTGCATTGGTATTCTTAAGGGAAATTGGCTTGAAGTTTTCTTTCTTAGTTAGGTCTTTATGTGGTTTAGGTATAAGAGTAATTGTGGCTTCATAGAACGAATTGGGTAGAGTGCCTTCAGTTTCTTTTTTGTTGAATAGTTTGAGGAGTGTTGGTATTAGGTCTTCTTTGAAGGTTTGATAAAACTCTGCACTAAACCCATCTGGTCCTGGGCTTTTTTTGGTTGGGAGACTATTAATGACTGTTTCTATTTCCTTAGCAGATATGGGACTGTTTAGATCGTTGATCTGATCTTGATTTAACTTTAGTACCTGGTATCTGTCTAGAAAATTGTCAATTTCATCCAGGTTTTCCAGTTTTGTTGAGTACAGGCTTTTGTAGTAGGATTTCACGATTTTCTGGATTTCCTCAGTGTCTGTTGTTATATCACCCTTTTCATTTCTGATCTTGTTAATTAGGAAACTATCTCTGTGCCCTCTAGTTAGTCTGGCTAATGGTTTATCTTTTTGTTGACTTTCTCAAAGAACCAGCTCCTGGTTTGGTTGATTCTTTGTATAGTTCTTTTGATTTCTATTTGGTTGATTTCAGCCCTGAGTTTGATTATTTCCTGCCTTTGACTCCTCTTGTGTGAATTTGCTTCTTTTTGCTCTAGCGCCTTCAGGTGTGCTGTCAAATTGCTGGTGTATGCTCTCTCCAGTTTCTTTTTGGAAGCACTTAAAGCTATGAGTTTTCCTCGTAGGACTGCTTTCATTGTGTCCCATAAGTTTGGGCATGTTGTGGCTTCATTTTCATTGAACTCTAGAAAGTGTTTAATTTCTTTATTTCTTCCTTGTCCAAGTTATCATTGAGTAGAGTGTTGTTAAACTTCCAGTTGTATGTGGGCATTCTATTGTTTATGTTGTTATTGAGGAACACCCTTAGACCACGGCGATCTGATAGGATGCAAGGAATTATTTCAATCTTCTTGTATCTGTTGAGGCCTGATTTGTGACCAATTATATGGTCAATTTTGGAGAAGGTACCATGAGGTGCTGAGAAGAAGGTATATCCTTTTGTTTTAGGATAAAAAGTTCTATAGATATCTGTTAAATACATCTGTTTCATAACTTCTGTTAGTATCACTGTGTCCTTGTTTAGTTTCTGTTTCCATGATCTGTCCATTGCAGAGAGTGGGGTGTTGAAATCTCCCACTACTATTGTGTGCTGTGTAATGTGTGCTTTGAGTTTTAGTAAAGTTTCTTTTATGAATGTCTATGCCCTTGCATTTGGAACATAGATGTTCAGAATTGAGAGTTGAACTTGGTAGTTCATATATTTAATGAATATAAAGTCTCCTTCCTTATCTTTTTTGATCACTTTAGGGTGAAAGTCGATTTTATTCGATATTAGAATGGTTACTCCAGCTTTTTCCTTGGGACCATTGGCTTGGAGAATTGTTTTCCAGCCTGTGGTAGTGTCTGTCTTTGTCACTGAGGTGGGTTTCCTGTATGCAGCAAAATGTTTGGTCCTGTTTACGTACCCAATCTGATAGTCTGTCTTTTTATTGGAGAATTGAGTCCATTGATATTAATAGATATTAAGGAAAAGTAATTGTTGCTTCCTGTTATTTTTGTAGTTAGAGCTGGTATTCCATTCATGTGTCTATCTTCTTTTGGTTTTGTTGGAATATTACATTTTTGCTTTTTCAGGGATGTAGTTCCCCTCCTTGTGTTGAAGTTGTTCATTTATTACTCTTTGAAGGGCTGGATTTGTGGAAATATATTGTGTGAATTTGGTTTTGTCATGGA
>NW_022196898.1:54693725-54751597 GCF_008632895.1 Mastomys coucha | reverse complement strand
TTTAGGTCCTGGATGGTTTTACTCAATTCCTTCACCTGTTTGTTCGTGTTTTCCTGCAATTCCTTAAGAGATTTTTGAGTCTGCTCTTTAAGTGCTTCTACTTGTTTACGTGTGATCTCATGTAATTCTTTATGGGATTTTTTCATTTCTTCTTTAAGGGCTTGTGCCTCTTTACCTGTGTTCCCCTGCATTTCTTTAAGGGAGTTATTTATGTCTTTTTTAAATTCCTCTATCAGCATTGTGAGATATGAATTTAGATCCAATTCTTGCTTTTCTGTTTTATGGGGATTTCCAGGACTTGCTGCGCTGGGAGTACTAGGTTCTGATGAAGCCAAGTAGTCTTGGTTTCTGTTGGTAGGATTCTTGCATTTGCCTTTCGCCATCTCTTGATTTCTGGTGTTAGGTGTTCTTGGTGTCTCTGACTAGAGCTTGTCCTGTCCCTGCTGCCCTGCAACTCCCCTGAGACTCATTAGGCCTGTGCTTCCTGGCTGGCTGGTCCCTTCTGAGTCTCTGGGTTAAAGCACTCCCTGGAGGCAGGCCGCCCACTTGCAGGGAAGGTGCAGAGAGGGTAGCTGATCCACCTCTGTCACTTGGAAGCTGAGAGGATCCTGTTCCTGCCGCCCACTTGCAGGAAGGTGCAGAGAGGGTAGCTGATCCACCTCTGTCACTTGGAAGCTGAGAGGATCCTGTTCCTGCTGCCCTGCGAGTCCCCTGCGACTCCTGGGACCTGTGCCTCCCAGTTAACTGGTCCTGCCTTAGAAAGTTGCCTGAAGGAAAATGTTTTTTTTTTTTTTTTTTAATCTCGAGTTTCATGTGATCCATGAGTTGTATCTTGTGTATTCCACACTCTTTGCCTAATATTCACTTATCAGTGAGTACATACCATGTGTGTTCTTTTGGGACTGAGTTACCTGACTCAGGATGATATTTTCTAGATCCATCTATTTGCCTGTGAATTTCATGAAGTCATCATTTTTAATAGCTGAGTAATATTCCATTGTGTAAATGTGCCACATTTTCTGTATCCATTCCTCTGTTGAGAGACATCTGGCTTCTTTCCAGCTCCTGGCTATTATAAATATGGTTGCTATGAACATATGCATGTGTCCTTATTACATGTTGGAGCATCTTCTGGGTATATTCCCAGGAGTGGTATAGCTGGGTTCTCAGGTAGGTCTATGTTCAATTTTCTGAGGAACTGCCAGACAGATTTCCAGAGTGGTTGTACCAGCTTGAAATCCTACCAACAATGGAGGAGTGTTGCTCTTTATCCATAGCTTTGCAAGCATCTGCTATCACCTGAGTTTTGTTTTCCATTAGATAGTTTCTTTATTCAAATCTCAAATGCCATCCTCCTTCCTGGTTTCCCTCCTATAGTCACCCCATCCCATCTCTCCTCCCCCTGCCTTCATGTGGGTGTTCCCCCACTCACCAAACCACCCACTCCTGCCTTCCCACCTTGGCATTCCCTTATACTGGCAAATAGGACCAAGAACCTCCCTTCCCATTGATGCCTGACAAGGCCATCTTTTACTTCATATGTGCTTGGAGCCATAAGTCCCTCCATGTGTACTCTTTGGTTGGTGGTCTAGTCCGTGGGAGCTCTGGGGATGCTGGTTAGTTGGCATTGTTGTTATTCCCATGGGTTTGCGAACCTCCTCAGCTCCTTCAGTCCTTTCTCTAACTCCTACATTGAGGACCCCACACTCAGTCGAATGGTTGGCTGCAAGAGTCTGCCTCTGTATTTGTTAGGCTCTGGCAGAGCCTCTCAGGAGACAGCTATATCAAGCTCCTGTCAGCATGCACTTCTTGGCATCCAGAATAGTGTCTGGGTTTGGTAACTGTATATGGTATAGATTTATAGATGGGGCAGTGTCTTGATGGCTTTTCCTCACTCTCTGTTACACACTTTGTCTCCCTATTTCCCCCTGTGTGTATTTTGTTCCCCCTTCTAAGAATGAAGGAAGCATCTACATTTTGGTCTTCCTTCTTCTAGAGCTTTGTGAGGTCTGTAAATTATACATAGGTATTCCAAGCTTTTGGATTAATATCCACTTATCAGTGAGTGCATAGGATGTGTGTTCTTTTGGGACTGAATTACCTCACTCAGGACAATATTTTCTAGTTCCATTCATTTATCTAAGAATTTCATGAAGTCATTATTTTTATTTTTTGTTTTTTTTGTTTGTTTGTTTTTCCAGAGCTGAGGACCAAACCCAGGGCCTTACGTTTGCTAAGCAAGCACACTACCACTGAGCTAAATCCCCAACCTCTGTCATTATTTTTAATAGCTGTGTAGTACTCCATTGTGTAAATGTGCCACATTTTCTATATCCATTCCTTTGTTGAAGGACATCTGGGTTCTTTCTAGCTTATGCCTATTATAATTAAGGTTGCTATGAACATAATAAGAGTATGTGTCCTTGTTATATGTTGGAGCATCTTTTGGATATATGCCCAGGAATGGTATAGCTGGGTTTTTAGGTATTACTATGTCCAATTTTCTGAGGAATCACCAGACAGAGTTCCAGAGTGGTTGCACCAGCTTGCAATCCCACCAACAATGGAGGAGTGTTCCTCTTTCTCCACAACCTCACCAGCATCTGCCGTCACCTGTGTTTTTGATCTTAGCCATATTGACTGGTTTGAGGTAGAATCTCAGGGTTGTTTTAATTTGCATTTCCATGATGTCTAAGGATGTTGAACATTTCTTTAAGTGCTTCTCAGCCATTCTGTATTCCTCAGTTGAGAATTCTTTGTTTTGATCTGTACCCCATTTTTAATAGGGTTATTTGGTTCTCTGGAGTCTAACTTCTTGAGCAATAGAACAGTAACTAAGATAGGCACACTAAGTGGAAATTCTCAATTTAATATGGATATTCAAAGAGCTAAAATAGATTCTGTCATTAGTTGGTTAGATTGGTTGGCAGAAGCATTTGTCATATGATCTCTTATTGAAAATAGGAGCTGGTTATTTGATTCTCTGTAGTCTAATTTCTTGAGTTCTTTGTATATATTGGATATTAGCCCTCTATCAGATATAGGATTGTTAAAGATCATTTTCTAATTGGTTGGTTGCAATTTTGTCTTATTGGCAGTGTCCTTTGCCTTACAGAAGATTTGCAATTTTATGAGGTCCCATTTGTGAATTCTTCATGTTAGAGCATAAGACATTGGTGTTCTCTTTAGGAAATTTTCTCCTGAGCCCATGGTTTGATGATTTTCCCCACTTCTATTAGATTCAGTGGTTTTATGTGGAGGTTCTTGATCCACTTTGACTTTAGCTTTGTACAGGGAGATAAAAGTGGGATCAATATGCATTCTTCTCCGTGTTGACCCTAGTTGAGCTATCACCGTTTTTTGAAAAATGTTGTTTTTTCCACTGGATGGTTTTAGCTTCTTTGTCAAAGATCAAGTGACCATAGTTGTGTGGGTTCTTTTTTGGGTCTTCAATTCTATTCCATTGCTCTACCTTCCTGTCACTGCACCAATACCATGCAGTTTTTATCACTATTGCTTTGTAGTGTAGCTTTAGGTCATAGATGTTGATTCCTCCAGATGTTCTTCTATTGTTGAAAGTATTTTTCACTATCCTCATTTTTTTATCAGTCAAATGAATTTGAGAATTGCTATTTCTAACTCTATAACGAATTGAGTTGGAGTTTTGATAAGGATTACATTGAACCTGTAGATTGCTTTTGGCAAGATGGCCATTTTTACTATATTAATCCTGCTAACCTGTGAACATGGGAGATCTTTCCATCTTCTGAGGTCTTCTTCAATTTCTTTCCTCAGAGACTTGAAGTTATTGTCATACAGAACTTCCACTTGTTTGGTTAGTGCTGGGGACAGCATACCATGACAGGGACTTCCAGCAGTAGGACAGGATGAAGTCATCTCAGAATCCTGTGTCAGCTCCTTGTAAAAATGGATAGAGGCTAGGACCCTGAGAATCAGGAGACATATCCCTCCAGGGGATATGCCATCTGAAATAAGGGATTGCCTGAAGTAGGCCGGGATGGAGACATCTCAGAAACTTGTGGTAGCTCTTTGTAAAAAAACCAGTTGTTTCCATTTCTCCTAAACTTATCCCTGGACAACAACTGTATAAGTTTTATTTGTCTGTGACTACTTTTCAATTGGCTTTAGTGTGCATAATTATTCTATTATATCTGGCTTTCTTACTTCTTTCTCCTTCTGCTCTGGTGAATTTTGTGAAACTAGATGTTCCTTGATGTAATGATTCTTAAACAATTAAAAATCAAGGAATAGGGATACAGCACAGCACAGTCTTAATGGCCCAGGTGCATGCTGTGTGTTCTCATCTTGGAAACAATGTAATAACTGCACAATGGTAGTTCCAGATTAATGCTTGACTTGCACAGAAAGTTTGAAGAAATTATTAGAAAATGAAATAGAGCCAACATTGGGACCCCCAAAATGGAAAAAAATTGACATAATGAGAAGTTTTGTATAAAATTTTAGAGTTGTTCCTGGATAATAAATTATAGAATACATAAAGTTTTATACTAGTAAAACTAAGTTACAACACTGGGACTCTTAGGAGAGTCATTGTGTACAATGTACAGAAGCAGAACTACTGAGTTGAGGTTTAACTTGATTCTTTCATGGCAGCTTTGCCCATATCATTTCTCATTAGTGCTTCATAAGAAAATGCAAGTATCTGACTTTGGAGCTCTGAGCTTTGAAGTATAATATGTTAAATGTTAAAGTTTAAATAATGATAAGTTTGCAATAATTATTGTCACTACAGGCCTGGAAATAGTGAAGCTTGAAACTTTGGGGAACAATTGTAATTCTTAATTCTTTGTGGGATTTGGTTATTCATTTGAATTTGATTTGACAATGATTATACAATGTCTTATTTTCTACCTGCTTTTGTGGTATCAATAAAAGACTGGGGCAAGAAAAAGGAAAGAGCATGTAAAGAGTGAGGAGAGAATGTGAAGAGTGAGTGAAGAGAGAATGTGAGCTGTGTATGTAGAGTGTGTATGTGAGTGAAAGGAGACTGCATGTGATGTTGTGAGATGTGTGTATAAGAGTGTGGGAGTTTGAGAAAAGAAAAGCATACAGGAAAAAAAGCAGAGTACACAGGAGAATAGAGCATGTGTGCAGCCTCAAGCTGCGAGAGAACAAGCAAGAGAGAAAGAGCAGACAGTGAGAGAGAAGAGAGAGAAACTTTAAGCCTTGAAAATTCTCATCAGTTTGTACCCAAAAAGTAGTCTGTGTATATTTATGGTACAGCTTCAAGATATCACTGTTTCCAGTTGAGAACTCCTATCCTGTGTTGAGGCTGGGCTCTGACAGATTACAGTCACATCAAGATCTATTGTGAAGGGTGTTGTTTTCCTAATTTCTTTCTCAGCCCATTTATCCTTTGAATATGGAAAGGGTACTGATTTGTTTAAGTTAATTTTATATCCAGCCACTTTTCTAAAGTTGTTTATCAGCTGTAGAAGTTCTCTGGTGGAATTTTTGGGTTCACTTAAGTATACTATCATATCATCTGCAAATAGTGATATTTTGGCTTCTTCCTTTCCATTTTGTATCCCTTTGACCTCCTTTTGCTGTCAAATTGCTCTGGCTAGAACTTCAAGTACAATATTGAATAGATAGGGAGAAAGTGTGTGTAGCCTTGTCTAGTCCCTTATTTTAGTTGGATTGTGTGAAGTTTCTCTCCATTTAGTTTGATGTTGGCTACTGGTTTGCTGTATATTGCTTTTACTGTGTTTAGGTATGGGCCTTGAATTCCTGAGCTTTCCAAGACTGTTAATATGAAGGGTTGGTAAATTTTGTCAAATACTTTTTCAGTGTCTAACGACATGATCATGTGTTTTGTCTTTGAGTCTGTTTATGTAGTGGATTATATTGATGAATTTCCATATATTGAACCATCTCTGCATCCATGGGATGAAGCCTATGTGATCACAATAGATGATTGTTTTGATGTATTCTTTGATTTTGTTTGTGAGAATTTTATTAAGTATTTTTCCATTAATACTCATAGGGAAAATTGGTCTACAGTTCTCTTTCTTTGTTGGATCTTTGTATGGTTTTGATATCAGCATAACTGTGGCTTCATAGAATGAGTTGGGTAGAGTTCCTTCTGTTTCTATTTTCTGGAAAACTTTGAGGAGTATTGGTATTAGGTCTTCTTTGAAGGTCTGATAGAATTCTACACTAAAACCATCTGGTCCTGGGCTTTTTTTGGTTGGGAGACTATTAATGACTGTTTCTAGTTCTTTAGGGGTCATGGGACTGTTTAGATCATTTATCTGATCTTGATTTAACTTTGGTACCTGGTATATGTCTAGAAAATTGTCCATTTCATCCAGGTTTTCCAGTTTTGTTGACTATAAGCTTTTGTAGTAGGATCTGATGATTTTTTGAATTTCCTGTTTCTGTTGTTATATCTCCCTTTTCATTTCTGATTTTGATAATTTGTATACTGTCTCTGTGTCCTCTGGTTAGTCTGGCTAATGGTTTACCTATGTTGTTGATTTTTTTCAAAGCCCTAGCTCCTGGTTTTGTTGATTCTTTGTATAGTTCTTTTTGTTTCTACTTGGTTAATTTCAGCCCTGAGTTTGATTATTTCCTGCTGTCTACTCCTTTTGGGTATATTTGCTTATTTTTGTTCCAGACCTTTCAGGTGTGCTATTAAGCTAGTAGTGTATGCTCTCTATAGTTTCTTTTTGGAGACAGAGCTGAGTTTTCCTCTTAGCATTGCTTTCATTGTGTCCCATAAGTTTGGTTAGTTGTGCCTTCATTTTCATTGAATTATAGTCTTTAATTTCTTTATTTTTTTCCTTGACCAAGTTATCATTGAGTAGAACATTGTTCAGCTTTCATGTTATTGTGGGCTTTCTGTTGTTTTTGTTATTATTGAAGACTACCCTTAGTCGGTGATGACCTGATAGGATTCATGGGATTGTTTCAATCTTATTTTATCTGTTGAGGCCTGTTTTCTGACCAATTATATGGTCAGTTTTGGAGAAGGTACCATGAGGTGCTGAGAAGAAAGTATATTATTTTGTTTTAGGATAAAATGTTCTGTAGATATCTGTTAAATCCATTTGGTTCATAACATCTGTTACTTTCACTGGTACTCTGTTTAGGTTCTGTTTCCATGATCTGTCCATTGATAAGAGTGGAGTGTTGAAGTCTCCTACTATTATTGTGTACTTTGAGCTTTACAAAAATTTCTTTTATGAATGTCGGTACCCTTGCATTTGGAGCATAGATGTTCAGAATTGAAAGTTCATCTTAGCAGATTTTTCCTTTGATGAGTATGAAGTGTTCTTCCTTATATTTTTTGATACCTTTTGGTTGAAAGTCAATTTTATTTGATATTAGAATGGCTACTCCAGCTTTTTTCTTGGGACCATTTGCTTAGAAAATAGTTTTCCAGCCTTTTACTCTGAGGTAGTATCTGTTTTTTTCACTGAGGTGCATTTCCTGTATGCAGCAAAATGCTGAGTCCTGTTTATGTATCCAGTCTGTTAGTCTATGTGTTTTTTTGGGGGGGGGGATTTTAGTCCATTGATGTTAAGAGATATCAAGGAATAGTGATTGTTTCTTCCTGTTATTTTTGTTGTTAGAGTTGAAATTATGTTTGTGTGTCTATCTTCTTTTGGGTTTTCTTTAAACTTTTATTGCATTATAATGAGAAAAGTTACATGATTTCAATTTATCTGAATTTTTTAACATTTAAAAACATATTTTAAGTAAATAGAATTAAATCATAATCTTGTTTCCCTTTTGTACCTCAACTCCTCCCAGAGGCCCCCTCCAATACCTACAATATCTTTTTTGTCATATTCCTTAAAATTTATAAAATATTATAACAATAAAAATGAGTATTATTAAAGTTGTTTGATATAAAACAAAATCAATTTAACAGTCTTTTTTTTTTTGTTTGTTTGTTTTGTTTTGTTTTTCGAGACAGGATTCTCTGTGTAGCCCTTGCTGTCCTGGAACTCACTCTGTAGACCAAGCTGGCCTCGAACTCATAAATCTGCCTGCCTTTGCCTCCCAAGTTCTGGGATTAAAGGTGTGCGCCACCAGTGCCCCAATTTATCAGTCTTATGTAGATGCTTATCTACAGCAATAGTGAAAATATATATGTTTTTCTCAATATAAATTTTAAGTAACTCCAAACATATTAACTGTATATTTCAAAATAATACATCACTACTAGTATTTTCTTAAATGAACATAAATATATAAAGTCTTTTTGTTTGTTTGTTTGTGTTGTATTTAGTAGAGTTCAAAATCTTGGCTCTTACTCTGATACAAGCCCAAAATAAGAACAATTTTTAGACATTGGAGTTCATTGTAATAAGGCTGTAATTCAATGACCCTCATATCACCAAAGGATTTTACCTCCATCATAGCTAAGCTGAGAGTTGACAGTTCTGTTGTGCCAAGGCATGAATTGTAGGCATGATTTTTGGATACAGACTTCCTGCTATGGTCAAAGCTATTTGACTTGAGTGAGTGACTTTATTTTCAGGCCACAGAGAACAGGTTACATTCATTTAAGAAATGGTGTCTGTATTAAGATAGTCTATCCATAAAGTCATTCACCAACTGTTTCAATGAACAATGGTTCTGCTTGGAAGGTGGCACAGACATTAGGTGTAGGTAAGAATCTGGTTCATTGACTGTCATAATTTGGAAAAGCATTCATCTCAGAGAAAGAGTAACTTATAAAGTCCTCTTCTTTAAACTTGATACAAGAGCTACAAATGTCAAACAAAGTATTCAGTCTCACTCTTTGTTGTTCTCTTTACTACAAGCCACCTCCCAAGTTAATTGTCTATGTCTCCCTTGGGTATATAAATACGTTTTAAATATATAAGCAAGATTTTAAGACCCTTGTGTTGTACACACTAAAACAATGTGTACATTGTGTTATACACACAACAACGGTTGTGTCAATGTTTCTTATGGTGTCTTCTGCACCTGAGAGTCTCTTTTTTATCTCTTGTATTGTGTTGGTGATGTTTGCATCTATGACTCCTGATCTCTTTCCTAGGTTTTCTATCTCCAGGGTTTTCTCCCTTTGTGATTTCTTTATTGTTTCTAATTCCATTTTTAGATCCTGGATGATTTTGTTCAATTCCTTCACCAGTTTGGTTGTGTTTTTCTGATATTCATTAAGGGATTTTTTTGTTTCTTCTCTAAAGGCTTCTACCTGTTTACCTGTGTTCTCTTGTATTTCTTTAAGGGAGTTATCTCCTTCTTAATGTCCTCTATCATCATTATGAGATGTGATTTTAAAATCTGAATCTTGACTTTTTGGTGTGATGGGGTATCCGGGACTTACTCTAGTGAGAGAATTGGGTTCTGGTCATGCTGAGTAGCCGTGGTTTCTGTTGCTTATGTTCTTGCCCTTGACTCCTGCCATCTGGTTATCTCTGGTGTTAGCTGTTCTTGATATCTCTGATTGTGGCTTGTCCCTCCTGCAAGTATATGTGTCAGAACACCTGGGAGACCAGTTCTCCCCAGGAAGAATCTGGGTATGGAGAGCTGTTGCCCATTGTCAGCTCCAGGTACAGATGGAAACTGGAATGATCCTGTCCCCAACCATTTCTTTGTTCCCATGTCCTGATGACACTGGGCACGTCCCTCTTGGTCCAGGAATTTGAGCAGAAGTGGTGGTCTCACCTCTGTTCTCAGGTGTTTCAGCACTCTTGGGAGACCTGCTCTCTCCTTGTAGGACCTGGATATGAGAGCTGTGCTCTCAGGTGTTTCAGCACTCCTGAGAGGCCAGCTCTCCCCCAGAGGGATCTTTGTAAGGAGAGCTGTGGCACAGGGTCAACTCTAGGCACAAATTTAAATTAGAAGGATCATTTTCCAGGCTGCTCCTTGGTTCCTGTGTCCTGAGGGCTCTGGGTAGGTCCCTTGGAGCAGATGAAGTAGTCCTACTTGTGCTCACAAGTGTCTCAGCACTCCTGGGAGACCAGGTCTCTCCCAGTTGAACTAGGGTATAAGGATCAGCTCAGGGACAGATTAAATTGATCCATTCTTATCTCCTTGTACAAAGCTCAAGTCCAAGTAGATCAAGGACCTCCACATAAAACCATATATACTGAATCTAATAGATGGGAAAATGGGAAAGAGCTTTGAATATATTGGCACAGGGAAAATTTCCTGAACAGAGAACACCAGTGGCTCAAGCTCTAAGATTAATTACAGACAAATGGGATCTCATAGAATGGAAAAGCTTCTTCTGTAAGGTATAGGACACTGTTAATAGGACAAAATGGCATCCTACACAGTGGAAAAAGATCTTAATCAACTCTATCTGATAGTGGGCTAATATCCAATATATACAAAGAATTCAAGAATTTACACTTTTCAAATTGTGTTGCACCCTGAGTAACCTGCATTATAATTTTAGACTTAGAACTTTTTCACTTTTCAGCTTCTAATGTTTCTTTTTTATTATAGGCATTATTGTCATGAAAGACATCCATGGGGAAACCCCCACTCAAATCTTGGGAGGACATGCACCCAAGGAATCACGAGAGGCTGTCTTGATGTAAACACATGAGGCAGTTTAATATCGAAGCTCCGGATCAACACCTATCTCACACAGGAGATAAAGGAATCGACCACAAGGCTCAGGAGTTAGGGGTTTATATAGGGAAAAGGTCTGAGGGAACAAAGGAATTGGTGTGGCTATACATGATTGGCTAATTCAAATATCAGCTAGTGTATGTGCAGATCAGGGCTGAAAGTTCCTAAGGGTGGTAATCTGAGTCAACAGAGATCTGGCTGACCTTAAACCATATCTAAGAGGACCAGATAACCCATTACTCAGTTGGGTCATGCCAGGGCCCACCCGGACATATCTTTGCATGCTTTCTCCTCCACATCTTCCCGGCCTGCTAGTTCCCAGAATGTCCCAACAGACATTCCCAGAATGTTCCCAGAATGTCACCTGCCCCTGCCCAGGCTCATCTGGACATGCTCGACCTTGGTCCACTGTGTTTTCCTCAAACCTGCAATTTTCTCATTAGCCAGCACAAGTCTCAAATTTAACTCTTTCAGTCACAGTGGGATTCTACTCTGTGTTACTTCTAGTTATGAAATGTGACCTTTTTAGAGTTAAAGTTTTAACCAAAGTGTCAGGTTTCATTACAGATTATCATCCTTGGTGTTTTAGTCACTGTTGCACTGCTGTGACAATATGCAAGTACCCAAACAACTTTTATAAAATACAGTATTTATTTGGGTATTTGCTGTCAGCCTCCATTATCACCTTGGAGGGTAACATGGCAATGTGAAGTCAGGCACTGGCGCATGATCCATAAGCACAGATAGAGGAACTTGAGCCTTGGCATGGGCTTTTGAAACCTCAAAGTCCACTGCAGTGACATATTTCCTTCAACAAGACTATCTTTTCAAATAGTGCCACTCCCTGATGACTAAGCAGTCAAATACATGAGCCTATTGGGGAATCTTATTCAGACCACCACATTTGACCCCAATCTTCTTATATCTTCCTGTATCCCATCTTTATCTAGATACTCCCTCAGTATTACTCTTTTACTTTTAGACAGCATGTGTTTTATTACCCTCCCTACCACTGTCCTCATTTCCCCCTTTGTCCTGGACCCCTTTCTAGTTTTTTGGCATATACTCTCCCTAACTTCCTCACAGACATGCACATATAGGAAAATTAGAAGCTAATAATGACTTGCATCTGACAGAGAACATACAGTCTTTGGCTTTCTGAGTTTGGGCTACATCAGTATAATACTTTTCTATTCCTTCTATTTTCTCATAACTTACATTATTTAATCTTCATATTACTGAATAAAATTCTTCTGTATATACATACTACATTATTATTATTTATTTGTTTGGAAATATCTAGAATTACTACATTTCCTTGATACTGTAAAATAAAAACAGCAACAAGTAAATAGAAGCGGCAGGAAAAAGTCCTTTGATTACATACCCAGAGTGATATAGCTAAGCTATATGGTAGTTCTATCTTTTAGAACTTGTGTTGTGAAAAACCTCACACTGATTTCCACTATGATCTCACAAATTTATACACATTCCAGCAGTGAATAAGGATTCCTTTTTCCTCACAGAACTTATTCTCATTTATTTTCTTGATTATAGCCATTCTGGAGTAGTTGTAACTATTTTTCTAGATAGCTAAGCATCTTGGCCATTAATACACACACACACACACACACACACACACACACACCATAATAAAAAAAACCTTTTGTCTTATGTTTTTCTGTCACTGTGATAAAATGCCATGCCATGGGGAAGAAAGGTTTATTTCATCTTTACAACTTGTAATCTATCACATGGAAAGTCAGGGCAAGAAGTCAAGTCAACGACTTGAAGGCAGGATCTAACAGACCCCATGGAGGACTGCTCCTTATAGTTTGCTCAGCCTGTTTTATTATTTATCCCAGAATCACCAGCTTAGAGGTGACACCACTAACAGTGACTAAGCCTGCCATATCAATCATCCAAAAAGAAAATGCACCATAGGTTTGACTGAGGGATAATATGGTAGGCACATTTTTACAGTTAAGGTTGTCAGTAACTTATGTCAAGTTGATATAAATAGTTATGACAACTGATCCTTTGCTAACTTGACAGATAAGCACATTACTAATAAGCTATAGCCCTTCTTTTCTTGTTCATTTCCCAAGATTTCAGTTAATAACAATATCATGTTATAAACATTCTTACATTTAAAAATCTATAGCATTAGAAGAAAGGATGGAGGGGAACATACAGACTTCACTGAGAGGAGAAATACAATAGATTTGTATGGATGGATGTACTAACTTCAGGACCCCAGGAACAGGAAGATAGGATGGAAGAGCATAACAGGTTGAGGGAGGTAAGGCAGGGAGAGACAGATCTAGAAGTGAGGGGCGTTTGAAGTACAATAAGAAAACGTAGAGCAGTAGAAACTTCCTAGAATATATGAAGACAATCCTAATGAAGTCTCCAAATAATGAGGGGAATGTATCCCAACTGGCTATCTCTTGTCAAACAAAGCTTTCCATTACTGGGACTAGATTACATAGAATTGTTGGCCAAAAGGGTTCCATGTAAATCCCCAAACAACCCAGGCGGTTGCCAGATAATAGGCTGCTCTCCAGCATGTGACAGTAAGGCCCTATTGCTGCAGACAGCAGTCACACAACTCATTGAGCATGGAGGTAGACCTGGTGTCTCCATAAAACCTATACCACTTCCCCCATGTTCTAGTGTCTTGATATAGTAAAGTAGTCTGCAGGCTACCAAAAAGAGAAATATAAACACCAAGTCAGTCTCAAAACCTTTGATTTATAATCTTTACTACCTGCAAAATATATTAGGGCAATGGTGACACAAAGCTTGTTGGGAGTAAGGAACCAATGTATGATTTGAATTAAGGACAACTTCACATATAAAACTCCTATACAACACTACTTGGGTAACCAAGAACTAGAAACTACATAGTCCAAAGACCTAGAGTAAAACCAAATACTACTGCTTTAAAAATACAAAATGATCCTTATTGATATTATTCTATATTCATAGATCAAGGCCCTATTTAACCATCATCAGAGATGCTTCCTCCTGAAACGGATGATAACAATTACAGAGACCTACAGGCAAGAAAGAGAGAAAGAGAGAGAGACAGAGACAGACAGAGACACACACACACACAGAATGATCTTGGAATACACATCTCTAAATGAGATATTTCCATCAAATCCCTCCCCTCAGAGCTCAGGATACCCTGCAGAAGAAGAAGCAGAGGGAATATGGAAGTCAGAGTGGATGTGAGAAACCAGAAAAACAAATCAAATGAGAAGAGCTCATATGAACTTATAAAAACTGAAGCAGCAGGCACAGGGACTACGTGGATCTGCACCAAGTTTACTGTATAATATACACAGAAAAATATATTTTTATATTATATTATATTATAGCTTTCAGCTTAGTTCTTTTATGGAAATAATGTACGTGTGAAGAAGTGGGTGTCTAATTCTTGTATCTTCTCTTGTTGCTCTTTTTCCCCTGTTTGCCTTTTCCAACTTTAATGTGATGGTTTTGTTTTATCTTACAATATTTTATTTTGTTTAAAAACCAACAATTTTAAAAAGTCTCACAGTCCTAAAAAACAAACACTATAAAAGTTCAGGCTCTTTAAAAGATTTAAAGTATTTTTAAAAATTCAAGACTCTCTAAGACATCCAAATGTCTTAGGATTTCTATTGCTATGAAGAGACACCATGACCATAGCAACTCTTATAAGGAAAACATTTTATTGGAGCTGACTTACAGTTCGGAGGTTAGTCCATTGTCATCACAGCAGGGAGTGTAGCAGCATGCATGAAAACATAGTACTAGAGGTAGCTGAGGATTCTATGTCTGGATTAGCAGGCATCTGGAAGAGTGAGTGAGCCACTGGGACTGGATTGAGCTTCTGAACGTATTCCCAATGACACACTTTCTCCAATAAGGCCACATCTACTCCAACAAGGTCACATCTCCTTATAGTGCTACTTTCTATTAACCAATAGGGTCTATTTTTAGTCAAACCATATTCAACTTTATGGCTGCCATAGACTTGTAGTTATATCTTAATGCAAAACTGCATTCAATCCAACTTCAAAAGTCCTCATCCACATTCTATTACAGTCTCTACACTACTGACATGCAAAGTTCACCATCTCAGACTCCTGGCATTGTCTTAACTGTGACCTATAAAATTAAAATGAAAAGCAGATCACATGCTGGTAAAGTACAATGGCACCAGGTGCACATTACCATCCCAAAAGGGAGGAAAGGGAGCATAGTGAGGAAATGCTGGGCCAGAGCAAGTCTAGAAATCAACTGGGAAAACTCCAAATCCTGTGTCTCCATGTCTGGTGTCAAAGCATTCTTCAGATATCCAACTCCTATTATATTTGTTAACTACCATGTTCTTCTCTTTCTTGGTCTGACTCTACTTCCTGTTATCAGCTTTCCCTGTCACGTATCTCACAACTCTGTCATGTTTTATATCTTGGGTTCTCCAATGCAATCCAGGCATCAGCTTCACGACTTTATAAACAATGGTCTCTCTAGGCCTTCATTCAAGGGCACACCTAACATATACCTAGCTTCAACAGCTTTCCTTACTTGCAGAGGAAGGTTGCAGATTGTAGTCTTGACTCCAAACTCAGATCCATGTGGCTGAAGCTTCCAAGTTCTGCTGATTGGTGGGATTGGAAACTTGCCCTGTCATTCAGATATATTTTTACCAACTTTTTATTTTCTATGGTTTGCTTCATTTGCCTAAGCTTTGCTGTCATAAAACTCCTTTAGTAGACCAAACTTCATCAAATTCAGAGATCCACCAGCCTCTGCCTTCTGAGCATTGGGATTAAATATATGCACCACCATGCTCAGCCTTGATATTCTTTCATTAGTTTTCACTTAAAAAAATTCCTTGAGGCCCACTGACAAGTGGACCAACCCTCTAGAGACTTGAGGTCTCAGGGAGTGGAGAGGCCTGGTAGGGAAGGAAGAAACATCCTCTTGGAGATAGAGGAGGAATGTGCTGAGGAACTCTCAGAGGGTGGTCCAGGAGGGAGATTATAACTGGAATGTAAAAAGATTAAAGATAATTTTTAAAAACATCCTCCTCATGGGGCACACCAAGCTGCTCTAGCTAGCTACAGATCTCCATCTCCTGCGTTCCATTGTCTGGCCCCAACTCTACTGGTCTCCATCAGGTCCACCAAACAAGGCCCATTCAGACCCACTGCACAAGGAACAGTCAGGCCTGTTACAGCATGTAGTTCATGGCTGCCCCACTAGACACTAGTTGCACAGGAAATATCCCTGATTAGGCCTGCCTTCTCAATACGGTAGGCTATACCAGGAACACCCAAGGACAAGCAGATGACTAAAGGCCACCATAAGAAGTCTAACAACCTCTGTGAAGGTTCTGTGCCCCAGTATAGGGGAATACCAGGCCCAGAAAGCTGGGATAGGGTGGGTTGGTCAGCAGGGATACGGGGGAGGGAACAGGGTATTTTTTTTTTGGAGGGGAAACCAGGAAAGAAGATATCATTTGAAATGTAAATAAAGAAAATATCTAATAAAAAACTATATACAAGAAAAAAAGAATACTAACAATAAGAGTCAGGGCAACATGACACCTTCAGAAAAATGTTATCCCACTACAGCAAGCTCTGTATATCCTAACACAACACAAGCACAAGAGAATGAGCTTAAATCCAACCTTATAAAGATGTTTGATGCCTTTAATAGGAAATTAATAACTCCCTTAAAGACAGACAGGAAAATATAATTAAACAAGTAAAGGAAATGAATAAAACAGTTAAAGACCTGAAAATAGAAGCAATGAAGAAAACACAAATGGCAGCAACCCTGGAGATGGAAAACCTAGAAAAGAGAACAGGAAAAACAAATGCAAGTATACCCAACAATATAAGAGATGGAAGAGAGACTCTTGGAGTAGAAGATACAATAAAGGAAATTAATCCATTAGTCAAAGAAAATGTTAAAGCTAAATAATTTCTGAAACAGAACATACAGGAAATCAGAGATAATGTGGAAAGACCTAAATTAAGAATAACAGAAATGGAAGAAGGTAAGGGTTCCCAGCTCCTAGGACCAAAAATATTTTCAGCAAAATCACAGAAGAAAATTTCCCCAACCTAAAGAAAGAGCAGCCTATAAACATACAAGAAGCCTACATAACACCAACGAGATAGGAGCACAAAAGAAAATCCTTCTGGCACATAATAAAACACTGAATCTAAGAACAAAGAAAATATTAAAACCTTCAAGGGGAACAGGTCAAATAACAGACAAATGCAGACCTATCAGAATCATACCTGACTTCTCAACAGAGATTCTAAAAGCTAGAATGGGTTGGTCAGATATTTCCTAGCCTCTAAGAAAACACAGATACCAACCTAGACTACTATGCCAGCATAACTCTATCACCATAGATGGAAAAAACAAGACATTCCAAGGCAAAACCAAATTTAAATACTATCTAACCACAAATACAGCCCTAAGTAAAATACTTGAAAGAAAACTCCATTTCTAGGGGTAACTACACAGAAGGAAACACAGAAGATAATTCCACACCAGCAAAAACAAAACAAAACAAAAAAAATCCGGAAGCACACATAAATACACACACAAATACATTCACATTCACCACCTCCACCAATATTAAAATAACAGTATTCCCAGTGTGGCACTGGAATCTTGCAAAATTCTGGGAAACCTGGAGCTTTAGACTACTTCATTTTCCCAAAGAAGTTGGTTCTAATATCAATTTTAAAAAATGATCCAGCAACAGAATAGATGAACTTGACAGCAAGAATGATGGCAAGTAGGCAAAAGGCAAGTTTTCATCATGTCATTTGGATTACTACCCAGATTTAGGTATGGCCCAGATTTAGAATAGGTCTTCTTGCTTCAAATAACTAGGTTAAGAAAGTCCATCACAGGAATACCCAGTGGCATGGGTTTTACATGATTTCATATGTAGTCAAGTCAACAAACAAGAATACATATCACAAGCTCCTTGTGGACTTATAAATTTGGGATATATAATGACTTTTACTTTTGTCCATTTTCTCATACCTTCTCTTAAAGCTATTCATGTACATTAAGGTTGGAGGTTTTCTGAATAGCATAAATTCATTCTTTTGCTTTTATGGTTACCAAATAATGGTTTTTCTCTTTAAAGTACAGTTTTACTTTCTTATAAATTGTATTTATTATTCATGTATGTAAATATATCTTCATAAGTCATATATTAATTCAGCACTTATATGCTGTATATAGAATCAGATCAGGGTAAATACTCTGAGACAAAGAAGTAGAAAATGAAAACTTTGGAAGAAAAAAGGAGCACCAGGAAATTTAATAGAACTAAGCGTAGCACTCAATGAGGTAAGTTGATTTTTTAAAAAGAAGTTTGATGCAGAAACCATTAATAATAGAAAGCTGAAGCAAACACAACTGAACAATGCCCTAAGTTCAATGCCCTATCAAGTGGAAGAAGAACTTGGAAACTTTGGCCACTTGGTTCTGGATTTAGAGCCAAGGAAGCGAGGAAAGGGTTGTTGAATATCCTATTTCCCTTCGCAGCTAAGGAAAGTCACTGAGGACAGGGTCGTATCAGGGCTGTGCCTGCATGTAGCCCCAGAGAGGCGTGAAGACGTGAAAGTGAAGTCTAGATGGTTTTGGAAATCCCACAATGTTAAGAGATGCCAGAGTCAAGAGTCAATACCTGCTGAGAAAAGCTGCAGCGTTGTACAAACAACTCAAGAAAAAAATAACCTTGCATTCCACAACGCTAAAGGGATATGAAGAGTGCTTTGGTACAGAGGTGTACAATTTGGGAGTATTTCCTGCTAATTTTTGGTCATTGGTCCAGTATTTTCGCACTGTTTCTTTTCCAACCTTTTGGATTGGTGATATTCTGTGTTATTGTATGTTGGAAGTATGTGATTTGCTTTTTCATTTTGATTTTACAGGAGGTTACAATTAAGAGATTGCCATGAGTCTCAGAGACTTTGAACTTTGAACTTTTTAAACAATTTTGAGACTGTCATAGACATGAGGACTTGTGAAGTTAGATTGAATGCACTTTTGCATTATAATGTAGTTATAAGCCTATGGGGACCAGAGAGTGGAATGTTTAGTTTGAAAAAGATCTATATTCGAGTGCTTAGACTCCAAGGAGTGAAAGGATCTTGGACATGTGGGTATTTTGGAGGAACTATATCACCATTCTCAGAGCAGCCCTCGTTTTTCTCTCTGTACTTGGATCAGGGTGGATCTTCTAGCTACTGCTCACCTGTTCAAATGCTGTCATGCTTCTCACCATTATGATAATCTTTGAAATTGTAAGCAAAACCCCCAAATATTTTTTTCTCCTTAACTATGGTGTCTCTTCACAGAATAGAACAGTGACTAAAACACTTTCTAATTGTAAGTTACATCTTTTTACTTGTACATTTCAAGATTTCCTTTTTCTTTAGAACTGAATTTGAGGACATGCATGTATGTATCATGCGTTCATCATCCTTTTATCAACTGATATAAATGTAGGATCATTACAGTTGCTAACTGTTATGAATACAGTAGCTTCAAACATGAATGTACAAGTTTCTCTGTAAATGGAAGTGGTAGCTTCTATAAGAATGGCTCTCATTGGTTCACACATTTTAATGCCTCATCACAAGGAGGAGCACTATTTGAGAAGGAACACGTAGTATGAACTTGTTGGAGTGGGTGTGGCTTTTTTAGAGGAGTCTGTCTGAGTGCTACTAAACCCCTGAAACTGTAAACAAGCCACAATTAAATTGTTGTATAAGAGTTACTATGGTCATGGGATCTCTTTACAAAAATAGGACACTGACTTAGACCATTTAAATATACGGCTAGGAGCAATCTAGTTAGGTCATTTAGCAGTTCCATTTTAAATCTTTTGATAAAACTCCAGACCACTTTTGATCATGGTTGCTTCATTTACACTCCTACCTACAATATATAATTGATTTTACTTTTGTCATATTATTTTCAGTATTTGTTGGCATTAGTTTTCTTGAGGATAGCCACTCTGGTTTGAGTAAGATGAAATTTCAATCCTCTATCTGATAGAGAGCTAATATCTAATATATACAAAGAACTCAAGAAGATAGGCTCCAGAGATCCAAATAACCCTATTAAAAATAGGGTACAGAGCTAAACAAAGAATTCTCAACTGAAGAATACTGAATGGCCAAGAAGCATCTAAAGAAATGTCCAATATCCTTAGTCATCAGGGAAATGCAAATCAAAACAACCCTGAGATTCTACCTCACACCAGTCAGAATGGCTAGGATAAAAAACTCAGGTGACAGCAGATGCTGGTGAGGATGTGGAGAAAAGGAAACACACCTCCATTGTTGGTGGGATTGCAAACTGGTTTAGCCACTGTGGAAATCAGTCTGGTGGTTCCTCAGAAAATTGGACATAGTATGAGGACCCAGCTATATTACTCCTGGGCATATACTCAAAAGATGCTCCAACATATAACAAGGACACATTTTCTAGTATGTTCATAGTAGCCTTATTTATAATAGCCAGAAGCTGGAAAGAACCCAGATGTCCTTCAACAGAGGAATGGATATAGAAAATGTGGCACATTTACGCAATGGAGTACTACTCAGCTATTAAAAATGATGACTTCATAAAATTCTTAGGCAAATGAATAGCAGTAGAAAATATCATCCTGAGTGAGGTAACCCAATCACAAAAGAACTCACAGGATATGCACTCATTGATAGTGGATATTAGCCCAAAAGCTCGGACTACACAAGACAAAATTCACAGACCATATGAAGAAGAAGGAAGACTAAAATGTGGATGCTTTATTCCTTCTTAGAAGAGGGAACAAAATTCTCATGGGATGTAGAGGGTAGGAGAGACTTGGGAGGAAGAGAGAAGGGGAAGGGAGAAAAGGGGGACTGGAATGGAGAGAAACTGGGAATGATATACAAATGGTTAGAAATTTGAACAGAGATGTTTAGTAATGGGGGATGGGCAACTGGGGGTAGCCACCAGCAAGCCCCAGATGCCAGGAAAACAAGAGTGTCCCAGGACCCAACAGGGATGAGATTAGCTGTAATGCCCAACAGAGGGGAAGGAGAACCTGTAGAGATCATATCCAGAGGTTAGGCAAGGCCCCTGGTTGGGGGATGGGACCACCCACTCATCTCCAAGTGTTTAACCAGAATTGCTCCTGTCTAAAGAAAATACATGAACAAAGTATGGAGCAGAGACTGAAGGAAAGGCCATCCAGTGGCTGCTCCACCTGGGGATCCATCCCATAAACAGATACCAAACCCAGACATTATGGATGTCAAGAAGTGCTTGCTGACAGGAGCCTGTTATAACTTTCTCCTGAGAGTCTGACAAATATAGAGGTGGTATTTGTCATAGCCAACCATTGGAATGAGCATGGATACCCCAGTGGAGGAGTTAGAGAAAGGACTGAAGGAGCTGAAGGGGTTTGCAACAATATAGGAAGAACAACAATATTAACAAACCAGAGCTCCCAGGTACTAAACCACCAATCAAAGAGTACACATGTAGCAACCCATGTAGCAGAGGATGGTCTTGTTGGGCATCAGTGAGAGGAGAGGCTGTTGGTCCTGTGAAGGCTTGATGCCCCAGTGTAGGAGAATGCCACGGTGGTGAAGTAGGAGTGGTGGGTGGGAAGGGGAACATCCTCAGAGAAGCAGGGGGAAGGGGATGAGCTAGGGTAGTTCTGGAGGGGAAACCAGGAGAGGGGATAACATTTGAAATGTAAATACATAAAATAGCCAATAAAAATAAATTATATTTAAAAAATTCCAATGACAGAATCACTGGATGGGATGAATGCATAGATGCCATTTACTTGAAAGTTTGTAGCCTATTGGATCCAGTGCCTCACAAAGTCTGACTTGAATAATTAATACCAATTGATTTGGGCAGACGTGCCACTACCCCTTCTCCCCCAAAAGTGGGAGAATTCACAACAGAGGAATCTTGAATGGCCAAGAAACACTTAAAAGTTCAAAGTCCTTAGTCATCAGGGAAATGTAAATCAAAATTACCCTAATATTCCACCTTACATCAATCAGAATGGCTAAGATCAAAGTGGGAGTGAAAACTGGTACAACCACTTTGGAAATCAATCTGAAGTTTCCTCAGAAAATTGGAAATGGATCTACCTCAAGATGCCCTAACATGCCACAGGGGCAAGTGCCACTATGTTTTTAGCAGCCTTATCTGTGATAGCCAGAAGCTAAAAACAAACCAAGTATTCCACAATAGAAGAATGGATACAGAAAATGTTGTTCCCACAATGTTCCCACAATGGAATACTATTCAACTCTTAAGAATGAAGAAGACATCATGAGTTTTGTGAGCAAATGAATGGAACTAGAAAATATCATCCTTAGTAAGCTAACTCAAAAGGACATGTATGGTATGTACTCACTAATAAGTGGATATTAGCCAAAAAAGTACAAAATACCCAGGATATAATCCACAGAAATCAAGAAGGTTAACAAGCCGAAAGGCCCAAATGAGGATGCTTCAATCTCACTTGGTAGAAGAAAGCGATCACTGGAGGCAAAGGGAGGGAGGACCTGGGTAGAAGAGGGGAGGATAAAAAGAGAACATGATCAGGTATTGGGGAAGTAGAAACAAGGAGAGAAGCCCTGAGGGCCAACAGAATGAATGGAAATATGCAACCTCAGGAAGGTGGAAGGTATGGGGACCCTCTAGAAAGTACCAGAGACCTGGGAGGTGAAAGACTTTCAGGATTCAAAGGGAGGGACCTTACATGAAATGTCCAACAGTGGGGAGACAACTTGTAGAGTCCATCTCCAGTAGAAAGACAGGATCAAGTGGAGGGATGGGGTTGCCATTCTACAGTCAAAAACTCTGACCCAGAATTGTTCCTATTTAAAAGAACTGCAGGGACAAAAATGGAGAAGATGTTGAGGAAAAGAAGGCCCAGTAACTGGCCCAACTTGGGATATATCACAAGGGAAGTCTCCAAGGCCTGACACTATTACTTATGCTATGGTGTGCTTACAGACAGGAACCTAGGATGGCTGCCCTCTGAGAAGTCCAACAAGTAGCTGACTGAGACAGAAGCAGATACACCCAACCAGTTGACTGAAGTTGGGGACCCCTGTGGTTGAATTAGGAATAGGCTGGAAGAAGTTGAGGAAGGCAACCCCATAGGAAGACCAACAGTCTCATGTAACCCAGACCCCTGAGATCTCTCAGACACTGAACTACTAACCAGGCAGGCCACAATATGTGTGTGTGTGTGTGTGTGTGTGTGTGTGTGTGTGTGTGTGTGTGTGTGTATTCACGTATATATGTCAGATGGCTGCCTGGTCTGTCCTCAGTGGGAGAAAAACTTGTCTAACCCTTGAGAGACTTGAGGCCCCAGGGAGTGGGGAGGCCTGGCAGGGCAGTGGGTTGGGGTTTGGTGGGAACATCATCTTAGAGATGGCAGAGGGAGAAATGGGATGAGAAACTGTGGGAGGGAAGACCAGGAGGGGATGGATAAAGAGTGGACTGTAAAAAAATAAAAGCAATAAAAATAGTGGAAGACTTCAACATACCACTCTCATGAATTGATAAGACATCCAGACAAAAACTAAATAGAGAAATAATGAAACAGGCATTATGAGTCAAATAGACTTAACAGACATCTATAGAATATTTCACCCAAACATGAAAGAATATACCTTATTCTCGGCAACTCATGGATCCTTCTCCAAAATTAGCCATATAGTATTCCACAAAGCAAGCCTCAGCAGATACAAGAAAGTTGAAATAATACCTTGTATCTTATCAGAACAACATGAATTTAAACTGGACTTCAAAAACAACACAAATGGAGGCTGATGAGATGGCTCAGCTGGTAAAAGCACTGACTGCTCTTCTGAAGCTCCTGAGTTCAAATCCCAGCAACTGCATGGGATTACAACCACCCTTAATGAGATCTGATACCCTCTTCTGGTCCTTCTGAAGTCAGCTACAGTGAACTTATATATAATAATAAATCTTTAAATAAAAACAACAGAAACACTGGCAAGGTTCTGCACTCATAGAAATTGAACAACTCTGCTCAATGATGTCTGGGTCATAGAAGAAATGAAGAAAGAAATAAAAGACTTCCTAAAATTCAATGAAAATGAAGGAACAGCATACCCAAATTTAGGAGAGGCAAGGAAATCAGTGCAAGGAGAAAAGTTCTTAGTACTTAATACCTCCAGAAATAAATTGGAAAGTTCTCAAATCAGCAATTTAAAAATACTTCTGAAAGCTCTAGAAGAAAAAAGCATAATCAAAGCTATATACTGTAAGCCAAAAGCCAACACCAAACTAAATGAAAAGAAACTTAAAGCAATTCCACTGAAACCAGGGACAAGACAAGGCTGCCCACTCTATCCCTATGTAGTCAATATGGTACTTGGAATTCTAGACAGTAATAAAACAACTAAAAGAAATCAAGTGGATACAGATTGGAAAGGAAGAAGTCAAAGAATTGGTATTTGCTGATGATATAATATATATAAGAAACCCCAAAAATTCTATGAGAAAACTACAGCTGATGAACACCTTTAGGGTAGTGCCTGGATACAAAATTAACTGAGAGAAACCAGGATCCCTCTTTTATTCAAATAATAAATGCACCAAGAAAGGAGTTATGGAACTGGCACCTTTTAGAATAGCCACAAATAATATAAAATATCCGGGTATAACTCTAGCTAACCAAGTTAAAGATGTGTATGTCAAGAACGTCAAGTCCTCAAAGAAAGAAATTGAAGAAGACTTCAGTAGATGGAAAGGTCTCCCATGCTCATGGATAGGTAAGATTAACATAGTGAAAATGGTCATTGCATCAAAAGCAATCTACAAATTCTATGATATCCCAACACTATTTTTAATGAGATTCCAACACTATTTTTAATGAGATTCCAACACTATTTTTTTATAGAACTTGGAAGAGCAATTCAACTTCATATGGAAAAACAAAAAACCCAGGATAGTCAAAACAATCCTGAACAATAAAAGAACTTTGGGAGAAATCATCAAACATGACCTCAAGCTGCACTATAAAGCAATAGTGATAAAAAGTGTCCCAACACCAATGGACACTTGACTTTTGATAAAAAAATCCAAAACCACACAATGCAAAAATGAAAGCATTACCTCTCTGCATAAAACTCAAGTCCAAGCCAATCAAGGAATTCAACATAAAACAGGATACACTAAATCTCATAGAAGAAAGTGGCAAATACACTTGAATGCATTGGTACAAGAGACAATATACTGAACAGAACACCAGCAGCTCAGGCTCTAAGACTAAAAATGGATAAATGGGAAATCATGAAACAGCAAAGTAAGGCAAAAGACACTGTCAATAACATAAACTGGAAGCCTTCGAAATGAGTGTCTCTGCCACCCCTACATCTGACAGGATGTTCTAACAACCCAAATAACCCAATTAAAATTTGGGGCACAGATTTAAACAGAATTCTCAACATAGGAATATCAAATGCTAGAGAAGCTTTTAAAGAAATGATCAACGTTCTTAGTCCTCAGGAAAATGCAAATCAAAAAAATGTGAGGATCCATCTTACAGCCATTAGAGTGGCTAAAATCAAACACTCAACTGATAGCGCATACTGGCCAGGTTGTGGAGCAAGGGGAACACTTCTTCATTGCTGCTGGGCATGCAAACTTGTACAACCACTTTGGAAATCAAGTTAGCAGTTTATCCCACCAGAATGGATTTGTGGCAACGTGCATGGATAAATGGGAAATCATTCTCCATTTTTGGAACTGGGATTAGTTCTACCTCAAGACCCAGATATACTACTCCTGGGCATATACTCAAAAGATGATCCAACATCTACAAAAACACTTGCTAAATTATGTTCACAGCAGCTTTATTTGTAACAGCTAGAAAATGGAAATAACCTAGATGTCCCAGAAGACTAAATCTAATAGAACAGAAAGTGTGGGATAGCCTTGAACCCATTGGTACAGGAGACAACTTCCTGAATAGGACACTAATGGCTCAGGCACTAAGCTAAGATCAACAATTAATAAATGGGACCTCATAAAATTGAAAAGGATATTGCCAACAGGACAAAACAGCAACCTACAGATTGGAAAAATATCTTCACTAACCCCATATATGATAGAGGGCTAATATCCAAAATATATCTGAAAATTCATGCTAGACACCACCAACCCAGATAACGCAACTAAAAATGGGTACAGAGCTAAATTCAACAGGGAATCTCCAATGGCTGAGAAACTCTTAAAGAAATGTTCAATGTCCTTAATCATCAGGGAAATGCACATTAAAACAACTCTGAGATTCTACCTCACACCCATAAGAATGATTAAGTTCAAAATCTCAAAGGATCATGCATGCTGGCAAGGATGTGGATGGAGCAAGGGGAACATTCCTCCATTGCTGATGTGAGTGTAAACTTGTACAACCACTCTGGAAATCAATTTGGTGGCTTCTCCAAAAATTGGGAATAGTTCTACCTCTAGACCCAGCTATACCACTTTTTGGCATATATTCAAAAGATGCTCCATTGTACCACAAGAACACTTGATCAACTATGTTCTTGGAAGCTTTATTAGTAACATCCAGAAACCTACATGTCCCTCAAGTAAATAATGGATAAACAAAATGTTCTGAAGCAAAGAGCTACCCAGAGGGAACTTCTTGGAGAATGAAAACACCTTATTTAGAATTTTTGTAGCAGGATTTCTGACTTTTGTCAGAAAATCCAAGAATTTTTTCTAGCAGCTTTTATGACTGGTCAGAAAACCCATCAGCTATTTAGATAGCTTTTACAATTTTATTTTCTATCAAGAAAGAGCTGTGTAGAGCAGAGAGCTGTCTGGAAAGCCGTCTCAAGCAAAATACATTTCTTATGTTCCTCTGGAACACCTCTTCTTTGGGACCCCCAATCAAGATAAGCCTGGTATTTGGCAAGGGAACTTGGGAGAGGGGAAGGGAGGGGAGCAAGGGGTATCAGGTGTAGGGAGAGCAGGGGAGAGGGAATGGAAATCAGTGGTGGTTATGGGGCACCTCTAGAATATATCAGAGACTTTGGATTGAAGGAGGGGTGTGTCTCAGGCTGTCTATTCACATGACTCTAGCTGAATCTTTTAACAGTGGGATATACGTATCCTAATATGGCCACTTCCTTTAGCCAGGCAGGACTTCCAGTGAAGAGATAAGGACAGCAGCCCACCCACAAAAACTTCAACCTAAAGTGTGCCCTGCCTACAAGATGTGCAGGGGCAAAAATACAGCAGAGTTGGAAGCACTGGCCAACTAATGATGGGCTCAAATTGAGACCCATCCCACGAGCAAGAACCAATCCCTGACACTACTAATGATACTGTGTTATGCTTTGCAGACAGGATTCTAGCTTAACTGTCCTCTGAGAAGCTCTACCCAAACAGATACAGAGACCCACAGCCAAATGAAGCTTAGGGAGACTTGTAGAAGAATCAGGGCAAGTATTGAGGGACCAGAAGAGGATAGGGAGTCAACAGAATACCAACATAGTCAACTAACCCAGACCCTTGGTGCCACCCAGAGACTGAACCACTAACCAAAGAACAAGCATAGACTGGACCTAGGAGCCCTGCATATATGTAGCAGATGTGCAGCTTATACTTCACGCAGGTCCTCCAACAATTGGAGCAGGGTATGTCCCTGAATTTGTTGCCTGCCTGTGGACCTCACTGTTCTAACTGGGCTACCTTGTCTAGCCTCAGTGAGAGATGATGTACCTACTCATGCAGTACAGTGAATGATATGCTATGGGTGTGTGTGTGTGTGTGTGTGTGTGTGTGTGTGTGTGTGTGTGTTTGATACCCAGGTGGTTCCCCCTTCTTAGGAGAAGGGGAAGGGGGAATGAAGGGAGGATCTGAGAGGGGGGTCTGGGAGGAGGGGTGAGGTGATATTAAGATGTAAAGTAAATTAATTAATTAAAAAGAAAAGAATTACCATGATCATGGTGTCTCTTTACATCATTAGATCACTGATTAGGACAGTTGTAATATATTTTCATTGTCTACTTGTCATTTGAATGACACTTGAGCATATGCCAAGGAGCTGAGTTTTAAAGTAGACCCACTTTGTAGATTTTTGGATAATTCCTCATCCTGACTTCTTTAGTAGCTTCTCTAGTTTGTTTTCCTTCCCCCACCTCCTCACTAGTATTTGTTGTTAGTTGTTTTATTCATTTTAGCCACTTATGACTGGGGTAAGATGAGGTCTCAAATCCATTTTAATTTATAGTTCTGTAATGGCTAAGAATATCTCATTGTATTCTAAATATGTAACCTGTTTGAAAAGTAAAGTAATTTTGTCACTCTCAGTCCTCATTAAAGAATTGCAGCAGAGTGAGGCTACTCTACTGATCCACATCTAGTCAAATTGTAATGAGTAAATGACCATAGAATGAGTGCTCAACCACAACTGATAAATCTATAATACAACCCCTATACCTAAGACTCAGGAAAAAATAATAGAAGAGATGGAAATATTATAATAGTCTAAGTCTAATAGTCAATATAATATAATTGCTGGTAGACAGTGTATTCTAGATATTAAAAGAAAGCTGTGCCTATGAAATCCCAGCAATAAAGTTGTCTGTACAAGACCTATGTAATGATAACACCATCTGGCATGCCAACATGAATGGGGTAAATTTCATAAGGCCCCACACCTACTATAGGCAATCAATGGAGAGGAAGAATCAGTTTTCTCCCAGGAGGAGCTCCCTGATAGCTTATCTAATACTGAGGGCTCATCCCTGAACACATGTACTTACAAGCAACATCAAACGGCCATATATGAAGAGGTTATAAATTTGAAAGTGACTAGGGGTACATATAAGGGATGGAAGGCAGAGAATATGGGGTGGAAATACTATAACAAAATGATATAAATATACTACCCTTGTGTGAAATTCTAAAAAAAAAATTAAAAGTTAAAAATTAAGTTCTGTGTTCATTCAGAGACAATTCATGTAACCCTCAAGAGACTGGAGGCTCCAGAGAGTTCAGAGGTCATGTAGAGTGGGGGTGGGGATATTCACATGGAGACAGGGGCTGGGGAGGAGGTATGGGGTGTGGAACAGGGTGGAAGGGGCAATAAAATATGAGTGTAAAAAATAAATTAATTAATTAAAAATTAAAACAATGGGGGTGACCTTAGCCAAAATGCCCAACAGTGTAGTGATGGAACCTGAAGAGACCACCTCCAGTAGTTAGACAGGGCCCCCAGTAAAGGGATGGTGATACTAACTCACCTTCAATTTTTTTTTGTTTGTTTGTTTTCAAGACAGGGTTTCTCTGTGTATCCCTGGTTGTCCTGGAACTCACTCTGTAGACCAGGCTGGCCTTGAACTCAGAAATCTGCCTGCCTCTGCCCCCCCCCCCAAGTGCTGGGATTAAAGACATGCACTACCACTGCACAGTTTCAATTTTTTTGACTCAGAATTATTCCTGTCTAAAAGAAATGCAGGGACAAAAGTGGAGCAGAGACTGAAGGCAATGCAGTCCAGGGACTAGCTTAACTTGGGATCCATCCCATGGGTGGGCAACAAACCCTGACCCTGTTACTGATGCTTTATGGTGCTTGCAGATAGGAGCCTAGTATGACTGTCCTCTGAGAGGCCCTACCAGCAGCCGACTAAGACAGATGAAGATACTTACAGCCAAGTATTGGACTGAGGTCTAGGACCCCTATGAAAGAGTTAGGGGAAGGATTGAAGGAGTTGAAGGGGATGGCAATCCCATAGGAACATCAAAAAAATGTCAAATAACCTGGACTCCTGGGAGTTCCCAGAGACTACACCATCAACCAAAGAGCATACACGGTCTGGTCTGAGGCTCCTGGCACATATTTAGCAGAGGACTGCCCTGTCTTGCCTCAGTAGGAGGGTATGTGCCTATTTCTATAGAGACTTGATATCCCAAGGAAGGAGGATGTCCAGGGTGGGGGAGCACCATCTCATAGCAAAGGGTAGGGAAGATGGGTAAAGAACTCTGGGAGGGGGATTTGGAAGGAGGCAACATTTGGGATGTAAATAAATAAAATTAATTTTAAAAAAGACAAAAAGAAGTACAAAGGAAGGGAAGCAAGCATGGGCAGGGAGGGGAAGTCGCTACCTCCTTCTCTGCTGTGCCCTCTAGGTTACTTCATTACTCTGAGCCTCCCTGCACCGAGTCAGGTCAGGCTGGGCCTGGGCCTATGAGAGGTCGACTAGCCAGGAAGGAGTGTGGCTGAGCTTCAGGCAGCATTTCAGGAGAACAGACCTCTTCCCAAGTGTTACAGCTCTTAGAACAAAAGGCTCAGACAACAGAATAGTTCTCGCACACCTTTAATTCCCTGGATAGGATTTATATACAGTTTTGGGGGTGACTCAGGGTTTGACAGCAGGTACATCTCATTGGTTTGGACTGAGAGCTTAGGGAAACCTTTTTTGAATGTAGGAAGGCTTGGTGCTGCTTATACATGACCAATATCACATACCTTTCCTTTGTGGGCTATAGGGGTTGTAACTGCTACAGGAGGCAGGGGCCCAGGGGGTTTGGTCAAACACCCATGTCCCATGCAGGCAGAAATTACCACCCATGGGATCTCTGGTGGTTGAGACCTTTACTTGACCTGGACCAGGTTGCCTGCACAGCCCATTGCACCACATCCATTTACCTGTCTGAAAATGTTTTCATACTTGTCTACTTTACTAATCTTAGGTGCTTCTGATTCTAATTAAACTTAATCACTTCTTAATCAAAGTTAATCATTTCTGATTCCCAAAGGCTCACGAACATCTACTAATGTAAAAATACTTTCAATCCATCTTCAGTAGTCCCCAGAGTCTTAATAGATTCAGCAGAGCAGTTGAACTCACAGTTCACTGTTCATGCAACAGATCCTCTGTGTGGTTTTATCTCAACAGTTGAATGGCTCTTGGATTTCAGACTACATTTAATCTGAATGTGAACAAAACAGCTTGCTTGGCTGCACTAGTTGAGATGTTTGCTCTCATTCCCCCTATATTATTTCATAAAATATTGGTGGTATATATCTCGAGCTACTGAATGTTTTGAATAATTATATTACTTTGTTGGTATGTTTTTTTTTTTCTTCCCAAAGAATATGTAGACTGAGAGAAACTTGAAAAGGGCCTTGGTTATAAATGGTAACTACATCATTACAAATTCCTCAAGTATAATACATTAGTTTTTCAGTATAGGTTGACTGAATACTTATCTGAAATCCAAGCTTGTCTTCATTAGATAGTCTGGAATTTTGTGAGCAGCCTCCTAATATCTAGGAGGGAAACTGGCATTTAGTTTGAAGAAATTCCCTACCTACTCCAGATAGCCAGGAGTACTTTCTTTTTTCTTTTCTTTTCTTTTTAATTTTGAGATCATGATAGGAAGAACATTTCTCTCTTTAAAAAACCTTTTTTATCATTGGTTCTTTGTAAATTTCACATCATATACCCTAATCATCTCCTCATTCCCTCATATCTGCCTCTGAGCTTACAATATATCCCCCAAGAGAAAAAATGTTGTGGAAGCTGTAGTGTCTCATAGTGTGCCCCTCAGTATACCTTGTTGTTTAGACTTCTTTTATTTCAGATGTTCATTCCAATAAGTCATTGGTCTGGTTCGAGGCCTGTGGGTTCTGCTACATTAACAATACTGGATTCTCACTGGGAGTCCCTCTTGGATATTGTACTGGCTGGTTTTGTGTGCCAACTTGACACAGGCTGGAGTTATCACAGAGAAGGGAGCTTCATTGTGGAAATGCCTCCATGAGATCCAGCTGTGGGGCATTTTCTCAATTAGTGATCAAGAGGGTAGGGCCCCTTGTGGGTGGTGCCATCCCTGGGCTGGAAGTCTTGGGTTCTATGAGAGAGTAGGTTTAGCAAGCCAGTGGAAGCAAGCAAGTAAGGAACATCCCTCCATGGCCTCTGCATCAGTTCCTGCTTCCTGTCCTGCTTGAGTTCTAGTCCTGACTTCCTTTGATGATAAACAGCAATGTGGAAGTAAGCTGAATAAACCCTTTCCTCCCCAACTTGCTTCTTGGTCATGATGTTTGTGCAGGAATAGAAACCCTGCCTAAGACAGATATCCTATATTGTCCTATGTCATGGAGATTTATAAGACTTGCCCCATTATGTGTGCTCCAGCAATTTACTGATGGCATAGGCCAACTCGAAGCCCGGGATCTGGGCATGGAAGATAACTGAGATGGCCAGCCTCCAACATTCACATTACCAGGGCACACTCTTTAGCACTGCCCTTGCTAGGAGCTGGCAAAGAGCAGAGCCAGTTCCCTGAATTCATCCCCTTGGGGCTGGCCCACACACAATCCCCACAACCAGCTCTACTTTGCTACCCATGTGTGGTGGAGCCAATGAAGGACAGGGACAGCTCTCCTTCTCTAATGACCCCAGGGATAGCTCTCCTGCCTGCCACAGGTGGTGAGGGCTGAGGAAAGAGAGTGGAGAGAGGTCATCTCTTCCTTATCAGTGCAATTGCACAGCAGACAAGTTGTAGGGCTAGGCCTCTCATGCTCATGCTCATGCTCATGCTCATGCTCATGCTCATGCTCATGCTCATGCCCTTGTGGCTGGCTGGCTTAGCAAAAGTTTTGACAAAGGCAAGCTCTATTGTGCTTCTCAAGCAAGGTGCAGGGCCAGATCACTCAAGTTGATAGGTGGGGTCAGCTCAACTAGGACGCCTAGTTGAGGGAAGGAGACATTCTGCATAGCCATCAAACATCAACATTGACCCAACTGGCATCTCTGATCAGAGACATCTACTAACATTCCCCTGATGCTTCAGGGCCACAAACCCAGATATGGCTCTCAGTGGCAGCATAGGCCAGCATATCACTATGGTCTTTGGTGGCATTCACTGGCTACTCACATCAGGTTGTTCCTCATTATCCTTGAGCCTCCAGTTCTTCTACTCTTCATTGTACACACGTCTTTCTCTTCCATTTCTACACCAATTGCTTATCTTATTAGCACCTGGAGTACCTGGGTGTCTGGGATCATCTCAGGAGTTGACTTAGGAGAGCTGTGTCCTACCTGTGTCGTGTGACCCTGGGCAAGGGTTGTCTCAGGTGTGGTTTGCCCTTTCTGGGATTTGCTTGGTGCTAGACTAGTGGTCATTAAGGCTTGCTCTGCTCCTGGGCCATGAGGCACCAGTCAGTGTTCATCAACATTTCTTCTTTTGCTCTCTTTTTTCGAAACCCTCCTATACCTCCTTTTGCTGGCTTTAACATTTGTAACTTTTGTCATTAATTTTTATTGTATGCATATATATATATGTATATATCCCTAAATATTACAATATTACCTGCTTATTTCATATAATATTACCTGCATGTATATTTTCAGGACTGAACATGTATCACTGAACAACCAATTGCTGTGCCCTTCCCTGAGAAAGACCACCTGCTCAGCTTTCAGCTTTATTTATTTGCTTATAGTTCTTTGTATAAGGTTGCGGTCTCATGGGGGTTTCCCTTGTCCACTTTGGTATGTCAATTGTATCATCTTTGTTAAGCTCATGTTTGAGTAGTAATGTTAGGTAGACTTTATGGATATAACTTCTGACATTACTAGGATACATAATCGCACAGGAAACTCCTTCATCTTTTGTATCTTACAATCTTTTCTACCTTTTCTTCTGCAATGTTTCCTGAGCAATAGATGCTGGGAGTGTATTATAAATGTTTCCATTGGTAGTGGACTCCATAATGCTGCATACATACTCCTGGTACATAATAATCAAAACACTAAATGTATTGAACAAAAAAAGTATATTAAAGTCTACAAGGGAAAAAGTCCAAGTAACATATGAAGGCAGACCTATCAGAATTATACTTGATTCCTTAACAGAGACATTAAATGCCAGAAGGGCATGAACAGATGCCTTTCAGACCCTGAGAATCAAAGACACTAGCCAAGACTACTATGTCCAGCAAAACTTTCAAACATCATAGGAGAAAACAAGATATTCAGTAACATAATCAAATTTAAACAATATCTACCCACAAGTCCATCCATATAGAAGATATAAAGGGAAAACTTCAACTCTCAGTTAACCGCATCCAAGAAAACACAAGAAATAAATTCCATACAAGCAAAACCAAAAGAAGTAAAACATACACAAACACTCACAGAGACAGAGAAGGGGGAGGGGACAGAAGGACAGAGGGAGGGAGGGGGAGAGGGAGAAGACAGAGGGACAGGGGACAGAGGGGAGAGAGAGACAGAGAGGAGGGGATAAAGACAGAGGGACAGAAGGGAATGAAGTGAGAGAGAGAGAGAGAGAGAGAGAGAGAGAGAGAGAGAATTACTACCAGCATCAAAATAACAGGAACTAACAATAGTTGGTCTTTAATATCTCTCTCTCAAAATCAATACTCAATTCAATGATAAAAAGTTATCATAATGAATACAAAAACAGGATCAATCATTTTGCCACATACAAAAAACACACCTTAGCATCAAAGATAGATATTACCCCTGAGTAAAGAGCTGGAAAAAGATTTTCCAACCAAACAGCCCCAGGAATCCAGCTGTAGTTGCCATTTTAATATTTAATAAAATAGACTTTCAACCAAAATTAATCAAAAGAGATGGGGAAGAACAGTTCATATCAATCAAAGAAAAAATCCATCATGATTACATCTCAATTGTGAATATCTATGCTTCAAATGAAAGAACACCCACATTTGTAAAACAAACATTTCTAAAGTATAAGTCACACATCCAATCTTATACATTAATAGTGGGAGATTTCGACACCCAACTCTCACCCATAGACAGTCTTTGAGAAAAAAAACTACACAGAAATAGTGAAACTAACTGAGGTTGTGAATCAAATGGACCTACAGAATATTTCATCTAAACACAAAAATTACAGCTTCTCACCACTTTATGTAACCGTCTCTAAAATTGACCATATACACAGCCACCTTGATACCTCATACACAAAGCAAGTCTCTACAGATTCATAAAACTGAAATATGTTTAGGTATTGGCCTTGAATTTCTGATCTCTCCAATACTGTTAACATCAATGGGTATTGCATTTTGTCAAATGATTTTTCAGTACCTAAAAAGATGACCCTCTGATTTTTTTCTTTGGTTTTGTTTATATATTGGATTATGTTAATGGATTTTCATATATTGACCCAACCTTGCCTCCCTAGGATGAAGCCTACTTGATCATGGTGAATGATAGTTTTGATGTATTCTTGGATTCAGTTTGCTAGAATTTTATTGAGTATTTTTTCATTGATATTCATAAGTGAAATTGGTCTTAAGTTCTCTTTGTTGGGATTTTGTGTGGTTTAGGTATCAGAGTAATTGTGGCTTCATAGAATGAATTGGTAGTATCCCTTCTGTTTATATTTTATGGAATAGTTTGAAGATTGTTGGTATTAGCTCTTCTTGGAAGGTCTGGTAGATTTTTGCACTAAAGCCATCTGGTCATGGGCATTTTTTTGGGGGGGGTGGATATTTTTAATGACTTGGATATTTTTAATGACTTCTATTTCTGTAGGAGATATAGACCTGTTTAGATAGTTTACGTGATTTTTATTTAACTTATGTGCATGTCAAATTGAATGGAGAGATACTTGAAGCAGTCACACTAAAATCAGGGACAATACAAGGATGTCTTGTATCTATTAAACATAGTACTCAAAGTCCTAGTTAGAGAAACAAGAAAGCAAAAGTTGATCAAGGCAATACAAATTGGCAAGGAAAAAGTCAAGATATCACTATTTAACTGACCCCAAAAAATTCAACCAGAGAACTTCTATAACTGATAAAAAACTTCAGAAAAGTGGCTGGATATAAAATTAATTCAAATCAGTAGACTTCATTTTTACAAATAAGTGGGCTGAGAAAGAAAATAGGGAACGACATTCACAATAGTTACTATGAAGATTCATATGTGCTTGGCCTAGGGAGTGGCACTATTCAGAAGTGTGGCCTGTTGGAGTAGGTGTATCACTGTGGGCTTGGGCTTTAAGACCCTACACCTAGCTGTCTAGAAGCAAATATTTTGTTATCAGCTTTTAGATGAAAATGTAGAACTTCCAGCTCCTCCTGTATTATGTCTGCCATTTTCCTGCCTTGATGATACTGGGCTGAACTTCTGAACCTGTAAGCCAGCCCCAATTAGATGCTGTCCTTTATAAAATTTCCCTTGGTCATAGTATCTGTTTAGAGCAGTAAAACCTTAACTAAGACAGTCACACATAATATAAAATATCTAGGGGTAACTCTAACAAGTAAAAGACCTGTAAGACAAGAACCTCAAGTCTCTCAAGAAATAAATCAAAGAACTCAGAAAATGGAGAGATCTCCCATGCTCTTGGATTGGTAGAATTAACATAGTACAAATGACCAACTTAACAAAAGCAATCTACAGGCTCAATACAATCCCCATCAAAATTCCAACACAATTCTTCAAAGACATGGAAAGAGCAATTCTCAATTACATATGAAAAAGACAAAAAAACACAGGATAGCAAAAATAATAAAAGAATTTCTGGGGAAATCACCATCCCTGACCTCAAGGTGTATGGCAAAGCAATAGTGATAAAAACCACATGGTATTGGTACAGAGATATACAGGTTGACTAATGAAATAGAAGTTAAGATGCAGAAATAAAACCCCACACTTATGGATACTCAATCTTTAAGAAAGAAGCCAAAAATATACAATGAAAAAAGAAGAAACATCTTCACTAAATGGTACTGGTTTAACTGGAAGTTTGTATTAGGAAAATGAAAATAGTTCCATATTCATCACCTTGCACAAAGCTCAAGTCTAAGTGGATCTAGGACCTCAACATAAAACCAGATATACTGAATCTAATAGAAGGGAAAGTGGGAAAGAACCTCCAACTCATTGGCATGGGGTAGGGATTTATTAAACAGAACTCTAATAGCTCAGGCTTTAAGATCAATAATTGAGAAATAAGACCTCATGAAACTGAAAAGCCTCTGTAAGGCAAAGAACATAGTCAATTGGACAAATCAACAACCTACAGATTGGAAAAGAAAACTTAACTAATCCCACATGTGATAGAGGAAATATATGAAGAATTCAATAAGCTAACCTCCAAAAAACCCCTGAAAAACCAATCAAAGAATGGGGTATAGAACTAAACAGAGAATTCAAAATAGAGGAATCTGGAATGGCTGAGAAGCACTTAAAGAAATATTCAAAGTTCTTAGTCATCATCACAGAAATGCAAATCAAATGACCCTAAGAATCCACCTTACACCAATCAGAATGACTAACATCAAAATCTCAGGTGAAAGCACATGTTTATAAGAATGTAGAAAGAGGAATACTTCTCCATCTCTGGTGGGATTGCAAAATAGTACAACCACTCTGGAAAGCAATCTGGAGGTTCCTTAGAAGATTGGAAATAGCTCTACCTGAAGACCCAGGTATACATATACCCAAAGTATGTCCCACCATGCCACAGGGGCATGTGCTCCACTATGTTCATAGTGGCCTTATTTGTGATAGCCAGAAGCTGGAAACAAGTAGATGTCCCCTGACAGAAGAATGGACACAGAAACTGTGGTTCATTTACACAATGGAATACTATTCAGCTATTAAGAAAGAGGGCATCATGAGTTTTGCAGGCAAATAGATGGAACTAGAAAATATCATTCTGAGAAAGGTAACTCAGACCCAAAAGGACATGCATCGTATGTACTTACTAATAAGTTGATATTAGCCAAAAATAAAAATGTACAGAATATCCAGCATTCACAGAACTCAAGAAGGTTAACAAACTGAAGGGCCCAAATGAGGATGCCTTGGTCCCACTTTGGAGGGAGAAGAAAGCAATCATGGGAGGCAGAGTGAGGGAGGGACATGGATGGGAGAGTGGACTGGGAGGGAAAAAGGGAACATGATCAGGTTTTGGGGGCGGGGAACAAAAGTGAAACCCCAAGGGCCAGCAGATGAATGAAAACAGGCAATCTAAGGAAGTGAGTCTTTCCACTCATCTACTCCAGTAACATCTGCAGTATTAGGGTTAAAAACCTGATCATGGACAAGAGGTGTTATGACTTCAAAGGGAGTTTGTGCCTCCTGGGTATTCAGTCAGTCTTTGGCATCTCCTAACTAAGATGTGTTCCAGATTAGTCTTTCCAATCATCAACACACCTTCTTATTCAGGCATAAAGGTACCCCAAGAAATGATTCATAAATGGCTAAAAAAGGGTGTTGTTCCCTGGCCAGCACAGTGTTCCAATATATCCTAAGTTATTTCCAAGCTGTCCTTTGCTTGGAATTTCTCACAAGGAAGCTGCCTTATCAGATAGGATGTCCTCAGAGTTAGCAACAGAGGTCAGGCACCATTGCTTTCTGTTAACATAGTTAGAATTCTCAGGACAGTCCCACAGAAAACAGAACTGTTTTACATACCAGAGAGTAATCAAAGGGCTTCTCTCACTTAAGGGCATTTTCAGGAAGTGCTAGATTGGAACTTCCTGGTGCTTGCCTCCAGCAGACCCAGAGAATTAGCATGGAATTACCCAAATAGCCCCAGCAGGGAGGGCACCATTGCTCTTCCACTTCACAACTGGATCCCTGATCTTACTGACCTTGATGCAACCATCACCTGCCTACATGATCTTACTGACCTTGACTTAGCCCTCACCTGCTTATGTGACTTTTGTCATCTGCCCTGTTTTCTGTATACTATATAAGTATATAAGTGGTTTTCACTTTTTTTTTTTTTAGATAGACTAGGACTTAGACTTAGATTTTCAGATTCAAGCTTGGGCCCGAGGGGATGGTGGTGGTGGAGTTGCAGCACCTATCCAGAAGAGATGGCTGTTTTAGACCCAGTATGTTTTAGATGGCCTCAGATGTACCCTGATCACTGAGCTGCCAGATTTTTCATTTCTCTTTTGTAATGACTATAAAAGTCTGATGCCATTTTTAAGAAACACATTCAGATCCTTTACTTCCATATGTCATCTCTGCCATCATTTTTTCACTGATGCCTTGTCGACCTGACTAGGACCCCGTTTCTCCCACGGGTTGAGGGAGGCCCAGAATGGCCAGCCCACGGCAGGGAAGCAGGATATGGAGGGACCCCCTAGAATATACTAGAGACCGGGGAGGTTAGAGACTCTCAAGAATCAAGGGACCTTTGATCAAAAGACCAACAGTAGGGAGAGGAAACATGTAGAGTCTACCTCCAGTAGAAAGACGACATCAAGTGGAGGTATGGGGTTGCCATTCCACAGTCAAATACTCTGACCCAGGATTGTTCCTTTCTAAAAGAACTGTAGGGACAAAAATGGAGAAGAGACTGAGGGAAAGAAGGTTCAATGACCAGCCCATATTGGGATCCATCTCAAGGGGAGGCTCCAAGGCCTGGCACTATTACTGATATTATGGTGTGTTTACATAGAGGATACTTAGCATGGCTGCCTCCTGAGAGGCCCAATGGATAGCTGAAAGAGTCAGATGCCGATACTTGCACCCAACCAATGGATGGATGCTGGAGTTCCCTGTAGTTGAACTGGGGAGGGGCTGTAGGAAGCTGAGGAGGAGGACAACCCCATAGGAAGACCAGCAGTCTCAACTGAGCTGGACCCCAGGATCTCCCAGACACTGGACTACTAACCCAGCAGTGAACACTAGCTGATAAGGGGCCCCTGATACATTTATAGCAGAGGACTAACTGGTCTAGCCTTGGTGGGAGAAGAGGCACCTAGCCCTTGAGAGACTTGAGGACCCAGGGAGTAGTGAGGTCTGGTGAGGCGGAGGTGGAGGGATGGGGACACCCTCTTGCAGACTGGGAAGGAGGAATGTGATGAGGAACAGTTGGAGGGTGGACCAAGAGGGAGATAAAGAATCTCTGGACTGTAAACAATGATTAAAGAAGTGTGTGTGTGTGTGTGTGTGTGTGTGTGTGTGTGTGTGTGTATGTGCCTAAAATCTCATTATATGCTAAAAAGTCTTTGAAAAAATTCAACAGACCTTCATGATATACCTCTGGGAAAGACTAGCAATATAAAGGACACATCTAAACATAATAAAGGCTATTTAGAGAACATAAAGTAAGAAATAACCTTGAATACATTGGTACAGGAGCCAACTTCCTGAACAGAACACCAACAGCTCAGGCACTGAGATCAACAATTAATAAATGGGGCCTCATGAAACTAAAATCATCTGTAAGGCGAAAAACAAAAGAATGAAACAGCAGCCAACAGAATGAGAAATGATCTTCATCAATCCTACATCCAACAGAGGGCTAATATCCAAAATATATAAAAAATTTAAGAAATTAGGCATCAACTAAATAATCCAATTAAAAATTGGGGGGACAGACCTAAACAGAGAATACTCAGTAGAGAATCCCAAATGGTGAGAAACACTTTTAAGATGTTCAAGATCCTTACCCATTAGATAAATGCAAACCAAAACTATTGAATGGCTATGTTCAAAAAAAAAAAATGTGACAGCTCATGCTGGTGAGGATGTGGAGCAAGGGGAATACTCCTCCATTGCTGATTGGAGTGAAAACTTGTATACCCACTATGGAAATTAATATAGTTGCTCCTCAGAAAATTGGAATAGATATACCTTAAAACTCAGCCATACCACTCCTGGTCATATACTCAAAGGACTCTCCATCTTACCATAAGGACATTTACACAACTATCTTATAGCAATGTTATTCATAATAGCACAAAACTAGAAACAACCTAGATTTCCCTCAATCAAAGAATGGATAAAAAAATGTGTGGTACATACACAGTGGATTATTTCTCAATGTTCAAAAACAATGATGTCATGAAATTTGCAGGCAAATGGATGGACTTAGAAAAAAATTATACTGAGTGATGTAACCCAGATTCAGAAAGACAAACACAGTATATACTTACTTATAAGTGGATATTATCTGTTAAGTAAAGATAATCATACTACAACATATAGCTGCAGAAAAGTTAAGTAACAAGGTGAGGGGGCTCAAGGATAGAAGCATGGGCAAGGGGAATATTATAGATTTTATGTGTGGGCTGGGTGTGTGTGGAGAGGAAAACAGGAGGGAACAGGCAGGGGGAAAGTTGAAGAAGAGTATAGAGGAAGACAACTGGAATCGGGGACATTTCAGAGATGATGTGGAAAACTAGCACAGTGGCAACAACTCGGAATCAACTAGGGTGAACCTAGTGAGAACTCTTAGTAATGGGGAATACAGAGTCTGAAACAGTCATCTTCTGTAACCAGGAAAGTCTTCCAGTGCTAGGACTGGGACACCAACCTAGTCACAAAACTTTCCTGCTAGAGTCTAGCCAACGGCAGGGTTCAGAATTTGATATAGGTTGTATGGAATTGGCAAAAGTCATGGACTAAGAAGTTCAGTTCACACACTCTGGGAGAAAGAGACTTAAACCACCTTTACTTATACATTTATTTTTTCACAGCCCAAAAGTTTTACATTCATTTTCTCAGGTTTTTTTTTTTCAGTCTTTTAAGAATTTCATTTGCTTAACAATAATGTGCACACTGTTCTTTTTCCCTTCCTTTTCATCAATCCCCAGGATATCCTGCTAAGGATATACTGTATCAAGAAAGAGGAGATAGCTTCAGCAAGAAGTTAATATTTAACCCAGAACATTGGTTCATAACCAAGTGACTGTGGTTGTTAGCAATTGTGGTTACAGTATAGAGAGGTAATAGACATACCAGAAATTTCTGATTTAATTATTGGCACCTTGCATCTCCCCATCACGAGATCTAAGTACTCTAACAACCAGGGATTGCAGGAAATTAGTAACTGAGTCAGTTCCTCATCCTTGCTTGGCTTACCTCTCAATGTTCCTATTAAGTCTTGAAACCAAAGATCCAGCAAGGCCTTTCCAACATTTTGATAATCATCTAGTTGTTGTTTGGAACAGTTTGGTGGGCAAATTGTTGTCAGAACTATTTCTATTGAGAGAGAACATTCAGACATACTAATATACCTGGACCAGACTCTTGTGTTGACTCAATTCCATCACTATTAATAACAGAGGAGCAATGATATATTTTGTTTTCAGGATCCTCAGAGACATACACAAATGAATCACATCCTGAGCTTTCTTTTTTGATCCTAGAGAACTGTCTCTCACAGACAAATTGAAAGTAAAAACAGACATTAGCAAAGCCAAGAATGCAAATGCAGGCAAAAGTGAACCAAGAATCCCCTAAGGAAAGACAAGGAGATTCTGTAGGAGTATCTCCATAGGTCCTTATTGTGTGGGGACCCACCTCCTCAGGTCTTGCCATAAAGAGAGCCATTTGAATCACACTTGTGTGATTTTCAAAACAGAGGCTTAGCCACTGCCACCTTCAACCTACAATTTGTACTGCTTGAAAAATGTCCTGGGGTAATGGTGGCACAGAACTTGTGAGAATGGCTTGCCAATGACCTGTTTAATTTGAGACATATGTCAGGAGAGAGAATCTATCACGAATACCATCTGAATGGCCAGAAGCTGGAGGCTGGATAGCCCATCAATTTAGGATAGAACCAAACATAACTGGAAAAAAATGAAATGATTCTCAATGATAAACTGCTATACTCATAGATTGGTGCCTAGGTATCTCTGTCTGCTCTTAGAACCTCTTTCTTCCTACTGGGATGGTTTGTTCAGACTTGATTGAGCTTTTGTTCCTAGTCTTATTGTAATTTGTTATGCCATGTTTGGTTAAAATCTCTGGGAGAACTGATCTTTTCTAAAGGAAAATAGAGGATGAGTGGATCTAGGAGGGAGTGGAAGTAGGGGAGCTTGTGAAGGGAAAACTTGTTGCCAGAAATATTAAAAAGAAACCAACATGTTCCCATGCTTGTACCCCTAACTCTCTGCCCTAGTGGCCTGGCTGGCCCTGCACTGGTGGGCAATGACTGACCTGTTTTTATCTCATGGAGACTCTCTGGCCAGGATCTCCTGAAATGTCTCCACCCAGCTTACTAAGTTCCCACTGATGGGTCATTACCACACCAGCCCTGTGCTTAAAATCCTCCATGGTCTTTGTGGTGCACATCAGGCAAACTCACTCTTTGCCACCTTACCTTTCTCTCTTGAAAGCGGACAAGCCACTGTGTGAAGGAAAACGCAACACACACTTAGTTCAGAAACAACAGTAACTCAATCGCCGGTGCAGCTACTAAAATCCTAATCTCGTAAACCTTATTAAAATCTGATTCCTCCGGTGGTGAATCCTTGTGGATCCGCCATGATACTGGGAAATTCTAGGAGCTACATTTTACCCTCATGTTGTTCCCATTCCAAAAGGCCATAACTCTCTCCTGCTTCCTCTTTTCCTCCATCCAACCCAGAAGTCCCACCTACTTTCCCAGTGATTGGCTTCTTTATTCATTAAGGATTAGTTTACAAGAACAACACCAGGCCCATCCACAACAGAAACTTGTCTGGATGTATTTTATAAGACAACAAATACAAATTAATCATTTAATAATGACTTCCAGAGAAAGTTAAATAGATGAAATCCAGAAAAAGGGCTAAAATAGGGTGATAAAAAGTATTTTCAAATAACTCAAAGAGGAAAAAAGATACCTGAATTAAAAATAAAAGCATAAAACAGCTGACTAAATAGGGAATAAGTTAATATAAATGAGTAATTTATAGAAATTATGAAGAAGAATCAAACTGGACTACTGGAAATGAAAAGAACAAGACAAATAAAAATACATAAAATTCAATAGTAGAGTAGATCAAAAAGGCAATAGAATATCTGAGTTTAAAAATGAAGTGTAGTGGCTATTCCTGGTTGTCAACTTGACTATATCTGAAATGAACTACAATACAGAATTAGAAGGCTTACCTGGTTCTAATCTGGAGGCTGAGAGATGCAAGTTTCTGACCTGAATCTTGGCATGGAGATCTTGAGGTATAGTGGCTATGAATCCTAGAAGATTAAGACTGGAAGATCTACGAGTTCAATCAAGGTCACCTGGGATTAAAGGTGTGATGGCACACACCTTTAATCTGGGCCACACTTTTTGCTGGAGACTTATATAAGGACATTGGAAGAAGGAAGGCTCTCTCTGCTTCATCTGCTTGCCTTGTGGGACTGAGCAACTACTGGATCCTTGGACTTCCATTCACAGCTGCTGCCGACCATTGTTGGGAGTTGATTGTTGGGAGTTGGACTACAGACTGTAAGTCATCAATAAATTCCTTTACTACATAGAGACTACCATAAGTTCTGTGACTCTAGAGAACCCTGACTAATACACAAAGTGAATACATTTAAACATTTAAACAAGAAAATAATGATAAATTATTAAAATTTAGCAGCCTAAATTTTCTGATATTTTGTATTTGTAGAGGAATGTTTTTAAAATTGTTTTAAGAATTTCATACGAGTACTCTATTTCCACTGTCCTCTCATATCCTTCATCAAAATCTCCCCACATCTCTCTAGATTAATTTTTAAAAATTTATCTATTATTTATGTATTTATTTATTTTACTTCCTTTAAATTGATTGTGGTTCTGTATTAATGTGATTTAAGGATATCCCAAGAAAAACTGTGACCCTCCATTTAAAGTAGGAGCTTATGGACATCAGGTGAATAATCGAATTTTAGCTTAAGTCCAATTTACAGTAGGTCCAAGAGTTCCCCAAACTCACCCTGTGGTTGTTTATTCAGTTCAAAATGATATAATTGGAATAGATATAACTAGAAGCTGGTAGAATTCTCATATTTGTTCCCTAATCTGCTGAGTGAGGTATATTATGGTTGTAAAAGGCTAAATGGAAGCCTTTAGACTCACCTCTTTCAAGGAAAATATTGAACATCAAACAGTATCACAGCCCTAGATGAATTACAGAAATTAGTGCCACCATCAAGGATTTAAAAGATGCAGTGGTGGTGGTTCATACCACATCTCTTGTTAGCTTTTGTATCTGTCCTATATAGAAGGAGAATGGAGAATGACCATTGACTTTCAAAAAGTGAACCGTGTAGTAACTCCATCTGCAACCTCTGTATAAAATGTGATGTCTTTACTTGCTCAGATTATCACATCTCCATGTACATTATCCGCAGCTATTGATCTAACAAATGCCTTCTTCTAGTTACATGCCCATAAAGACCATAAAAGAAGTAATTTGCTTTCAAACGGCAAAACCATCAGTATACATTTACAGTTTTACCTTAAGGATATATTAACTTTACAGCTCTATGTCATAACTTAGAATGGATCTTCATAGTCTGTATCTTTCATAAAATTTCACATTGGTGCATATATTAATGATCCTGTGCTAATTGGGCTGAGTAAGCAGGGGGTAGCAAGCACTTTGAACTCATTGGTAACACATGTGCATCAGAAAATGGGAAATAAATCCAACCAAATTTCAAGGGCCTTCTATCTCAGTGAAATTCTTAGGAATCCAGTGGTAAATGGATGCAAAGATTACTTCCAATGTGATGGATAAGTTATTGTACCTGACCCCTCAAACAACCAAGAAAGAAGCACAAAGTTTAGTGGATGTATTTGGATTCTGGAGACAGCACATTCCTCACTTGGCCCATTTACCAAGTGGGTTGAGGAATTGTTAGGTTTGTTTTGGATATGGAATAGAAGATTCTTCAACAGGTCCAGGCTGTTGTGAGGGTTACTTTACCATTTGAACCTAGAAGACACAATGGTATTTGAGGAGTCAGTTGTGAATAGGGATGCTGCTTGGAGCCTTTGAAGATCCTATAGGTGAATGACAGAAGAGACCTTTGGGATTTTAGAGTGAGAATCTATCATCTGCAATCATTCTTCTTTTGAAAAACAGCTCCTAGCCTGCTATTTGGCATTAGTGGAAATTGAACATTTGATAGTAGGTTACCAAGTTACCATGTGACTTGAGCTCCCCATTATGATCTAACCTAGTAAGTCATAAAGTGGGGTATCCACAGAAGCAATCTGTTATCAAATGGAAATGGCATATATGCATTTGTGTATCAGCAGGCTCTGAAGGCATAGAAGGTATATAAGGAAAGTGCCTATATGCTGTGTTTTCTACTCATATTAAAATGCTGTCCATTGCCACACATACACCTATAGCTTCATGGGGTGAGCCCTACGATCAATTTACTGAGGAACAAAATACTAGATCCTGGTTTACCAGTGGTTCTCCATGTTATTCAGGGACCAATGAAAAGTGGACAGTTGCAACATTACAATCTCTTTCTGGGAAAATCCTGAAAGACACAAATGAAAAGAAATTTTCACAGTGGGAATTCCTTTGGGAAATACACATGGTCATATATTTTGTTTGAAAGGAGAAATATCCAGGTGTGTGATTATTCACCGATTCATGAGGCTATGGCCAATATGATTGGCTAGAAGGTTGTAAACTTGGAGAAGGCATGATTGGAAAATTGGTGAGAAAGACATCCTGGGAAGATGTGAATAGATCTTTTGAAATGGTTAAAGGTTGTAAAGATATTTGTGCCTCATGTAAAAATTCTCATCAAAAGGAGTAGTTCAATAATCAAGTAGATAGGATGATTTGTTCTGAGGACAGTCAGACATTCTACCAATCTACTCCTGTGATTGCCTAGTTGTGTCAATGAACAAAGTGACCATGGTGGCAGAGAAAGGCTCAAATAACATGGACTTCCACTAAACAAGGCTAATCGGGCTACATCTGCTGCTGAGTGCCAGATCAGTCAACAGAAGAGACAAACACTGAGCCCCAGATATTATACCATTCTCCTAAGTGACTAGATAGCAGCCTAGTGGCATGTTGACTAAATTGTATCACTTTCTCCATGGAAAGGATAATTAATGCTTTGTCCATATGGGAGTAGATACTTATTCTGGTTATGGGTAGCCTTTTCTACATGTAATGATTCTTCCAAAATCACATTCCATGGACTTACATAATGCCTTTATCAATCATCATGGTATTCCAAACAGTATTGTTTCTGGCCAGGCAAATCACTTCACAGCCAGAGAATTGTCACAGTGGGCCCACAATCATGCAATCTACTGGTCTTACCATGTTACAGACCATCCTGTAGCAGCTGTCCTGATAGATGAAATGGCTTCTTGAAGATACAGTAATAGCATCAAATTAGGTGGTAGCACCCTGGAGGGCTGGGGCAGGGTTCTCCAGAAGATAGTGCATACTTAGAATTGTGTCCAATATATGGTATAATTTGTCCCATAGCCAAGATCCATGGGTATAAGAATTGTGGGGTGGGAAAGGGAATAGCTTCATTTACTATCACTCCTACTGTTTGACATGAAAAAGTTTTATTCCCAGTTCCAGGAACTGTAAGTTCTGCTGCAGTAAAAATATTGGTTCCAGCTTCTGGCTATTATAATTATGGCTGCTATGAACATAGTGGAGTGTGTGTCCTTATTACATGTTGGAGCATTTTCTGGGTATATGTCCAGGAGAGGTATAGCTGGATCCTCAGGTAATATTATGTCCAGTTTTCTGAGGACCCACCAGACTGATTTTCAGAGTGGTTGTACCAGCTTGCAATTACACCAGCAATGGAAGAATATTTCTCTTTCTCCACATCCTTGCCAGCATCTACTGTCACCAGAGTTTTGGATCTTAGCTCTTCTGAATTGTGGGAGGTGGGATATCAGGGTCATTTTGGCTTGCATTTCCCTGATAACTAAGGATGTTGAACATTTCTTTAGTTGTTTCTTGGCCATTCAAGTTTCCTCAGTTGAGAATTCTCTGTTTAGCTCTGTTCCTCATTTTTTGATAGTTATTTAGTTCTCTGCAGTCTAATTTCTTGAGTTCTTTGTATATGCTGGGTATTAGCCCTCTATCAGCTGTAGGGTTGGTAAAGACTTTTTTTTCCAATCTGTTGGTTGCTGTTTTGTCCTATTGACAGTGTCCTTTGCGTTACAGAAGCTTTGCAATTTTATGAGGTCCCATTTGTCAATTCTTTATCTTAGAGCATAAGCTATTGGTGTTCTGTTCAGGAAAATTTCCCCTGTGCTCAAGTGTTTGAGGATTTCCTCCATTTTCTCTTCTATTAGATTCAGTGTATCTGGTTTAATGTGGCAGTCCTTGATCCACTTGGACTTAATCTTTGTATAGGGAGATAAGAATGGATCAATTTGCATTCTTCTACATGCTGACCATCAGTTGAACCAGCACCTTTTGTTAAAAATGCTGTCTCTTTTCCACTAGATGGTTTTGGCTCCTTTGTCAAAAATCAAGTGACTATAGGTGTGTGGGTTCTTCAATTCTATTCTTATACCATTGTCACTGTGCCAATACCATGCAGTTTTTATTACTATTGCTCTGTAGTACAGCTTGCGGTCAGGAATGCTGATTCCCTCAGAAGTTCTTTTATTGTTAAGAACAGTATTCCCTATCCTGAGATTTTTGTTATTCCAAATGAATTTGAGAACTGCTCTTTCTAACTCTATGAAGAATTGCATTGGAATTTAGATAGGGATTGCATTGAATCTGTAGCTTGCTTTCACAAGATAGCCAATTTTAATATATTAATTCTGCCAATCCACGAGCATGGGAGATCTTTCCATCTTCTGAGGTCTTTTTTGATATTTCTTCAGAGACTTGAAGAAGTTCTTGTTGTACAGATCTTTCACTTGCTTGGTTAGTGTCACACCAAGATATTATGTATTGCTTGTGACTATTGTGAAGGATGTCATTTTCTTAATTTCTTTCTCAGCTCATTTGTCCTTTGAGTAGAGGAAGGCTACTGATTTTTTTTAACCTTTATTACATTATAATGAGAAAAGTTACATGATTTAAGTTTATCTGAATTTGTTAACATTTAAAAACATTTTAAGTAAATAGAATTAAATCACTTTCTTGTTTCCCCTTTGTACCCCAACTCCTCCTAGAAACCCCCTTAAATACTTATAATGCCTTTTGTCATATTCTTTACAATTTATAAAATATTATAACAATAAAAATGAGTATTATAAAAGTTGTTTGATAAAAACAACAATCATTTGACAGTCTTATGTAGATGCTTATCTACAGCAATACTGAGAATACATACATTTTTCTCAATATAAATTTTAAATAACTCCAAACATATTAACTGTATATTTCAACATAATACATCATTACTAGTATTTTCTTAAATGAACATAAATATATAAAGTCGTTTTGTTTGTTTGTTTGTTTTGTATTTATGAGAGCTTAAAATCTTGGCTCTTATTGTGGTACAAGCCCACAATAAGAACAATTTTTAGACATTAGATTTCATTGTAATAAGGCTGTACTTCAATGACCCTCACATCACCAAAGGATTTTACCTCCATCATAGCTAAGCTGAGAGTTGACAATTCTGCTGTGCCTAGGAGTGAATTGTAGGCACGATTTTTGGATACAGACTTCCTGCTATGGTCAAAGCTATTTGACTTGAGTGAGTGACTTTATTCTCAGGCTACTGATTTTTTAGAGTTAATTTTTTATATCCAGCCACTTTGCTGACATTGTTTATCAGGTGAAAAAGTTCTCTGATGTAATTTTTTGGGTCACTTAAGTATTTTACCGTATCATCTGGAAATAGTGATATTTTCACTTCTTCCTTTCCAATTTGTATCCCTTTGACCTCCTTTTGTTGTGTATTTCTGTGGCTTCAAATACTATATTGAATAGACAGGGAGAGTATGTAGCCTTGTCTAGTCCCTGATTTTAGTGAAATTGCATAAAGTTTCTCTCCATTTAGTTTGATGTTGGCTACTGGTTTGCTGTATATTGCTTTTACTGTGTTTAAGTGTGGGCCTTGAATTCCTGATTTTTCCAAGACTTTTAACATGAAGGTATGTTGAATTTTGTCAAATGCTTTTTAAGCTTCTAAAGACATGATCATGTGGTCTTTTTATTTTTGAGTTTGTTTATGTAGTGGATTACATTGATGGATTTCCATCTCTGCATCTCTGGGATGAAGGCTACTTGATCATGGTGAATGACAGTTTTGATGGATTCTTGGATTCAGTTTGTGAGAATTTTATTGAGTATTTTTATATTGATATTCATACGGGAAATTGGTCTAAAGTGCTCTTTCTTTTTTGGGTCTTTGTGTGGTTTAGGTATAAGAGTAATTGTGGCTTCATAGAATGAATTGGTTAGTGTTCCTTCTCTTTCTATTTTATGGAATAGTTTGAAGAACACTGGTAATTGGTCTTCTTGGAAGTTCTGATAGAATTCTATACTAAACCCATCTGGTCCTGGGCTTTTTGTGGTTGAGAAACTTAATGACTTCTTCTATTTCTTTAGGGGTTATGGGGCTGTTTAGATGTTTTACCTGATCATGATTTAACTTTGGTACCTGGCATCTATCTAGAAAATTGTCCATTTCATCCAGATTTTCCTGTTGTCTTGAGTATAGGCTTTTCTAGTAGGATCTGATGATTTTTTAAAATTTCCTTAGCTTCATTGTTATATCTCCCTTTTCATTTCCAATTTTGTTCATTTTAGATACTGTCTCTGTGCCCTCTGGTTAGTCTGGCTCAGGGTTTATCTATCTTGTTAACTTTATCAAAGAACTAACTCCTGGTTTTGTTGATTCTTCTTATAGTTCTTTCTGTTTCTACTTGGGTGATTTCAGCTCTGAGTTTGATTATTTCCTGTTGTTTATATTTTTCCTCTTGGGTATATTTGCTTCTTGTTGTTCTAGAACTTTCAGGTGTGCTATAAAGCTGCCAGTGTATGCTCTCTCCAGTTTCTTTTTGGAGACACTGAGAGCTGTGCATTTTCCTCTTAGCATTGCTTTCATTGTGTCCCATAAGTTTGGGTATTTTGTGCCTTCATTTTTACTAAATTCTAAAAAGTCTTTAATTTCTTTATTTTTTTTGATCAAGTTATCATTGAGTACAGCATTGTTCAACTTCCATATGTTTGTGGAATTTCTGTTGTTTTTGTTGCTATTGAAGACCAGCCTTAGTCCATGGTGATCTGATAGGGTGCATGGGATTACTTCAGTCTTCTTGTATCTGTTGAGGCCTGTTTTGGAGAAGGTACTATGAGGTGCTGAGAATAAAGTATATTATTTTATTTTAGGATGAAATGTTCTATAGATATCTGTTAAATCCAGTTGGTCCATAACTTCTTTTTGTTTCACTGTGTCTCTGTGTAATTTCTGTTTCCATGACCTGTCCATTGCTGAGAATGGGGTGTTGAAGTCTACTATTGTTGTGTAAGGTACATTGTGTGCTTTGAGCTTTAGTAAAGTTTCTTTCATGAATGTGGGTACTCTTGCATTTGGAGCACAGTTGCTCCGAATTGAGAGTTCTTCTTGGTAGATTTTTCCTTTGATGAATATGAAGTGTTCTTCCTTATCTTTTTTGATAACTTTTGGTTGAAAATGTGGATGCTTCAGTGCTTCTTAGAAGGAGGAACAAAATATTCACAGGAGTAAAGATGGAGACAAAATGTGGGGCAAAGACTGAAGGAAAGGCCATCCAGAGACTGCTGTACCTGGGGATCTATTCCACATACAGTCGCCAAACTCAGACAGACAGTATAGTGGATGCTAGAAGTACTTGCTGACAGGAACATGATAAGGCTGTATCATGAGAGACTCTGCCAGAGCCTGACAAATAGAGAGGTGGATTCTTGAAACCAACCATCACACTGAGTGTGGGATCCCCAATGGAAGAGTTTGTGAAGGGACTGAAGGAGCTGAGGGGCTTTGCAGCCCCATGGGGGGAGCACTAGTGTCAACCAGCCAGACTCCTTGGAGCTCCTGGGGACTGGACCACTAACCAAAGAGTACACATGGCTCTAGATGCATATGTGACAGAGGACTGCCTTGTTGGACATCAGAGGGAGGAGCAGCCCTTGGACCCGAGGGGATTCAATGCCTCAGTGTAGGGGAATGCCAGGGTGGGAAGATGGGAGTGAGTGGGTGGGCAAGGACACTCATAGAAGCAGGGGGAATGGGGATGGGATAGGGGCTTTCCAGAGGGGAGACCCGGAAAGGGGTTAACAGTTGAAATAAAAATAAAGAAAATATCCAATAAAAGAGAAAATTATTGGTTCCAGAGTGAGGGAGCATGCCTAGCAAGAGCCACAACATTCTATTGACCTGGAAGCTCAGACTTCCCCTAGCTAGTTTGGGCTTTTGATGCCCTTAAGCCAAAAGTCTAAGAAAGAATAACAGTGTTAGAAGTGGATACTGATTCAGATTATCACGGGGGAAATTGTATTGCTTCTCCACAGTGGAGGTAGGAGAGTTCACATCTGGAGTGCTCAAGATCCTTCAGGGTGTGTCTCACTGCTGCCATGTCCTGTAATTAAAGTCAATAGGGAACTACAACATCCTAATTCAGATAGGACAACAAGAGGCACAAACCCATTAGGAATGAGATATGGGACACTCCTTCCAGGAAAAAAATGAAACTTGCTTGATGTGATTGCTAATGCTGGAGAAATACAGAAATAGAGAAAAGGGTGGCTGTAAGTACCAGTTAAGGCCACGTGACTGTTACAGAAATGAGGACTATAATTGACATGAGTATTTCTGTTGTATTTTTTTTTCTTTTACTATGACTGACACTTTATTCAGTCATTTTCTTTACAACTGAAACTATGGGAATTCAAAATTAACATATTTACCTATGAGCTTCTTGTCCACACCAGAAAACGTTTTGATCTTGTTCTCCACATTGTTCTGCTGTACTTTGTCTAAATGAACTTTTATGAGCCTGCTGTCATCCAGTTTCACACGGATCCTCTTACCCACAATTTCACGTGGGAAGACCAAGTCCTCAAGAATGGCTTCCTGCACTGCTGTCAGGGTGCGGCTTCTGGGGTGCTTTTGCCTATTTTTCATACAGCTTTTCCTGGTTGATTTGGTCCGAGCAATGAAGACTACAGGCTTCCCACTGAACTTTTTCTCCAATTTACAAAGTAGACTGACTTGGACTTTTTGGAAAGATTTCAGCTGAGGAACTGGTACAAAAATTATGATAGCTTTCAGATCGCCACCAACTTCGATTTCTTTGGCTGCGGTGATGTTGAGTTGGTGCAGCAGCGCCTGAGATCTGAGTTCATCTTGAGCCCGAGCAGCGCCTGAGACTGAAACTCATCTGGCTTCTCGCCATTGGGCTTCACAGTTTTGACACTCGAGCTGAACCGTGACTTTGTTCTTGTGGAATGCCAGCTTAGAAAGAGCTGTGTTTCTTCCTGTTTGAATTCCTGTGGCCATTTGAAAAGTATTAGCTTTGCTTCTATTAGTTTTATTTTGAAGAGCTTGGCATAAAGCAAGGCAGTGCAATAAAGAGTTTAAAATCAGCCTTGTGAAAACACCTGCTAAGAGAGGCACTCTTGAATCCCTAGCCTATATTTACTGGTAAATGTGTGGGCCTTTGTTAGGCTTTAGAAAAAAGACTTCTTTCAAAGAAAAAGTAACATTTATCTACTAGATACAAAATGTTAGGGGTAGTTTCAGGATCCCCAAAGTAAAACCAGGGAGGGAGAAATGTCCTATGATGGCTGAATATCCTGAACTAATAATACCATCAATATTTCTGAAGAAATTCTACAACATGTATGGGCATTTAAAAACTACAAGTTAAATCTCAAATCTTTGACATCTTCATAGTTCATTAATAAAGTACCCGACTTCTATGATAAACTTGTACATTGCAAGGCTATTTAAATGTATTCAATCATTATAGCAAGTAGCATAAGTTTTGAGGATGATGGATTAAATGTACATGACTGTTTTGATGAAAGTCATTTCCTTCATAATATTTGGGTCAATAAATTATATTTACAAAGAAAAAAAAGAAAGAGCTGTGTTTTGTTAAGAATGCATTTGTACAGATATCTGTGTTTTCACTAATCAGTTTCTTTCTTTCTTTTTTTTTATTTTTTTTTTGGTTTTTTCGAGATAGGGTTTCTCTGTGTAGCTCTGGCTGTCCTGTAACTCACTCTGTAGACCAGGCTGGCCTCGAACTCGGAAATCCACCTGCCTCTGCCTCCCAAGGGCTAGGATTAAAGGCGTGCGCCACCACCGCCCGGCCACTAATCAGTTTCTTTATCATGTGGTCTAACATTAAGAGAATATCACTAATAATAGTTATCATATTTAAGAATGAGATACTAAAAGAATGTCCTTCAAAGGACCTTACACCTCTTCTAAATTTATAATGCATTTGCAGTTGTACAAGGGATATTTATATCATGTTAGGTATAATTCTAACCTCACCAATATTTGAGTTTCCAGTTGTACATGGGAAACTCATGTTTAGTCACTATTAAGAACTGGTTATTGCCGGGCAGTGGTGGCGCACGCCTTTAATCCCAGCACTTGGGAGGCAGAGGCAGGTGGATTTCTGAGTTCAAGGCCAGCCTGGTCTACAGAGTGAGTTCCAGGACAGCCAGGGCTATACAGAGAAACCCTGTCTCAAAAAAAAAACAAAAAAACAAAACAAAACAAAAAAAAAGAACTGGTTATTGCTTTCATTTGGAAATCAATCATGACATTAAGATATGATTTTGTGTTAAGTTGACAAGGGATGGATTTGTGATAGCTATTCTTGGTTGCCAACTTGACTACATCTGGAATTAAGTTAAACTCCAAATTGATAATGCACCTATGAGAGAATTTTACTTAGACTGAAGTAGGAAGACCTGCTTCTAATATGAATTTATGAAGTAGGAAGACACAACTTTAATCCAGATATTTTAAGGTGGGAAGACACACCTCTAATACAGGCCATACCTTCTACTGGAAGCCTATACAAGGACATGAAAGAAGAAAGTTTTGTCCTTTCCCTGCTAGCAAGACCATTTAGACAATTTCTTCACTAGCATTAGAGCCTATTTCATCAAGCTTCTAACATTTAGTGAAGGCCAGATGAGACTGAGCAAGTTCTGGTTGTTGGACTTTTCAATCATGGCCATCATTTGTTGGATAAACACGTTACTAGTTGGTAGCTCTTCAACTATTCTTTCTTCATCTGTGTCATCCTTTTGCCAAGATTTATGTAGTATGTATGTAGATGCACAGAATAATGTACCATAAGAGTTTTAGCCTCTACTCAACTCTCTTTTTGAAAAACTAATTGTCTTACAAGGAAAGAATAGCTTTATCTTAGCTGAACTTTAAATGTTTTTGTATTGGTTGATTTATTTTGCAAATGGGAATGGATGAATATACATGTGCATATTTGTGGCATACATGTGATCCTAAGAGGAACTTGATGTTGACAGAGGTCTCCTTCTATGATGTGGTTTATGGGGATCAAACTCAGATCATAGGAATTAGCAGCAAGCTCTGTCCCCACAACTTGAGTCCTTATTTTATTTTTATTAAAATTTTAGTTTTAATTTTATATAACTGTGCATATGTGGATATGTGCCTATAAGTAGAGGGGCCTACAAGGGCCAGAAAGAATCATTGGATTTCCATGAAGCTAGAATTAGAGATAACTGTGAGCTTCCTGGTATGGGTGCTAGTAAAATAATTTGGGTTCTCTGTAAGAACACTCTGTAATACACTCAACAAATGAACCATTTTTCTATCCCCTCTTTCATTCTTTCTTTATAAAAATAGGTATACTTTATCACCCTGTACAAAACTCAAGGCCAAGTGAATCAAGGATCTAAACATAAAGCCAGATATACTAAATCTCATAGAAGAGAAAGTGGGAAATATCCTTGAATGCAATGGTACAGGAGACAAGTTCCTGAACAAAATACCAAATGGCTCAGGCTCTAAGATCAACAATGGATAAATAGATAAAATAACTTTCTCATGAAACCGAAAAGCTTCTGAAAGGCAAAAGACACTGTCAATACAAAAAATCCAGCAGCCTACAGATTGGGAAATGATCTTCACCAATCTTATATCCAACAGAGGACTAATATAAAACATTTATGAAGAACTCAAGAAGTTAGATACCAACAACCCAAATAACCCAATTTAAAAATGGGGCACAGAGATAAGCAGAGTATCCTCAACTGAAGAATCTTGAATCACAGAGAAGTACCTAAAGAAATATGATAGCACATTCCAATGAGGACTGGAGCAATGGAAATACTCCTGTATGGAGTACAAACTTGTATTACTACTCTGGAACTCATTTTGGTGGTTTCTTAGAAAACCGGAAATAGTTATACCTCAAGAACCAGCTATACCACTCCTGGGCATATACCCAAAAGATGCTCCACCATCCAACAAAGATACTTGCTCAACTATGTTCATAGCAGCTTTATTCATAATAGCTAGAAACTAAAAACAATCTAAATGTCCCTCAACTGAAGAATGAATTTAAAAATGGGGTACATCTGCATAATGGAATACTATTTCAAGTATTAAAAAACAAGATATCATGAATTTTGCAGGCAAATGAATTTGAGAAGATCATCTTGAGTGAAGTAACCCAGTCCCCAAAGGACATACATCATGTCTACTCACTTATAAGTGGATATTAGCCATAGAAAAACAGGATGTACATGCTACACTCCATAGACCAAAGGAGGCTGGACAGGAAGGAAGCCATAAAAGCAAAGATGCTTGAGTATCACTTGGTACAGGGAATAGAATGATCATGGAAGGCAGATAGAGGAAGGGAACTTGATGGGAGAGAGAATGGGGAGGGATAGAGAGAATAGACAGGGGCAATGGCCAGGTGGCCATGAGAATGAATGAAAATCTGCAATTGACAAGGGTGGTGAGATAGGAGCATCTTCAGGAAGAGACAGAGACCTGGCATAGAGGAGACACCCAAGAATCAATGAGGTATTCCTAGCTTTGGGAATATGGAACCTCCTGTATCCAGATAGTAACCCCAATGGAGCAATAAGGACACCAATCCACCCACAAAACTTTCAACCCAAAATTTGTAGGCACTGGGAATGGAACAGAGACTAAGGGAAAGGCCAATCAATAACAGGCCTAACTTGAGACCCATTCCATGGGCAAGTACCAAGCCATGATACTATTAACGATACTCTGCTATGCTTGCAGACAAGAGCATGTTGTCTTCTGAGAGACTCCACCCAGAAGATGACTAAGACATATGTAGACAACCATAGCCAAACAATGGATGGAGCTTGGGACTCCATTTATAGAACAGGAGGAAGGATTGTGACTGCTAAGGGGATAGGAACTCCACAGGAAGACCAACTAACCTGGATCTTGGAAGATCTCAGAACCACTAACCAGTAACATACACAGGATGGATCTATGTAGTGAATGTGCATCTTGGTCTTCATGTGGGTCCTGAACAACTGGAACTTGGACTATCTCAAAAGCAGTTGCCTGTACCTCGGATTTGTCGTCCTAGTTGGGCTGCTGTCTTACTTAGGGTTTTACTGCTGTGAACAGACACCATAATCAAGATATCTCTTACATGAACAACATTTAGTTATGGCTGGTTTACAGGTTCAGAGATTCAGTCTATTATTATTATGGTGGGAGCATGGCAATATCCAGGCAGGCATGGTACAAGAGAAGCTGAATTCTACATCTTCTTAAGGTTGCTAGCAGATACTGGCTTCTAGGGATCTAGGATGAGGGTCTTAAAGCCTACACCCACAGTGGCACACCTACTCCAACCAGGCCACACCTAATCCAACTGGGCCACACCTTCTAATTGTGCCACTCCCTGTGCCAAGCATATACAGCTGCCTTGTCTGGACTCTGGAAGAGAATGTGCCTAGCTTCATGGAGACTTGGAATGCCAAGGTGGGGGGGGATACCCATGGAGACCTCTCATGGGAGAAGGGGAGAGGGAGGGGAGAGATAGTGGAGAGGGCAACTGGGAGGGGGGACAGTGAATAGGATGTAAAGTGAGTAAAGAAAATAATAATTTTTTAAAAAAGATATAAAATACTCAAGTGGCTTACACTAATAAAGTAAATTTAGATACGGTAAAAAAAAATTGTCATACTGTCAAGTTTTATGATTCTTCTGCTTATATTTGCTTTTGAGCACTTCTAGTGCACTTTGTATTTGTTATTGCACTTTATTCCTCAAGAATAATTGCTTTTATAAAATTTCTGACTTTCATCTTTTCCACATATTATCTTAATGACTTTCCCTTATCTATTTATGAATGTGTAACAGACTTTTTAAAAATTACTTATGAGTACATAATAATTAGTCTTACTCAGGTACATTATCTACTTCTTTTATTTATTTTCTTTTTTCAGA
>NW_022196898.1:54676225-54688725 GCF_008632895.1 Mastomys coucha | reverse complement strand
TCTTCTTGAGGTTCTTATGGTTTGTGGATTGTACTTTGTGTATTCCAATCTTCTAGGCTAATATCCACTTATCAGAGAATGCATACCATGTGTGCTCTTTTGTGATTGGGTTACCTCACTCAGGATGATATTCTTCAGGTCCATCCATTTCCCCAAGAATTTCATAAATTCATTGTTTTTAATAGCTGAGTAGTACTCCATTGTGTAGATGTACCACATTTTCTGTATCCTCTGTTGAGGGACATCTGGGTTGTTTCCAGGTTCTGGCTATTATAAATAAGGCTGCTATGAATATAGTGGAGCATGTGTCCTTATTACATGTTGGAGCATCTTTTGGGTATATGCCCAGGAGTGGTACAGCTGGGACCTCTGGTAGTACTATGTCCAATTTCTGGATGAACTGCCAAACTGATTTCCAGAGTGGTTGTATCAGTTTGCAATACCACCAGCAATGCAGTAATGTTCCTCTTTCTCCACAACCTCTCCAGCATCTGCTGTCACCGGAGTTTTTTATCCTAGCCATTCTGACTGGTGAGAGGTAGAATCTCAGGGTTGTTTTGATTTGCATTTCCCTGATGACTAAAGATGTTGAACATTTCTTTAGGTGCTTCTCAGCCATTCAGTTTTCCTCAGTTGAAAATTTTTTGTGTAGCTCTGTACCCCATTTTAATTGGGTATTTGTTTCTCTGGAGTCTAACTTCATGAGTTCTTTGTATACATTGGATATTAGCCCTCTATCAGATATAGGATTGGTAAAGATCTTTTTCCAATTTGTTGGTTGCCATTTTGTCCTATTGACAGTGTCTTTTGCCTTGCAGAAGCTTTGCAATTTTATGAAGTCCCATTTGTTGATTCTTGATCTTAGAGCATAAGGTATTGGTGTTCTGTTCAGGAAACTTTCCCCTGTGCCTATGTGCTCGAGGCTATTCCACACTTTCTTTTCTATGAGTTTGACTGTATCTGGTTTGATGTGGAGGTCTCTGATCCACTTGGACTTGAGCTTTGTACAAGGAGATAGGAATGGATCAATTTGCATTCTTCTACATGCTAACTGCCTGTTGAGCCAGCACCAGTTGTTGAAAATGCTGTCTTTTTTCCACTGGATGGTTTTAGCTCCTTTGTCAAACGTCAAGTGACCATAGGTGTGTGGGTTCATTTCTGGGTCTTCAATTCTATTCCGTTGATCTGCCTGCCTATAACTGAACCAATACCATGCTGTTTTTATCACAATTGCTTTGTAGTACAGCTTAGAGTCTGGGATGGTGATTCCACCAGAGGTTCTTTTAATGTTGAGAATAGTTTTGGCTATCCTGGGTTTTTTTGTTATTCCAGATGAATTTGCAAATTGCTCTTTCTAAGTCTGTAAAGAATTGAGTTGGAATTTTGATGGGGATTGCCTTAAATCTGTAGATTGCTTTTGGCAAGATGGCAATTTTTACTATATTAAACCTGCCAATCCACAAGCGTGGGAGATTATTCCATCTTCTGAGATTTTCTTCAATTTCCTTCTTCAGAGACTTGAAGTTCTTCCCAAACAGATCTTTTACTTGCTTAGTTAGACTCACACCAAGGTATTTTATATTATTTGGGACTATTGTGAATGGTGTTGTTTCTCTAATTTCTTTCTCAGCCTGTTTATCCTTTGTGTAGAGGAAGGCCACTGATTTGCTTGAGTTATTTTTATATCCAGTTACTTTGCTAAAGTTGTTTATTAGGTTTAAGAGCTCTCTGGTAGAATTTTTGGGGTCACTTAAATATATTATCATATCATCAGCAAATAGTGATAATTTGACTTCTTCCTTTCAAATTCGTATCCCTTTGATCTCCATTTGTTGTCTAATTGCTATGGCTAGGATTTCAAGTACAGTATTGAATAGGCAGGGAGAGAGTGGGCAGCCTTGTCTAGTCCCTGATTTTAGGGGGATTGCTTCAAGTTTCTCTCCATTTAGTTTGATTTGCTACTGGTTTGCTGTATATTGCTTTTACTGTATTTAAGTATGGGCCTTGAATTCCTGATCTTTCCAAGACTTTTATCATGAAGGGATGTTGGATTTTGTCAAATGCTTTCTCAACATCTAATGAGATGATCATATGTTTTTTTTCTTTCAGTTTGTTTATATAGAGAATTACATTGAAGGGTTTTTGAATATTGAACCATCCTTGCATCCCTGGGATGAAGCCTACTTGATCATGATGGATGATTGTTTTGATGTATTCTTGGATTTGGTTTGCAAGAATTTTATTGAGTATTTTTGCATCAATATTCATAAGGGAAATTGATCTGAAGTTTTCTTTTTTTGTTAGGTCTTTGTGTGTTTTAGGTATATGAGTAATTGTGGCCTCATAGAACGAATTGGGTAGAGTACCCTCTGTTTCTATTTTGTTGAATAGTTTGAGGAGTATTGGTATTAAGTCTTCTTTGAAGGTCTGATAAAACTCTGCACTAAACCCATCTGGTCCAGGGTTTTTTTTTTGTTCGAAGACTATTAATGACTGTTTCTATTTCATGAGCAGATATGGGAGTGTTTAGATCATTGATCTGATCTTTATTTAACTTTGGTACCTGGTATCTGTCTAGAAAATTATCCATTTCATCCAGGTTTTCCAGTTTTGTTGAGTATAGGTTTTTGTAGTAGGCTCTTATGAGTTTTTGGATTTCCTCAGTTTCTGTTGTTATGTCTCCCTTTTCATTTCTGATCTTGTTAATTAGGATAATGGCACTGTGCCCTCTAGGTAGTAGGGCTAATGGTTTATCTATTTTGTTGACTTTCTCAAAGAACCAGCTCCTGGTTTGGTTGATTCTTTGTATAGTTCTTTTTGTTTCTATTTGGTTGATTTCAGCCCTGAGTTTGATTATTTTCTGCCTTTGACTCCTCTTGGGTGAATTTGCTTCTTTTTGTTCTAGTGCTTTCAGATGTGCTGTCAAATTGCTGCTGTTTGCGTGCTCTAGTTTTTTTTGTAGGCACTTAAAGCTATGAGTTTTCCTCTTAGGACTGCTATCATTGTGTCCCATAAGTTTGCGTATGTTGTGGCTTCATTTTCATTAAACTCTAGAAATTCTTTAATTTCTTTCTTTATTTCTTCCCTGACCAAGTTATCATTGAGTAGAGTGTTGTTGAGCTTCTATGTATTTGTGACCATTCTATTGTTTATGCTGTTATTGAGGAGCAGCCTTAGTCCATGGTGATCTGATAAGATGCAAGGAATTATTTCAACCTTCTTGTATCTGTTGAGGCCTGAATTGTGACCAATTATATGGTCAGTATTGGAGAAGGTACTATGAGGTGCTGAGAAGAAGGTATATCCTTTTGTTTCAGGATAAAATGTTCTATAGATATGTGTTAAATCCATGTTTCATAACTTCTGTTAGTCTCACCATGTCTTTGTTTAGTTTCTGTTTCCATGATCTGTCCACTGCAGAGAGTGGGGTGTTGAAATCTCCCACTATTATTGTGTGCAATGTGTGCTTTGAGCTTGATTAAAGTTTCTTGTATGAATGTAGATGCCCTTGCATTTGGAGCATAGAGGTTCAGAATTAAAAGTTCCTCTTGATAGATCATAACTTTGATGAATACGAAGTGTCCCCCCTTATCTTTTTTGATCACTTTAGGGTGAAGGTCGATTTTATTCGATATTAGAATGGCTACTCCAGCTTTTTCCTTGGGACCATTGGCTTGGAGAATTGTTTTCCAGCCTTTTATTCTGAAGTAGTGTCTGTCTTTGTCACTCAGGTGGGTTTCCTGTATGCAACAAAATGTTGGGTCCTGTTTTTGTACCCAGTCTGATAGTCTATGTCTTTTTATTGGAGAGTTGAGTCCATTGATATTAATAGATATTAAGGAAAGTTAATTGTTGCTTCCTTTTATTTTTGGTATTAGAGTTGGAAATCTGTTCATTTGGCTATCTTCTTTTAATTTTGTTGGAAAATTACTTTTTTGCTTTTTCTAGGATGTAGTTTCCTTCCTTTTGTTGAAGTTTTCCATTTATTACCCTTTGAAGGACTGGATTTTTGGAAAAATATTGTGTAAATTTTGTTTTGTCATGGAATACTTTGGTTTCTCCATCTATGGTACTTGAGAGTTTTGCTGCATATAGTAGTCTGGCTGACATTTTGTTCTTTTAAGGTCTGTATGACATCAACCCATGATCTTCTGGCTTTCATAGTCTCTGGTGAGAAGTCTGGTGTAATTCTGATAGGTCTGCCTTTATATGTTACTTGACTTTTTCCCTCTCTGCTTTTAATATTCTTTCTTTGGTTTGTGCATTTGGTGTTTTGACTATAATGTGGTGGGAGGAATTTCTCTTCTGGTCAAGTCAATTTGAAGTTCTATAGGCTTCTTGTATGTTCATGGACATCTCTTTCCTTTAGGTTAGGCAAGTTTTCTTCTATAATTTTGTTGAAGATATTTACTGGTCCTTTAATTTGGAGGTCTTCACTCTCCTCTATACCTATTATTCATAGGTTTGGTCTTCTCGTGTGTCCTGAATTTCCTGGATGTTTTGTATTAGGAGTTTTTTGCATTTTGAGTCTTCTTTGACTATTGTGTCAATGTTTTCTATGGTATCTTCTGCACCTGAGATTCTCTCTTCTATCTCTTGTATTCTGTTGGTGATGCTTGCATTTATGGTTCCTGACTTCTTTCCTAGGATTTCTATCTTCAGAGTTGTCTCTCTTTGTGATTTCTTAACAGTTTCTATTTCTATTTTTAGTTCCTGGATGGTTCTGTTCAGTTCCTTTACCTGTTTGTTGTGCTTTCCTGTAATTCTTTAAGGGATTTTTGCATTTCCTCTTTAAGGACATCTACTTGTTTACTTGTGTTCCCCTGTAATTCTTTAAGGAATTTTTGTGATTCCTCTTTGAGGGCTTGAACCTGTTTGCCAGTGTTTTCCTGTATTTCTTTAAGGGAGTTATTTATGCTCTTCTTAAATTCCTCTTTCACCATCGTGAGATATGATTTTAGATCCAAATCTTGCTTTTCTGGTGTTTTGGGATACCCAGGTCTTGCTGTGGTGGGAGTACTAGGTTCTGATGAAGCCAAGTAGTATTGGTTTCTGTTGCTAAGATTCTTGCATTTTCCTTTTGCCATCTGTTGATCTCTGGTCTTAGATGTTCTTGCTGTCTCTGGCTGGAGTTTGTTCCTCCTGTGGGTCTATAAGCCTTTGTCAGCACTTCTGGGAGATCAGCTCTCCTCAGTTGAGACCTATGTGCAGTGGGCTGTGAATCAGTTGTCCCTCCTGAGTCCTGATGTCAGAACAAACCCTGGAGACAGGCTCTACACTTGCAGGGAAGGGCAGAGAGGTCTGTGGATCTACAGAACCTCCTCCTAGGTGAAGAGGGAGTTAGAAAGGATCCTGTGCTGACTGCCCTGCTGCTTCTGAGGCCTGTGCCTTCTGGCTGATCCTGCCTCCTCCTAGATGAAGAGGGAGGTAGAAAGGCTCTTCTATTGGTTTTAATTGTATGAAATTATTTATTTCTAGTATTTTCTTGAGTACCGTTAGCCTCATTGGCTTTGACATTTCCTTCTAATATCCTTTGTCAAGCTGGGTTAGCAGAAAGATATTGTTTAAATTTGGTTTTGCCATGGGATATCTTAGTTTCTCCATTGACTGTGACAGAAAGTTTTGCTGAGTGTAATAGTCTGGGCTGACATTTGTGGTCTCTTAGGGTCTGCAAGATATCTGCCCAGGTTCTTCTTGTTTTTGAGTCTCTTTTGAGAAATCTGGTGTAATTCTGATAGGTATGCCTTTATATGTTATTTAGCCTTTTCCCCTTGCAGCTTTTAATACTCTTTCTTTGTTCTGTACATTTACTGTTTTTATTACTCTATGGGGAGAAGATTTTCTTTCCTGATCCATTCTATTTGGTGTTCTGTAAGCTTCTTGTACATTTATAAGCATCTCTTTCCTTAGGTGTGGGAAATTTTCTTCTATGATTTTGTTGACAATGTTTCTGGGCCTTTGAGCAGGAATCTTCTTAATTTATTCCTATTATTCTTAGGTTTGGTTGCTTCATTGGGTTCCAAATTTTCTGGACAATTTGTGTCATGAACTTTTTATATTTTGCATTTTTGACTGAGTTATTTTAGTTATTCCTTCGATTGTATCTCCTATGCCTGAGATTGTCTCTTCCATTAATTATATTCTATTGGTGATGGTTATGTCTGTTGTTCCTGTTCTCTTTCCTAGGGTTTCCATCTACAGGGTTGCTTCAGTTTTATTTTCTTGATTGCTTTTATTTTCATTTTCAGGTCTCTGGCAGTTTTATGCATATCCTTCACCAGTTTGATTGTATTTTCCTGTATTTCTTTCTTTTTTTGTTATTTTTATTTATTTTTTCCTTTTATTATTAATCATTTTATTAGTTTACATTTCAAATAATAGCCCCCTTCCTGGTTCCCCTTCCACAAATGCCCCATCAGATCCCCTGTCCTCTCCCTCTCTCTCCTTTGCCTCTATGTGGGTGCTCCTCCACCCACTCACCCACTCTTGCCTCAGCACTCTAGCATCCCCACACAATGGGGCATCAAGTCTCCACAGATCCAAGGGCCTACCCCTTCCATTGATGTCAGATAAGGACATCTTTTACTTCATATGTATCTGGAGCCATGGATCCCTCCATGTATACTCTTTGGTTGGTGGTTTAGTTTCTGGGAACTCTGAGCAGTCCAGTTAGTTGATATTGTTCTTCCTATGGGTTGCAATCCCCAACAGCTCCTTCAGTCCTTCCCCTGGCTCTTCCATTGGGATCCCCAGGCTCAGTCCAAAGGCTGGCTGTGATGATCTGCATCTGTATTGGTCAGGATCTGGCAGCGCCTCTCAGGAGACAGCTGTATCAGGCTCCTGTCAGCAAGCACTTCTTGGCATCCACAATAGTGTATGGGTTTGGTGTCTGCATGTGGGATGGAACCCCAGGTGGGACAGTCTCTGGATGGTCTTTCCTTCAGTCTCTGTTCCACTCTTCCTCTATGTATTTCCTTTAGACAAGAGCAACTCTGGGTTAAAATTTTGGACATGGGTGGGTGTCCCCATCCCTCAACCTGGAGGGCCATGCCTAACAACTGTATGTAGTCTTGACAGGTTCTCCCTCCCCTTTGTGGGGTATTTAAGATAATGTCATCCCCTTGGGGTCCTGAAAGGCTCTTGCTTCCTGGCATCTGGGACTTCCTGGTTGCTACCTCCAGTTCCCCATCACCCATTGTTACACACTTCTGTTCAATTTCCTGACCCTCTGTACATCTCCTCCGTGTCATCCCATACCTAATTCTTCCCTCCATTTCCCCTTCCCCACTTCTTTTCCTCCCAAGTCTCTCCTATGCTCTACTTCCCTTGATTATCTTATTCCCTCTTCTAAGTAGGACTGAAGCATCCACTCTTTGGTTTTCCTTCCTCTTGAGCTTCATGTGGTCTGTGAGTAGTATTATGAATAGTCCATGCTCTTTGCCTAATATCTACTTATCAGTGAGTACATACCATGTGTGCTCTTTTGTGACTGAGTTTCCTCACTTAGGATGATATTTTCTAGATCCATCCATTTGCCAGGGAATTTTGTGAAGTCATTGCTTTTAATAGCTGAATTCTTAGTGTAAATATACCACATTTTCTATATCCATTCCTCTGTTGAGAGACATCTGGGTTGTTCCAGCTTCTGGCTATTATAAATATGTCTGCTATGAACAAAATGGAGCATGTGTCCTTATTCAATGTTGGAGTATCTTCTGGGTATATGCTGGGTCCTCAGGTAGTACTGTGTCCAATTTTCTGAGGAACTGCCAGATGGATTTCCACAATGGTTGTACCAGTTTGCAATCCCAACAGCAATGGAAGAGTGTTCCTCTTTCTCCATATCCTCACCAGCATCTGCTGTCACTTGAGTTTTTGATCTTAGCCATTCTGACTGGTGTGAGGCAGAATCTCAGGGTTGCTTTGATTTGCATTTCCCTGAAGACTAAGGATGTTAAACCTTTCTTTGGGTGCTTCTCAGCCATTCAAAATTCCTCAGTTCAGAATTTTCTGTTTAGCTCTGTTCCCTGTTTTTGGATAGGGTTATTTGGTTCTCAGGAGTCTAACTTCTTTGAGTTCTTTGTATACTCCAACTTGTGTCTTGGAACCATTTGCTTGGGAAAATTGTTTTTCAGCCTTTTACTCTGAAGTAGTGTCTGTCTTTGTAACTGAGGTGTATTTCCTGTATTCACCAAAATGCTGGGTCCTGTTAACATATCCAGTCTGTTAGTCTATGTCTTTTTATTGGGGAATTAAGTCCATTGATGTTAAGAGATAGCAAGGAAAAGTAATAGTTGCTTCCTGTTATTTTTGTTGCTAGATATGGAATTATGTTTGTGTGGCTATCTTCTTTTGGGTTTGTTGAAAGTTTACTTTCTTGGTTTTTCTAGGATATAGTTTCCCTCTTTGCTTTGGAGTTTTCCTTGTATTATTCTCTGTAGGGCTGGATTAGTGGAAAGAAAAATATTTAAATGTGGTTTTGTCATGGAATATCTCGGTTTCTTCATCTATGGTAACTGAGATTTTTCTGGGTACATTAGCCTGGGCTGGCATTTTTGTTCTCATGGGGTCTGTTTGACATCTGCCCAAGATCTTCTGGCTTTTAGAGTCTCTGTCGAGAAGTCTGATGTAATTTTGATAGGCTTGCTTTTATGTTACTTGACCTTTTTCTGTCCTTTAGGCATCTGGTTTTTCTGGTGTTGGCTGGATAATCCTGATGAAGGCAGGACTTCTTGGGAAGGCAGACAAAGTTATGGGTCAGACAATGAAAGTCATAGTTCTCAACTCTGCTACCTGTGACTCAGGCAGATATCACTGGCAAGGGATTAATTGGGGGAATGTTCCAAGCTGATAATTCTTGGCAACCCTATACAGGCCTCTTTGCTGGCTGTGTTCCAGGCAAACCAGATTCTGCCAGGTGTTCTCCAATGAACCAGATTGCTAGAGGATTGATGGGGGAGGTTAACAAGCTGGGTATTCTTGCCCCTCTAATCCTACAGGCTTCCACAGGGAAGCAAGATGCTTATGTGGACCTGCATGTCTGCTTGGGACTGAAAGGGGGGCCCAGTGCCAGCTAGTGGAGATCAGGGGCCCTTGGGAATCTCTGCTGGATATGCTCCAGTGGACAAGACTGTAAAGAGATGGGTAAAGTGGGTTTCCAAGCTGAGTGTTCTTTGGACCCAGTAGGCCTTCACAGGGAACCAGGACTCTTTTGGAGTTTTGCAAGGCTCCTCAGACTATTTTATTTTTAATTACTATCTGTTACTGTTTCTTTATTTAACTTGATGTTTTGTTCAAAGGAGAAATTTGAAGCCTGCATTATGGAAATTATGAGAACTGGATACTTTTTCTTCTGCAGGGTTTTGTATTTGTGTGTTTTTAATTGTTGTAATGTGTCTCTACATTGAGATTAATTTAATTAATTTAATGCTATATTAATGTATTTTATGAGCCTGAATATGTTTTTTGGACATACATAGTGGAATTCTAAAGTTTCTAACATGCTTATCATTATTATTTCAACATAAAAAAAATATTTAGGGCTGAGAAGATGGCTTACATGCTGCACAAATATCAATATAAGACTTTAGATTCCCAATATGGGAGGCAGAGGCAAGAGAAAACCTGGAAACTTACAGGAAGGTAGCCTTGAATTTATGTAGAAAGTAAACAAAAGAGAAATGCTCTCTTAAACAAGGCAAAGGAAAGACATTAGATGCTGTTTCCTAATTTCCATATCTACATATGTGCAGTAGATCATTCACACATGCACACAACACACACACACACACACAAAGATAAATAATAATAAAGAATTGTCCAGAGGAAGACACAGCAAACATTGACAGTTGTAATAATATTGATCATCCTCTGTGATTTTATCTCAATGATACAAAATAGCTAGGGCTATTTTGATATCAAAATATAGAAATCTGACATTTAGATCACAAAGTTTATGCTACTCACATTTCAAAATTACCAGCAACTCATGAAAATATTCATGTTGTTCTCCCATAATTGTTAAAGGCTTTTTCAACATCTAATGAGATCATATTTTTCTTAGTTTTTTTATACAGTGGATTATGTTGACAGATTTGCATATATTGAAATATCCCTGCATCCCTTGGGATGAAGACCACAAAATAGCCATTAAGAATATGTGCAAGGACCTTGAGGAGCATATGAATAATGGAAAAATGAAAAATACTAAGTAAGCTTCAGTTTCTAGCCCATAGCTCTTCCTGCATTCCCAGAGGCATGCAAACATCAAGGACAAACATGTAGGATCCCATCCCAGTCTCTTGCCTGCCAGATCCCTTTAGGACACAATCAGCAGCAGAAAATTGCACCCTGTTCTCTGCACTCTTTTTTCTGACCCATAACTCTTTCTGCTTTCCTGGAAGCCCATAACTCTTTCTGCTTTCCTGGAAGCCATTCTAGCACCAGCGTCCTCAGGCCATGCTGGTAAGAGGGATACCAGAGGCAATTAGTACCTAAACACCCAGAGGCTACATAAGCCACAGAAAAAAAGAAAGAAAGAAAGGGAGAGAGAGAGAGAAAGAAAGAAAGAAACAAACAAACAAACAAAAAAACAAACAAGACTCCATGGGAGTCAACCTACTATTCCTGAAGAATCACTAGTCACCAGAAACCCAGGCTACTCAAGCCAGAAGACACAGAGAAAACAGAAATCATGGGGAAAAGTTAGAAAGTCATCACTCATCCAACAAGGGTAAATTCAGAAATCAGTAGCTAAACCTATAATAATCACAAAAACCAAATGGCTAAAGGCCATTGTAAGAACAAAATCAACAAAGCCAGGACAATATGCCCCACTAAAGTCCAACTATACTACTTCGGCAAGCTGAAGCACAAGAAAATTACCTAAGTCTAATTTTATAAAGATGATAGAGGCCTTTATAGAGGAAAGGAATAAATCCCTTCAGGAAATAGAGGGTAAATCAAACAAACTGGTGAAACAGATAAATAAATCTGTTCAAGACCTAAAAATGGAAATAGAATCAAATAAAACAAAATTAAACAACAAACAAAAATAATAACTGAGAGAATTCTGAAGATGGAATACCTAGGTAAAAGAACAGGAACTACAAACATAAAGTCACCAACAGAATACAAGAGTTGGAAGAGAGAATCTAAGTTATTAAAGGTAGTGTAGAAGAAATTGATACATCAGTCAAAGAAAATGATAAATATAAAGATTCTGACCCAAAATATCCAGGATATTTGAAACTATGAAAAGAGCAGTCCTAAGAATACTAGGAATAGAAGAAGATACCTGTCACAAAGCCCCAGAAAATATTTTCAACAAAAAATCATAGATTTCCCTAATCTAAAGAAAGGGATGCCTATATACATATAAAAAACTTACAGAATGCCAAACAGATTGAACCAAAAAAGAAAATCCTCTTGCCACAAAATAATCCAAACACTAAATGTTCAGAGCAAAGAAAGAATATTAAATGCTGCAAGCGAAAGGAGGCAAGTAACATATAATAGCAAGCCTATTAGAACTACACCCAACTTCTTACTTAAGACACTAAAAACCAGATGGTCCCAGGAAGATGACTTGTAGTCCCTAAGAGACCACAGATACCAGCCCAGACTGTTATATTCAGCAAAACGTACAATCCACATAGATGGAAAAAACAAGATATTCTTTGACAAAACCAAATGTAAATAATATCTATCCATAAATCCAGGCCTATGAAAGATAATAGAAGTAAAATACCAACTCAAGAAGCTTACCTATGCACAAGAAAACACAGAAAATAATTTTACACTAGGAAAAACAAAGAATGGATGCATACACACACACATACACACATAAACTATCACCCTCATTATCAAAATTACATTAAATAACAATAATTGTTTTTTAATATCCTTCAACAGCAATGAAATCAATTCCATAATAAAAAAGATGCAGACTAACAAAATGGATGCAAAAACAGTTTCCATCATTCTGCTGCATACAAGAGAAATACCTCAGCATGAAAGATAGATATTGTCTAAGACTAAAGAGCCAAAAAAAGGTTTTCCAATCAAATGGACCCAAGAAACAAGCTGGAGTAGCCACTCTAATATCTAATAAAAATAGACTTTCAACCAAAATTAATTAAAAGAGACAGGGAGGGACACTTCATACTCAAAATTGGAAAAATCCACCAAGAAGGTATATCAATTCTGAACATCTATGACCAAAATACAAGGGAACACACATTCTAAAAGGAAACATTACTAAAACTTAAATCACATACTCAACCCCACACATTAATAGTGAGAGACTTCAACTTTCACTAATAGACATGTCATCCAAATATAAACAGTAAACAGAGAAATAATGAAACTAACAGGTAATGAATCAAATGGACTTAATAGCATTTCATCCAGATGCAAAAGAATGTACCTTCTTGAGTTAGAGAAAGGACCAATGGAGCTGAGGGGGTTGCAGTCCCTTAGGATGAACAACAATATGAACT
>NW_022196898.1:54668250-54676005 GCF_008632895.1 Mastomys coucha | reverse complement strand
AAAAAAAAAAAAAAAAAAAGAATGTACCTTCTTAGCATCTCATGGATTCTTCTTCAAAATTAACCATATCCTTAGCCACAAAGCATGCCTCAACAGATACAAGAGTTTTAATGACCCCCTGTATCTTATCAGATCACCATGGATTAAAGCTGGACTTCAACAACAACTAAAACAACAGAAATTCTACAAATTCATGGAAACTGAACAACTTCCTACTCAATGACAACCTGGTCAAGAAATCATTAAGAAAAATCTTAAAGACTCTATAACATTCAATGAAAATGAATTCACAACATACATAAACTTATGAAACACAATGAAAGTAATACTAAGAAGAAAGTTCATAGCATTAAATGCCTTCATAAAGAAATTGGTGAGATCCCATATTATAGATTTAACAATGCACACTAAAGGCCTAGAACAAAAAGAAGCAAATACACTCAAGAGGAGTAGATGGCAGGAAATAATCAAACTCAGGGCTGAAATCAACAAATTAGAAACAAAGATAATACAAATAATCAACAAAACTAAGAATTGTTTCTTTGAGCAAATCATTAAGATAGATAAAGTCTTAGTCAAACTAACTAAAACCAGAGAGAGGATAACCAAATTAACAAAATTAGAAAAAGGAGGAAATAACAACATACAATGTGGGAATTAAAAAAAGTCATTAGGGGTGCAAGCATAGAGCTTGCCTTCAGGGAATGGTTTAACCCAGGGACTCAGGTGAGATCCGCCATTTTCTCTCCAGTGACTTTCTAAGACTGGACCAGTCTGGAGGCACAGGCCTCACAAGTTGCAGGGCGGCAGGGACAGGATCCTCTCAGCCTCTGAGTGAGGGCAGTGGATCTGCAACACTCTCTGCCCCTTCCCTGAAAGCAGAGAGCCTGCCTTTAGGGAGTGCTTTAACTTAGGGACCTGGGTGAAATCCACCATTTTCTCCCTGGTGACTTTCTAAGGCCTGACCAGCCAGGAGGCACAGGAATCACAAGTTGCAGAGCAGCCTGGTCAGGATCATTTCTACCTCAGACCACACCTACGAGGGACAACAGACCCACAGCCCTCTCTGCACCTTTCCCACAAGCAGAGAGCCTGTCTCCGGAGTGTGCTCTGACCCCAGGACTCAGGACAGACAACTGATCCACAGCCAGCAAGAACATCTAACACCAGAGATCAACAGAGGGCAAAAGGTAAACACAAGAATCCTACCAACAGAAACCAAGATTACTTGGCTTCATCAGAACCTAGTACTCCCACCACAACACGTCCTAGATATCCCAAACCACCAGAAAAGCAAGATTTGGATCTAAAATAATATCTCATGATGGTAACAGAGGAATTTAAGAAGGACATGAACAACTCCTTTAAAGAAATACAGGAGAACACAGGTAAAAGGTACAAGCCCTTAAACAGGAAACAAAAAAATCCCATAAAGAATTACAGGAGATCACAAGTAAACAAGTACAAGCCCTTAAACAGGAAACACAAAAATCACTTAAGGAATTATAGGAAAACACAAACAAACAGGTGAAGGAATTGAGCAAAACCATCCAGGACCTAAAAATGGAAGGAGAAACAATTAAGAAATCACAAAAAGAGACAACTCTGGAATTATAAATCTTAGAAAAGAAGTCAGGAAACATAGATGCAAGCATTACCAACAGAATAAAAGAGATAGAAGAGAAAATCTCAGGGGCAGAAGATACCATAGAAAACATTGACACAACAGTCAAAGAAAATGCAAAATGCAAAAAGTTCCTAAACCAAAACATCCAGGAAATTCAGGACACAATGAGAAGACCAAACCTAAGGATAATAGGTATAGAAGAGAGTGAAGACCTCCAACTTAAAGGGCCAGTAAATATCTGCAACAAAATTATAGAAGAAAATTTCCCTAACCTAAAGAAAGAGACCCATGAACATACAAGAAGCCTATAGAACTCCAAATAGACTGGACAGGAAAGAAATTCTTCCTGCCACATAATAGTCAAAACACTGAATGCACAAAACAAAGAAAGAATACTAAAAGCAGTAAGGGAAAAAGGTCAAGTAACATATAAAGGCAGGCCTATCAGAATTACACCAGACTTCTCACCAGAGACGATGAAAGCTAGAAGATCCTGGGCAGATGTCATGCAGACCCTATGAGAACACAAATGCCAGCCCAGAATATTATACCCAGCAAAACTCTCAATCACCATAGATGGAGAAACCAAAGAATTCCATGACAAAACCAAATTCACACAATATCTTTCCACAAATCCAGCCCTTCAAAGGGTAATAAATGGAAGACTCCAACACAAGGAGGGGAACCACATCTCTGAAAAAGCAAAAATGAAATCTTCCAACAAAACTAAAAGAAAATAGTTACATGAATGGAATTCCAGCTCTAACAACAAAAATAACAGGAAGCAACAATTACTTTTCTTTAATATCTATTAATATCAATGGACTCAATTCCACAATAAAAAGACATAGACTATCAGATTGGGTAAGGACATGATCCAACATTTTGTTGCATACAAGAAACCCACCTCAGTAACAAAGACAGACAATACCTCAGAATAAAAGGATGGAAAACAATTCTCCAAGCCAATGGTCCCAAGAAAAAAGTTGGAGTAGCCATTCTAGTATTGAATAAAATCAACTTTCACCCTAAAGTGCTCAAAAAAGATAAGGAGGGACACTTCATATTCATCAAAGGTATGATCTACCAAGATGAATTCTCAATTCTGAACCTCTATGCTCCAAATCAAAGGGCATTTACATTCATAAAAGAAACTTTACTAAAGCTCAAAGCACACATTGCAATAATAGTGAGAGATTTAAACACATCACTCTGCAGTGGACAGATCATGGAAACAAAATAAATAAGGACACAGTGAGACTAACAAGTTATGAAACAGATGGATTTAACAGATATTTATAGAACTTTTTATCCTAAAACAAAAGGATATACCTTCTTCTTAGCACCTCGTGGTACCTTCTCCAATACTGACAATATAATTGGTCACAATTCAGGCCTCAACAGATACAAGAAGATTGAAATAATTCCTTGAATCCTATCAGATCTCCATGGACTATGGCTGCTCCTCAAAAACAACATAAAAAATAGAATGCCCACATACAAGTGGAAGTTTAACAACATTCTGCTCAATGATAATTTGGTCAAGGAAGAAATAAAGAAATTAAAGACTTTCTAGAGTTTAATGAAAATGGAGCCACAACATACCCAAACTTATGGGACACAATGAAAGCAGTCCTTAGAGGAAAACTCATAGCTTTAAGTGCCTCCAAAAAGAAACTAGAGCACGCAAACAGCAGCAATTTGACAGCACACCTTAAGACGCTAGAACAAAAAGAAGCAAATTCACCCAAGAGGAGTCGAAGGTAGAAAGTAATCAAACTCAGGGCTGAAATCAACGAAATAGAAACAAAAAGAACTATACAAAGAATCAACCAAACCAGGAGCTGGTTCTTTGAGAAAGTCAACAAAATAGATAACCCCTTAGCCAGACTAACTAGTGGGCAGAGAGACAATATCCTAATTAACAAGATCAGAAATGAAAAGGGAGATATAACAACAGACACTGAGGAAATCCAAAAAATCATGAGATCCTACTGCAAGAGCCTATACTCAATGAAACTGGAAAACCTGGATGAAATGGACAATTTTCTAGACAGATACCAGGTACCAAAGTTAAATCAAGATCAGATCAATGATCTAAACAGTTCAATATCTGCTCATAAAATAGAAACAGTCATTAATAGTCTCCCAACCAAAAATAACCCTAGGACCAGATGGGTTTAGTGCAGAGTTTTATCAGACTTTCAAAGAAGACCTAATACCCACACTCCTCAAACTATTCCACAAAAGAGAAACTGAAGGCCCTCTATCCAATTCGTTCTATGAAGCCACAATTACTCTTATACCCAAATCAAAAAAAGACCTAATAAAGAAAACTTCAGACCAATTTCCCTCATGAATATTGATGCAAAAATAATCAATAAAATTCTTGCAAACTGAATAAAAGAACACATCAAAACGATCATCCACCATGATCAAGTAGGCTTCATCCCAGGGATGCAGGGATGGTCCAATATATGGAAATCCATTAACATAATTCACTATATAAACAAACTGAAAGATAAAAAACATAAGATCATCTCATTAGATGCTGAGAAAGCACTTGACAAAATCCAACATCCCTTCATGATAAAAGTCTTGGAAACATCAGGAATACTTAACATAGTAAAGTATACTTACACATAGTAAAAGCAATGTAAAGCAAACCAGTAGCCAACATCAAACAAAATGGAGAGAAATTTGAAGCAATCCCACTAAAATCAGGGACTAGACAAGGCTGCCCACTCTCTCCCTACCTATTCAATATTGTACTTAAACTCCTAGCCAGAGCAATTAGACAACAAAAGGAGATCAAAGGGATATGAATGAGAAAAGAAGAAGTCAAATTATCACTATTTGCTGATGATATGATTGTATACTTAAGTGACCCTAAAGATTCCACTAGAGAGCTCCTAATCCTGATAAACAACTTCAGCAAAGTAGCTGGATATAAAATTAACTCAAGCAAATCAGAGGCATTCCTCTACGCAAAGGATAAAGAGGTGGAGAAAGAAATTAGGGAAACAACACCCTTCACAACAGTTACAAATAATATAAAAGACCTCGGTATAACCCTAACTAAGCAAGTAAAAGATCTGTTTGACAAGAACTTTAAGTCTCTTAAAAAGGAAATTGAAGAAGATCTCAGAAGATGGAAAGATCTCCCATGCTTGTGGATTGGCAAGATTAATATAATAAATGGCCATCTTACCGAAGGCAATCTACAGATTCAATGCAATTCTCATCAAAATCCCAACTCAATTCTTCACAGACTTAGAAAGAGCAATTTCCAAATTCATCTGTAACAACAAAAAACCCAGGCTAGCCAAAGCTATTCTCAACAATAAAGGAACCTCTGGTGGAATCACAATCCCAGATCTTAAGCTGTACTACAGAGCAATTGTGATAAAAACTTCATGGTATTGGTACAGTGACAGGCAGGTAGATCAATGGAACAGAACTGAAGACCCAGAAATGAACCCACACACCTATGGTCACTTGATCTTTGACAAAGGACCTAAAACCATCCAGTGGGAAAAAGACAGCATTTTCAACAAATGGTGCTGGCTCAACTGGTGGCTAGCATGTAGAAAAATGCAAATTAATCCATTTCTATCTCCTTGTACAAAGCTCAAGTCCAAGTGAATCAGGGACCTTCACATCAAACCAGATACATTGAAACTAATAGAAAAGAAAGTGGGAAGAACCTCGAGCAAATAGGCACCGGGGAAAATTTCCTGAAGAGGATACAAATAGCTTATGCTCTAAGATCAAGAATTGACAAATGGGACCTCATAAAGTTGCAAAGCTTCTGTAAGGCAAAAGACACTGTCAATAGGACAAAATGGCCACCAACAAATTGGGAAAAGATCTTTACCAATCCTATATCTGATAGAGGGCTAATATCCAATGTATACAAAGAACTCAAGAAGTTAGACTCCAGAGAACCAAATAACCCTATTTAAAAATGGGGTACAGAGTTAAACAAAGAATTCTCAATTGATGAACACCGAATGGCTGAGAAGCACCTAAAGAAATGTTCAACATCCTTAGTCATCAGGGAAATGCAAATCAAGACAACCCTGAGATTCCACCTCACACCAGTCAGAATGGCTAGGATCAAAAACTCAGGTGACAGCAGATGCTGGCAAGGTTGTGGAGAAAGAGGAACATTACTTCATTGCTGGTGGGATTGCAAACTGGTACAACCACTCTGGAAATCAGTTTGGCGGTTCCTCCAGAAATTGGACATAGTACTATCAGAGGACCCAGCTACACCACTCCTGGGCATATACCTAAAAGATGCTCCAACATGTAATTAGGACACATGTTCCACCATGGTCATAGCAGCCTTATTTATAATAGCCAGAACCTGGAAACAACCCAGATGTCCCTCAACAGAGGAGTATATACAGAAATTGTGATACATCTACACAATGGAGTACTATTCAGCTATCAAAAACAATAAATTTATGAAATTCTTAGGGAAATAGATGAATCTGGAGAATATTATCCTGAGTGAGGTAACCCAATCACAAAAGAACACACATGGTATACACTCTCTGATAAGTGGTTATTAGCCCAGAAGTTTGGAATACAGGAAGAACAACCCACAAACCACAAGAAACTCAAGAAGAAGGAAGACCAAAATGTGGACATTTCATTCCTTCTTAAAAGGGGGAACAAAATACCCATGGGAGGAGTTGCAGAGATTAACTATGGAGCAGAGACAAGGAAGGACAAGCCAGCCTGATATAGCTATCTCCTGAGCGACTCTGACAGCACCTGACTAATACAGATGTAGTGGCTCAAAGCCATCCATTGAACTGAGTACAGGTTCCCCAATGAAGAAGTTAGAGAAAGGACCAAAGGAGCTAAAGGATTTGCATCCCCTTAGGACAAACAACAATATGAACTAACTAGTACCCTCAGAGCTCCCAGGGACTCAAACACCAACCAAGGACTATCCATGGTGGGACTGATTGCTCTGACAGCATGTGTATAGTAGAGGATTGCAAAGTTGAACATCAGTGGGAGGAGAGGCCCTTGGCCCTGTGAAGGTTCTATGCCCCAGCATAGGAATGCCAGGGCCAATAAGTAGGAGAGGGTGGTGTGGCAAGCAGGGGGATGAGGGAAGCAACAGGGTGTGTTCTTGTTGTTTTTTGGTGGTTTTTTTTTTTTTTGGTCTGTTTCATTTTTTGAGGGGAAACTGGGAAAGGAGAAATCATATGACATGTAAATAAAGAAAATATCTAATAAAAAAGTCATTAGGTCTTATTGAAACATTTCTATAAAATTGCAAAGACCAAACAAAGTGCACAACTTTCTTGGTAGATACCACTTAAAATAATAAAATCAAGATAAAATCAAGATAAGCTATACAATTTAAATAGACCTATAAACCCTGAAGAAACAGAAGTAGTCATTAAAAGGCTTCCAACTATAAGAAGCCCAAGGCCAGATGATTTTAGTGAAGAATTCAACCAAACTTTCAGATCTAACACCAATACTCTTCATACTATTCTACAAAATAGAAACAGAATTACTGTTAAACTCATTTTATGAGGCTACAGTCATCCAAACACCGAAACCTCACCAAGATTCGACCATGAAAGAAAATTTCAGAGCAATCTATTTTTAGGAACATTAATGCAAAAATTCTTAGTCCATATCCAAGAACACATAACATCATCCACCATGGTCAAGTAGACTTCATACCAGAGATGCAAGGATGGTTTAACATATAAAAATCCATCAGTATTATCCACTATATAAATAAACTGAAAGAAAAATAACCTACCATTTCATTAGATTTTGAAAATCCAACATCCCTTCATGATAAAAGTCTTAGAGAGATCATGGATACAAGGTGCATACTTAAACACAATAAAGGCAATATACAGCAAGCTAATAGCCAAAATTAACTTAAATAGAGAGAAATATTAATAATTTCCACCAAAATCAGAGATAAGACAAGGTTGTGTACTCAGAGTGAATATATTTTGAATTTCTCTTTGGGTATGGCTCTGTCTAGTTTTATTAACAAAAAACTCACAGGGAGGTTGTGGCGCACGCCTTTAATCCCAGCACTTGGGAGGCAGAGGCAGGTGGATTTCTGAGTTCAAGGC